>NC_135234.1:191560785-191873535 GCF_051348905.1 Ranitomeya variabilis | reverse complement strand
AATTAGACCACAAACGTTGTTGTGCAATTTCTCCTGAGTACGTCGATACCCTATATGTGGGGGTAAACCACTGTTTGGGCGCACCGCAGAGCTTGGAAGTGAAGGAGCACCGTTTGACTTTTTCAATGCAGAATTGGCTGGAATTGAGATTGGATGCCATGTTGCGTTTGGAGAGCCCCTGATGTGCCTAAACAGTGGAAACCCCCAACAAGTGATACCATTTTGGAAACTAGACCCCTTAAGGAACTTATCTAGATGTGTGGTGAGCACTTTGAACCCCCAAGTGCTTCACAGAAGTTTATAACGTAGAGCTGTGAAAATAAAAAATCACATTTTTTCTACAAAAATGATCTTTTTGCCCCAAAATTTTTATTTTCACAAGGGTAACAGGAGAAATTAGATCACAAAAGTTGTTGTGCAATTTCTCCTGAGTACGTCGATACCCCATATGTGGGGGTAAACCACTGTTTGAGCGCACGGCAGAGCTTGGAAGAGAAGGAGTGTCGTTTTACTTTTTCAATGTAGAATTGGCTGGAATTGAGATCGGACGCCATGTCACGTTTGGAGAGCCCCTGATGTGCCTAAACAGTGGAAACCCCCAACAAATGACACCATTTTGGAAACTAGACCCCTTAAGGAACTTATCTAGATGTGTGGTGAGCACTTTAAACCCCCAGGTGCTTCACAGAAGTTTATAACGTAGAGCCGTGAAAATAAAAAAATTGCATTTTTTCTACAAAAATGGTCTTTTTGCCTCCAAATTTTTATTTTACCAAGGGTAACAGGAGAAAATGGACCACAGAAGTTGTTGTACAATTTGTCCTGAGTACGCCGACACCCCATATGTGGAGGTAAACCACTGTTTGGGCGCATGGCTGAGCTCGGAAGCAAAGGAGCGCCATTTGACTTTTCAATGCAAAATTGACTGGAATTGAGATCGGACGCCATGTCGCGTTTGGAGAGCCCCTGATGTGCCTAAACAGTAGAAACCCCCCAAAAGTGACCCCATTTTGGAAACTAGACCCCCAATGGAACTTATCTAGATGTGTAGTGAGAACTTTGAATGCCCAAGTGCATCACAGAAGTTTATAATGCAGAGTCGTGAAAATAAAAAATATTTTTTTTTTAACAAAAAAGATTTTTTAGCCCCCAAGTTTTTATTTTCACAAGGGTAACAAGAGAAATTGGACACCAATATTTGTTCTCCAATTTGTCCTGAGTATGCTGGTACCCCATATGTGGGGGTAAACCACTGTTTGGGCACACGGCAGAGCTCGGAAGAGAAGGAGCGCCATTTTGGAATTCAGACTTTGATAGAATTGTCTGTGGGTGTTATGTTGCATTTGCAGAGCCCCTGATGTACCTAAACAGTAGAAACCCCTCACAAGTGACCAAATTTTGGAAACTAGACCCCCTAAGGAACTTATCTAGATATGTGGTGAGAACTTTGAATGCTCAAGTGCTTCACAGAAGTTTATAATGCAGAGTAGTGAAAATAAAAAAATATTTTTTTTCCCACAAAAAAGATTTTTAGCCCCCAAGTTTTTATTTTCACAAGGGTAACAGGAGAAATTGGACCCCAAACGTTGTTGTCCAATTTATCCCGAGTACGCTGATGCCCCATATGTGGGGGTAAAACACTGTTTGGGCGCACGGCAGAGCTCAGAAGGGAGGGAGCACCATTTGACTTTTTTAGCGCAAAATTGTCTGTCGTGTTTGGAGACCCCCTGATGTACCTAAACAGTGGAAACCCCCCAATTCTAACACCAACCCTAACTCCAACACACCCCTAACCCTAATCTCAACCCTATCCATAATCCTAATCACAACCCTAACGATAATTACAACCCTAACCCCAAAACAGCCCTAATCTCAACTCTAACCATAACCCTAATCAAAACGCTAAATCCAACACACCCCTAACCCTAATCTCAACCCTTACCTCAAACCTAACCCTAATCCCAATACACCCCTAACCCTAATCCCAACCCTAACCTTAACCCTAATCCCAACCCTAACCCTAATCCCAACCCTAATCTCAAACGTAACCCTAATCCCAACCGTAACCCTAATACCAACCCTAATCCAAACCCTAACCCTAATCCCAACTCTATCCCTAACTTTAGCCCCAACCCTAACCCTAATTTTAGCCCCAACCCTAGCCCTAACCCTAACTTTAGCCCCAATCCTAACCCTAAATTTAACCCTAACCCTAGCCCTAACTTTAGCCCCAACCCTAACCCTAAGGCTACTTTCACACTTGCTTCGTGTGGCATCCGTCACAATCCGTCGTTTTGGACAAAAAACGGATCCTGCAAATGTGCCCACAGGATGCCTTTTTTGCCCATAGACTTGTATTACCGACGGATGGCCACACGTCGCGTCCATCGTGCACTGGATCCGTTGTGTTTTGGTGGACCGTCGTCACAAAAAAAGTTCAATGTAACCTTTTTTTTGTACGTCGCGTCCGCCATTTCCGTGCATGCGTGGCCGTAACTCTGCCCCCTCCTCCCCAAGACATAGACTGGGCAGCGGATGCGTTGAAAAACTGCATCCACTGCCCACGTTGTGCACAATTTTCACAACGTGCGTCGGTACGTCGGGCTGACGCATTGCGACCGCCCCTTACCGACGCAAGTGTGAAAGAAGCCTAAGGCTAAGGAGCATCGCTAAAGGCCTGGGCTGGATCTGGGGGCTGCCAGAAGATGAGTATATAACTATTTTTTATTTTAATTCTTTTTTTAACAGGGATATGGTGCCCACACTGCTATTAGTATGTGGGCTGTGTTATATACTATGTGGGCTGTGTTGTATACTGCGTGGGCTGTGTTATATACTGCGTGGGCTGTGTTATATACTACATGGCCTGTGTTATATACTGCGTGGCCTGTGTTATATACTGCGTGGGCTGTGTTATATACTGCGTGGGCTGTGCTATATACTACGTGCGCTGTGTTATATACTGTGTGGGCTATGTTATATACTGTGTGGGCTGTGTTATATACTGCGTGGGATGTGTTATATACTGCGTGGGCTGTGTTATATACTATGTCGCTGTGCTGTATACTACATGCATGGGCTGTGCTATATACTACCTGGCTGTGCTATATACTATGTGGGCTGTGTTATATGCTACGAGGGCTGTGAGACTCTTTCACCCGGGGCCCTCAAAAACCTGGAGCCAGCCCTGGCTTCACTGATTGGTCGCGCCCAGCCGGCTGCGAGCAATCAGTGACAGACGCAGTCTGTTAACGCTGCCATTACCCCTGTAAGTGTGACCAACTTTTTACTATTGATGCTGCCTATGCAGCATCAATAGTAAAAACATATAATGTTAATAATAATAATAAAAAAAATCATTATATTCTCACCTTCCGGCGTCCATGGCAGCCTTTCCTGCTCCTCGTGACGCTCTGGTCCCAAGAATGCATTGCGGCAATGTCTTCAGATGACGTAGCGGTCTCACGAGACCACTACATCATCACGTGTTATTGCCGCAAGGCATTATTGGGAACGGAGAGTTGCGAGGAGCATCGCTAAAGGCCTGGGCTGGATCCGGGGGCTGCCGGAAGGTGAGTATATAACTATTTTTTATTTTAATTCTTTTTTTAACAGGGATATGGTGCCCATATTGCTATTACTATGTGGGCTATGTTATATACTATGTGGGCTGTGTTGTATACTGCGTGGGCTGTGTTATATACTGCTTGGGCTGTGTTATATACTACATGGCCTGTGTTATATACTGTGTGGGCTGTGTTATATACTGCATGGGCTGTGTTATATACTGCGTGGGCTGTGCTATATACTACGTGGACTATGTTTTATACTGCGTGGGCTGTGTTATATACTGCGTGGGCTGTGTTATATACTGCATGGGCTGTGTTATATACTGCGTGGGCTGTGTTATATACTGCATGGGCTGTGTTATATACTGTGTGGGCTGTGTTATATACTGCGTGGGCTGTGCTATATACTATGTGCGCTGTGTTATATACTGTGTGGGCTGTGTTATATGCTGTGTGGGCTGTGTTATATACTGCATGGGCTGTGTTTTATACTATGTCGCTGTGCTGTATACTACATGGGCTGTGCTATATACTACCTGGCTGTGCTATATACTATGTGGGCTGTGTTATATACTGCATAGGCTGTGTTATATACTGCGTGGGCTGTGTTATATACTGCGTGGGCTGTGTTATATACTGCGTGGGCTGTGTTATATACTGCGTGGGCTGTGTTATATACTGCATGGGCTGTGTTATATACTGCGTGGGCTGTGTTATATACTATGTCGCTGTGCTGTATACTACATGGGCTGTGCTATATACTACCTGGCTGTGCTATATACTATGTGGGCTGTGTTATATGCTACGTGGGCTGTGAGACTCTTTCACCCAGGGCCCTCAAAAACCTGAAGCCAGCCCTGGCTTCACTGATTGGTCGCGCCCGGCCGGCCGTGAACAATCAGCGACAGATGCAGTCCGGCCGCGAATTGGAGCAGGATTTGAAAGATGCTTCGCAAATTGGTCACGCCCGGCCGGCCGAATCCTGTGTATTCATTGCATTATTCTGAAATCTTCATAAATAAACAACATGCATATTCTAGAATACCCGATGTGTTAGAATCGGGCCACCATCTAGTCTTCCATATTTATGAGCTATGTGTAACCCCACCACTGATATGTGCAATGTATACAGAAAGCTGCCAATTAGTGGTGTGGTTGGGATTAAATAGAGCTCTGAATTCAGATACCTAGTAGATCTGCCACAGATAAAACAGCCTAGTAAGTGATCCATTACTGGAATCAGGATCCACCATGCCTCTAAATCATACCACATACTACCATACATACTACATGACATACATACATACAGTTATATGAAAAAGTTTGGGCACCCCTATTAATCTTAAGCTTAATGTTTTATAAAAATTGTTTTTTTTGCAACAGCTATTTCAGTTTCATATATCTAATAACTGTTGGACACAGTAATGTGTCTGCCTTGAAATGAGGTTTATTGTACTAACAGAATCTGCATTCAAACAAAATTTGACAGGTGCATAAGTATGGGCACCTCACCAGAAAAGTGACATTAATATTTAGTAGATCCTCCTTTTGCAAAAATAACAGCATCTGGTTGCTTCCTGTAGCTTTTAATAAGTTCCTGGATCCTGGATGAAGGTATTTTTGACCATTCCTCTTTACAAAACAATTCCAGTTCAGTTAAGTTTGATGGTCGCCGAGCATGGACAGCCCTCTTCAAATGATCCCACAGATGTTCAATGATATTCAGGTCTGGGGACTGGGATGGCCATTCCAGAACAGTGTAATTACATAGTTACATAGTTATTAAGGTTGAAGGAAGACTGTAAGTCCATCTAGTTCAACCCATAGCCTAACCTAACATGCCCTAACATGTTGATCCAGGGGAAGGCAAAAAAACCCCATGTGGCAAAGAGTAACTCCACCATGGGGAAAAAAATTCCTTCCCGACTCCACATACGGCAATCAGACTAGTTCCCTGGATCAACGCCTTATCAAGGAATCTAGTGTATATACCCTGTAACATTATACTTTTCCAGAAAGGTATCCAGTCCCCTCTTAAATTTAATTAATGAATCACTCATTACAACATCATACGGCAGAGAGTTCCATAGTCTCACTGCTCTTACAGTAAAGAATCCGCGTCTGTTATTATGCTTAAACCTTCTTTCCTCCAGACATAGAGGATGCCCCCTTGTCCCTGTCTCAGGTCTATGATTAAAAAGATCATCAGAAAGGTCTTTGTACTGTCCCCTCATATATTTATACATTAAAATAAGATCACCCCTTAGTCTTCGTAATTGTTCCTCTGCATGAATGCCTGAGTAGATTTGGAACGGTGTTTTGGATCATTGTCTTGCTGAAAGATCCATCCCCTGCGTAACTTCAACTTTGTCACTGATTCATGAACATTATTGTCAAGAATCTGCTGATACTGAGAGGAATCCATGTGTCCCTCAACTTTAAGAAGATTCCCGGTGCCGGCATTGGCCACACAGCCCCAAAGCATGATGGAACCTCCACCAAATTTTACTGTGGGTAGCAAGTGTTTTTCTTGGAATGCTGTGTTTTTTTGGCGCCATGCATGACGCCTTTTTGTATGACCAAACAACTCAATCTTGGTTTCATCAGTCCACAGGACCTTCTTCCAAAAAGAAATTGGCTTCTCCAAATGTGCTTTTGCATACCTCAGCCGACTCTGTTTGTGGCGTGCTTGCAGAAACGGCTTCTTTCGCATCACTCTCCCATACAGCTTCTCCTTGTGCAAAGTGCGTTGTATAGTTGACCGATGCACAGTGACACCATCTGCAGCAAGTTGATGCTGCAGCTCTCTGGAGGTGGTCTGAGGATTGTCCTTGACTGATCTCACCATTCTTCTTCTCTGCCTTTCTGATGTTTTTCTTGGCCTGCCACTTCTGGCCTTAACAAGAACTGTATCTGCGTTCTTCCAATTCCTTACTATGTTCCTCACAGTGGAAATTGACAGGTTAAATCTCTTAGACAGCTTTTTGTATCCTTCCCCTGAACAACTATGTTGAATAATCTTTGTTTTCAGATCATTTGACAGTTATTTTGAGGAGCCCATGATGCCACTCTTCAGAGGAGATTTAAACAGGAGAACAACTTGCAAGTGGCCACTTTAAGTAGCTTTTCTCATGATTGCATACACCTGGCTATGAAGTTCAAACCTCAATGAGGTTACAAAACCAAAAAAAGTGCTATAGTAAATCAATAAAAAGTAGGTAGGAGTATTTAAAACAAGAAAATGATAAGGGTGCCCATACTTATGCACCTGTCAAATTTTGTTTGAATGCAGATTTCACATTTTCTGTTCAATAAACCTCATTTCAAGGCAGAAACATCCAACAGTTATTAAATATATGAAACTAAAATAGCTGTTGCAAAAAAAACAATTTTTATAAAACATTAAGCTTAAGATTAATAGGGGTGCCCAAACTTTTTCATATACTGTAACTGTACATGACATGAGAATTCCAAAATACAGTGGGCAAATATCAATGCCATACAAGCAGTCTGTTACCAAGAAAACAAATAAAATGATTAATCTAATAAGCAAATATAATAAATATTTAAACCATTGTAATATATAATATGTTAAAATACATGAAAATACACTTGTATGTTAATTAGTGTTGAGTAGTGTTGAGCATTCCGATACCGCAAGTATCGGGTATCGGCCGATACTTGCGGGTATCGGAATTCCGATACCGAGATCCGATACTTTTGTGGTATCGGGTATCGGTATCGAAACAACATTAATGTGTAAAATTAAGAATTAAAATAAAAAATATTGCTATACTCACCTCTCCGACGCAGCCTGGACCTCACCGAGGGAACCGGCAGCATTCTTTGCTTAAAATGCGCGCTTTTACTTCCTTCCGTGACGTCACGGCTTGTGATTGGTCACGTGCCGCCCATGTGGCCGCGACGCGACCAATCACAGCAAGCCGTGACATAATTTTCAGGTCCTCAATGCCTAATTCTAGGCATTCAGGAATTTAAAATTACGTTCCGGCTTGTGATTGGTCGCGTCGCGGTCACATGGGCGACGCGACCAATCACAAGCCGTGACGTCACGGGAGGCAGGAGACGCGCGCATTTTTAAAATTACGTCACGGCTTGTGATTGGTTGCGTGCCGCCCATGTGACCGCGACGCGACCAATCACAGCAAGCCGTGACGTAATTTCAGGTCCTCAATGCAGAAATAGGCATCAGGACCTGAAATTACGTCACGGCTTGCTGTGATTGGTCGCGTCGCGGTCACATGGGCGGCACGCAACCAATCACAAGCCGTGACGTAATTTTAAAAATGCGCGCGTCTCCTGCCTCCCGTGACGTCACGGCTTGTGATTGGTCGCGTCGCCCATGTGACCGCGACGCGACCAATCACAAGCCGGAACGTAATTTTAAATTCCTGAATGCCTAGAATTAGGCATTGAGGACCTGAAAATTACGTCACGGCTTGCTGTGATTGGTCGCGTCGCGGCCACATGGGCGGCACGCGACCAATCACAAGCCGTGACGTCACGGAAGGAAGTAAAAGCGCGCATTTTAAGCAAAGAAGGCTCCCGGTTCCCTCGGTAAGGTGCAGGCTGCGTCGGAGAGGTGAGTATAGCAATATTTTTTATTTTAATTCTTTATTTTACACATTAATATGGATCCCAGGGCCTGAAGGAGAGTTTCCTCTTCTTCAGACCCTGGGAACCATCAGGGATACCGTCCAATACTTGAGTCCCATTGACTTGTATTGGTATCGGGTATCGGTATCGGATTAGATCCGATACTTTGCCGGTATCGGCCGATACTTTCCGATACCGATACTTTCAAGTATCGGACGGTATCGCTCAACACTAGTGTTGAGCGATACCGTCCGATACTTGAAAGTATCGGTATCGGAAAGTATCGGCCGATACCGGCAAAGTATCGGATCTAATCCGATACCGATACCCGATACAAGTCAATGGGACTCAAGTATCGGACGGTATCCCTGATGGTTCCCAGGGTCTGAAGGAGAGGAAACTCTCCTTCAGGCCCTGGGATCCATATTAATGTGTAAAAGAAAGAATTAAAATAAAAAATATTGCTATACTCACCTCTCCGACGCAGCCTGGACCTCACCGAGGGAACCGGCAGCGTTCTTTGCTTAAAATGCACGTGTTTACTTCCTTCCGTGATGTCACGGCTTGTGATTGGTCAAGTGCCGCCCATGTGGCCGCGACGCGACCAATCACAGCAAGCCGTGACGTAATTTTCAGGTCCTCAATGCCTAATTCTAGGCATTCAGGATTTTAAAATTACGTTCCGGCTTGTGATTGGTCGCGTCGCGGTCACATGGGCGACGCGACCAATCACAAGCCGTGACGTCACGGGAGGCAGGAAACGCGCGCATTTTAATATTACGTCACAGCTTGTGATTGGTTGCGTGCCGCCCATGTGACCGCGACGCGACCAATCACAGCAAGCCGTGACGTAATTTCAGGTCCTGAATGCCTAATTCTGCATTCAGGACCTGAAAATTACGTCACGGCTTGCTGTGATTGGTCGCGTCGCGGCCACATGGGCGGCACGCAACCAATCACAAGCCGTGACGTCACGGAAGGAAGTAAACGCGCGCATTTTAAGCAAAGAACGCTGCCGGTTCCCTCGGTGAGGTCCAGGCTGCGTCGGAGAGGTGAGTATAGCATTATTTTTTATTTTAATTCTTTCTTTTACACATTAATGTTGTTTCGATACCGATACCCGATACCACAAAAGTATCGGATCTCGGTATCGGAATTCCGATACCCGCAAGTATCGTCCGATACCCGATACTTGCGGTATCGGAATGCTCAACACTAGGGTTGAGCGACTTTCATTTTTTTAAGATCGAGTAGGGTTTTGGGAAACCCGATTTTGTCCAGAGTCGAGTCGAGTGCAGTCGGCCGATTATCGCTAAAAGTCGGGGATCGACCGAAACACGAAACCCAATGCAAGTCAATGGGGAAGCATAGTCGGCAGTGAGTGGAGGCCAGGAAAACACCTACAGTGCCCATTTTAATGCCAAAAACATCCATTCTTGTTTCTGAAGCTTGCCAATCTTAATTAACTGTATAATAATAGTTGGGCATAGGGAATTGGGGGAAAGTTGTGGGGGGAGTAGGGCTGGCTCAAGTTTTTCGTGGGCCCAGGAAATGCGGACTACGTCACGGCGGTGTTGCAGGGAAAGGTAAGTATTTAAAAGTTGCAAGTGCTGTGATCCTGAGCAAGCAGGGGGGGCCCACTCGTTCGCATTGCCACTGGCACAGGGCCCCTCAAAGTACGGCGGTGTGTTTGCATGGCGGGGGCGCCTCCCACCAGCAGCGACACTTTTGCGTACTCTGAGGGGCCCTGTGCCAGTGACGTCGCCAACGAGTATGCCCCCCCACCTGATGAAGGAACCTGCACTTTCATCTGCACCTTCCTCTTTGTCCCTGTGTAAGGTGGTATAACATGCGGGAAGGGGAACCTTACTTTCAGCAGGGACAGATTCTGGCTGTGTAGAGTACAAGGGGAATGTAGTGGTCTAGGTCAATGTACCAGCAGACTCATTTAGCAGTGGCTGGGCAATGGGCAGGATGAGGAGGAAACAGATATAGGGCCAAAGAATAAAGTAGGCTACATGCAGTTCAAAATTGGTAACAGGACTAAACAGGCGGCATTGCTTTGTTCAGTGGAGTAGCAAACCCAAGAGCAGCAGACACTGTTTCAAGGGCCTAACCACACTAGTAGGCCAAATGCAGTTTAATATCTGATAGTATAGGGCGAAAGCCAGAATGTGGAAGCTCAGCTTTGTTCAGTTGAGGACAACACCAGGGAGGGGCAGACACCTTTAGTAGGCCGGAAAAGCCTATTGCATTTTTTAAAATGGTAATTTGGAGCAGAAGGTTGAAGCTCAGCTTTATTTAGTTGAGGGCAACACCAGGGAGGGGCAGAAGCCGTTAGTAGGCCCTAACCACCATTTTTTTTTTTTTTAAAACCACTTAATGAGAGCCGGAAGGTTGAAGCTCAGCTTTATTTAGTTGAGGACAACACCAGGGAGGGGCAGAAGCCGTTAGTAGGCCCTAACCACCATTTTTTTTTTTTTTAAAACCACTTAATGAGAGCCGGAAGGTTGAAGCTCAGCTTTATTTAGTTGAGGACAACACCAGGGAGGGGCAGAAGCCGTTAGTAGGCCCTAACCACCATTTTTTTTTTAAAACCACTTAATGAGAGCCGGAAGGTTGAAGCTCAGCTTTATTTAGTTGAGGACAACACCAGGGAGGGGCAGAAGCCGTTAGTAGGCCCTAACCACCATTTTTTTTTTTAAAACCACATAATGAGAGCCGGAAGGTTGAAGCTCAGCTTTATTTAGTTGAGGACAACACCAGGGAGGGGCAGAAGCCGTTAGTAGGCCCTAACCACCATTTTTTTTTTTAAAACCACATAATGAGAGCCGGAAGGTTGAAGCTCAGCTTTATTTAGTTGAGGACAACACCAGGGAGGGGCAGAAGCCGTTAGTAGGCCCTAACCACCATTTTTTTTTTTTTTAAAACCACTTAATGAGAGCCGGAAGGTTGAAGCTCAGCTTTATTTAGTTGAGGACAACACCAGGGAGGGGCAGAAGCCGTTAGTAGGCCCTAACCACCATTTTTTTTTTTAAAACCACATAATGAGAGCCGGAAGGTTGAAGCTCAGCTTTATTTAGTTGAGGACAACACCAGGGAGGGGCAGAAGCCGTTAGTAGGCCCTAACCACCATTTTTTTTTTTTTTAAAACCACTTAATGAGAGCCGGAAGGTTGAAGCTCAGCTTTATTTAGTTGAGGACAACACCAGGGAGGGGCAGAAGCCGTTAGTAGGCCCTAACCACCATTTTTTTTTTTAAAACCACATAATGAGAGCCGGAAGGTTGAAGCTCAGCTTTATTTAGTTGAGGGCAACACCAGGGAGGGGCAGAAGCCGTTAGTAGGCCCTAACCAAAGTTGAAGGCCAAATGCAGTTTAATTTCTGATACTATAGGCCGAAAGCCAGAAGGTGGAAGTTCCGATTTAGACAGTGGAGGACAATTTGAATTAGGGACTGCAGACAGACTTAGTAGGCTGTCCCCTGTGGACCATGCATCCACCACATTAACCCATTGCGCCGTAATGGACACGTAATCTTCCGTGGCCATGCCTACAGGTCCATGCGTCTGTTGTCAGGTGCACCTTTGTACTCACAGATTGCCAGAGTGCATGGACAATGCGGTCTTCTACATGCTGGTGGAGGGTTGGGATGGCTTTTCTCGCAAAAGAAGTGTCGACTGGTTAGCTTGTAGCGTGGTACAGCGTAGTCCATCATGGCCTTATTAATAGTAAATAAAATATATAACTAGGCTCTATGAACTTTTAAATAGGTTCCAGGGGTACACGGGCAGCATTGGTGTGGTCAGTGGAGGAGTATTGCAAGTAGGGGCTGCAGACAGGCTATCAAAGGCCTAAAATAACAAACAGTAGGCAGTCATGGCAGTTTTACATCGGTTACATGGATACACAGGCAGGCACTCCAGGCAGCATTGTGCTCAGTGGAGGAGTATTGCAAGTAGGGGCCGCAGACAGGCTATCAAAGGCCTAAAATAACAAACAGTAGGCAGTCATGGCAGTTTTACATCGGTTACATGGATACACAGGCAGGCACTCCAGGCAGCATTGTGGTCAGTGGAGGAGTATTGCAAGTAGGGGCCGCAGACAGGCTATCAAAGGCCTAAAATAACAAACAGTAGGCAGTCATGGCAGTTTTACATCGGTTACATGGATACACAGGCAGCTAGGTGGTGAGTGGAGGAGTATTTAAAGTAAGGACCGCAGACAGGCTATCAAAGGCCTAACATAACAAACAATAGGCTCATGGCAGTTTTACAGCGGTTACATGGATACACGGGCAGGCAGCTTGGTGGTGAGTGGAGGAGTATTTAAAGTATGGACCGCAGACAGGCTTCGAAGGCCTAACACAATAAAATGGGCTGGCTGTAGGCACTTTAAAATTGGTTCCAGGGGTACACGGGCAGCAGTGGTCTGGTCAGTGGAGGCCTAGTGGAAGTATGGACCGCAGACAGGCTTCGAAGGCCTAACACAATAAAATGGGCTGGCTGTAGGCACTTTAAAATTGGTTCCAGGGGTACACGGGCAGCAGTGGTCTGGTCAGTGGAGGACTAGTGGAAGGAGGGAGCGCAGAAAGGCTTCAAAGGCCTAAAATAACAAACAATAGGCTCATGGCAGTTTTACAGCGGTTACATGGATACACGGGCAGGCAGCTTGGTGGTCAGTGGAGGAGTAGGGACCGCAGACAGGCTATCAAAGGCCTAAAATAACAAACAATAGGCTCATGGCAGTTTTACAGCGGTTACATGGATACACGGGCAGGCAGCTTGGTGCTGAGTGGAGGAGTAGTGCAAGGAGTGTCTGTCCCAGTACTCCCAAAATATAAATAGATGTTAATGTCTCGCAAAACAACCAAAACAAAAAAAAAGATGGCATACTTAGGTACAGGGGTGGGCTCATCTGCTGTGTTTCTGACATAGTAATTTGGCAGTAACTATTTAATGGTGCCAATATAGGACACAGACACAGACTACTTTAAGTTGCATCATAGATGTCTACAAATTTGTATTGTCAGTGCCAGACATTGAATGATGTCAGCGAATAGACTAAAGATTGGTGGAGCTGTGCGACATAATTTTGCACGTAGTAGAGCCCAGTTTGAGCTGGGGTAGGGGGGAACTCTCTTGAGGCCGGCGGGACCGCCCCAGGGCCACTCATGTTACAACGGTGTGTCTGACGTTGGGTGCGCACCACCACCGCCAGAGACACTACATTGTACTATGAGGGACCCAGTAGCAATGCCGTCAACCAAAAGCGAGCACACCCACCTCTTCAGACAAACAGCAGTCTCACGGGTGCTTGCGCCAAGTCGCGATACCACGGCCCCGTGTGGGGAGTTTGGCCATTTAGGGAGGTGTAAACATGTCGTATGCTGTACAATCTGCAGCAGCAAATTAGACATTAGAAAAGTAATTCACAGGCAAGAGCTTTTCATAGGAAAGCTAGGTGTCGGCCGGGCAAGGTGGGGCAAAAGATTTTGAAATCCAGTTGTGGTTCATTTTAATGAATGTTAGATCGTCAACATTTTGGGTAGCCAGACGAGTCCTTTTTTCGGTTAATATTGACCCTGCAGCACTGAATACTCTTTCTGATAGGACACTTGCTGCCGGGCAAGCAAGCTCCTGCAATGCATATTCTGCCAATTCTGGCCAGGTGTCTAATTTGGAGGCCCAGTAATCAAATGGGAATGACGGTTGAGGGAGAACATCGATAAGGGATGAAAAATAGTTAGTAACCATACTGGACAAATGTTGTCTCCTGTCACTTTCAATTGATGCAGCAGTACCTGTCCTGTCTGCGGTCATAGCAAAATCACTCCACAACCTGGTCAGAAAACCCCTCTGTCCAACGCCACTTCTGATGTGTGCACCCCTAACACTCCTAGTCTGCTGCCCCCTGGAGCTCGTGTGAGAACGATCACGTGCGCTGTGTGCTGGGAATGCCTGAAGCAAACGGTCAACAAGAGTTGATTGTTTGGTTGCTAATATTAGTTCCAAGTTCTCATGTGGCATAATATTTTGCAATTTGCCTTTATAGCGTGGATCAAGGAGGCAGGCCAACCAGTAATCGTCATCGTTCATCATTTTCGTAATGCGTGTGTCCCTTTGTAGGATACGTAAGGCATAATCCGCCATGTGGGCCAAAGTTCCACTTGTCAAATCTCCGGTTGTGATTGGTTGAGGGGCAGTTGCAGGCAAATCTACGTCACTTGTGTCCCTCAAAAAACCAGAACCCGGCCGTGACACGCAACCAATTTCCTGTGCCCCCGTGAAAGTTTCCGCATTAAAAATATACTCATCCCCATCATCCTCCTCGTCCTCCACCTCCTCTTCGCCCGCTACCTCGTCCTGTACACTGCCCTGACCAGACAATGGCTGACTGTCATCAAGGCTTCCCTCTTCCTCTGGTGCAGACGCCTGCTCCTTTATGTGCGTCAAACTTTGCATCAGCAGACGCATTAGGGGGATGCTCATGCTTATTACGGCGTTGTCTGCACTAACCAGCCGTGTGCATTCCTCAAAACACTGAAGGACTTGACACATGTCTTGTATCTTCGACCACTGCACACCTGACAACTCCATGTCTGCCATCCTACTGCCTGCCCGTGTATCCTCCCACAAATAAATAACAGCACGCCTCTGTTCGCACAGTCTCTGAAGCATGTGCAGTGTTGAGTTCCACCTTGTTGCAACGTCTATGATTAGGCGATGCTGGGGAAGGTTCAAAGACCGCTGATAGGTCTGCATACGGCTGGCGTGTACAGGCGAACGTCGGATATGTGAGCAAAGTGCACGCACTTTGAGGAGCAGGTCGGAGAACCCAGGATAAGTTTTCAATAAGCACTGCACCACCAGGTTTAAGGTGTGAGCCAGGCAAGGAATGTGTTTCAGTTGGGAAAGGGAGATGGCAGCCATGAAATTCCTTCCGTTATCACTCACTACCTTGCCTGCCTCAAGATCTACTGTGCCCAGCCACGACTGCGTTTCTTGTTGCAAGAACTCGGACAGAACTTCCGCGGTGTGTCTGTTGTCGCCCAAACACTTCATAGCCAATACAGCCTGCTGACGCTTGGCAGTAGCTGGCCCATAATGGGACAACTGGTGTGCAACAGTGTCATCTGCCGATGGAGTGGTTGGCCGACTGCGTTCTGTGGAAGAGCTGTAGCTTCTGCAGGAGGACGAGGAGGAGGAGGAGGGGGTGCGAACGCCTACAGCCAACTGTTTCCTAGACCGTGGGCTAGGCACAACTGTCCCTAAATTGATGTCGCCTGTGGACCCTGCATCCACCACATTCACCCAGTGTGCCGTGATGGACACATAACGTCCCTGGCCATGCCTACTGGTCCATGCATCTGTAGTCAGGTGCACCTTTGTACTCACAGATTGCCTGAGTGCATGGACGATGCGCTGTTTAACATGCTGGTGCAGGGCTGGGATGGCTTTTCTGGAAAAAAAGTGTCGACTGGGTAGCTCGTATCGTGGTTCAGCGTACTCCATCAGGGCTTTGAAAGCTTCGCTTTCAACTAACCGGTAGGGCATCATCTCTAACGAGATTAGTCTAGCTATGTGGGCGTTAAAACCCTGTGTACGCGGATGCGAGGATAAGTACTTCCTTTTTCTAACCAGAGTCTCATGTAGGGTGAGCTGGACTGGAGAGCTGTAGATCGTGGAACTTTCGGGTGTGCCGGTGGACATGGCAGACTGAGAGACGGTTGGAGACGGTATTGTTTCCGCCGGTGCCCTACATGCAATATTTCCTCCTACAAAACTGGTGATTCCCTGACCCTGACTGCTTTTGGCTGGCAAAGAAACCTGCACAGATACTGCCGGTGGTGCGGAAAATGGTGGCCTTACAGTGACGGAAGGGATGTTGCGTTGCTGACTAGCTTCATTGGCCGAGGGTGCTACAACCTTGAGGGACGTTTGGTAGTTAGTCCAGGCTTGAGAATGCATGGTGGTTAAGTGTCTATGCATGCAACTAGTATTTAGACTTTTCAGATTCTGACCTCTGCTTAAGCTAGTTGAACATTTTTGACAGATGACTTTGCGCTGATCAGTTGGATGTTGTTTAAAAAAATGCCAGACTGCACTCTTCCTAGACTCTGATCCCTTTTCAGGGATTGCAGACTGAGCTTTAACCGGATGGCAACGCTGTGCTCCAACAGGTTTTGGCTTTGACACGCGTTTTGGTCCAGATACGGGCCCGGCAGATGGAACCTGTTGCGATGTTGATGCCTGCTGCGGCCCCTCCTCCACCTCCGCTTCTGAACTACTGCCGCCTGCACCCTGTTCCCCCAATGGCTGCCAATCGGGGTCAATAACTGGGTCATCTATTACCTCCTCTTCGAGCTCGTGTGCAACTTCGTCTGTGTCACTGTGTCGGTCGGTGGTATAGCGTTCGTGGCGGGGCAACATAGTCTCATCAGGGTCTGATTGTGGATCTGTACCCTGAGAGGGCAATGTGGTGGTCTGAGTCAAAGGAGCAGCATAGTACTCTGGCTGTGGCTGTGCATCAGTGCACTCCATGTCAGAATATACTTGTAATGGGCATGGCCTGTTAAATGTTTCACTTTCTAAGCCAGGGACGGTATGTGTAAAGAGCTCCATGGAGTGACCCGTTGTGTCGCCTGCTGCATCCTTCTCTCTTGTTGTAGTTTTTGCTGAGGAGGACAAGGAAGCGACTTGTCCCTGACCGTGAACATCCACAAGCGACGCGCTGCTTTTACATTTACCAGTTTCGGAAGAGGAGGCAAAAGAGCTAGAGGCTGAGTCTGCAATGTAAGCCAAAACTTGCTGTTGCTGCTCCGCCTTTAAAAGCGGTTTTCCTACTCCCAGAAAAGAGAGCGTTC
Organism: Ranitomeya variabilis; assembly: GCF_051348905.1. NCBI lineage: Eukaryota > Metazoa > Chordata > Amphibia > Anura > Dendrobatidae > Ranitomeya > Ranitomeya variabilis. The sequence goes on along the minus strand of NC_135234.1, from coordinate 191,856,485 downwards.
GAGGCCTTGTGTAGCCTGACGACGAAACTGGCTCCACAGCTCCAGACTTAGGTGGAATATTTTTATCCCCACGACCACCTGATGCTCCACTACCACTACCATCATTACCAGCTGACAATGAACGCCCACGACGACCTCTTGCACCAGACTTCCTCATTGTTTTAAAATCTTAACCAAAGTAACTTTATTTGTTGCTATCAAACAACTTACACGGTGAGCTATAACTTCAGTATGATTTCAATATCCCTTAACAGGTTGGTGAGACCACAAGGAAAATCAGGCACAATGTTACACACTCTGTTTTCTGTGGCACAAAATCACAGAGATGACACACACGCAGGACTGTCACTCAAGCACTAATGTCAATATTAATCTCCCACCTAATTTATTTATTTTTTTTTCTCAGGGAGACTTTAGAAACCAAATAATATTAAAAAAAAAAAAAAAAAAGGCTTTCTATGGCCCACAATTAGAGAGAGAGAGGTGGCACAACCAGGAGTCAAGACTGGCGCACAAGCTGAAAGGGCAATATTACTCTCCCACTGTTTTTTATGTTTTTTTTGTTTTTTTCAGGGAGACTTTAGAAACCAAATAATATTAAAAAAACCAAAAAAAAAAAAGGCTTTCTATGGCCCACTGAATGAGAGGGAGAGAGGTGGCACACCCAGGAGTCAAGACTGGCACACAAGCTGAAAGGGCAATATTACTCTCCCACTGTTTTTTTAGGTTTTTTTTTTTTTTTCAGGGAGAATTAGAAACCAAATAATATTAAAAAAAAAAAAAATAGGCTTTCTATGGCCCACTGAATGAAAGGGAGAGAGGTGGCACACCCAGGAGTCAAGACTGGCACACAAGCTGAAAGGGCAATATTACTCTCCCACTGTTTTTTTATGTATTTTTTGTTTTTTCAGGGAGACTTTAGAAACCCAATAATATTTAAAAAAAAAAATAAATAGGCTTTCTATGGCCCACTGAATGAGAGGGAGAGAGGTGGCACACCCAGGAGTCAAGACTGGCACACAAGCTGAAAGGGCAATATTACTCTCCCACTGTTTTTTTAGGTTTTTTTTTTTTTTTCAGGGAGAATTAGAAACCAAATAATATTAAAAAAAAAAAAAATAGGCTTTCTATGGCCCACTGAATGAAAGGGAGAGAGGTGGCACACCCAGGAGTCAAGACTGGCACACAAGCTGAAAGGGCAATATTACTCTCCCACTGTTTTTTTAGGTTTTTTTTTTTTTTTCAGGGAGAATTAGAAACCAAATAATATTAAAAAAAAAAAAAATAGGCTTTCTATGGCCCACTGAATGAAAGGGAGAGAGGTGGCACACCCAGGAGTCAAGACTGGCACACAAGCTGAAAGGGCAATATTACTCTCCCACTGTTTTTTTATGTATTTTTTGTTTTTTCAGGGAGACTTTAGAAACCCAATAATATTTAAAAAAAAAAATAAATAGGCTTTCTATGGCCCACTGAATGAGAGGGAGAGAGGTGGCACACCCAGGAGTCAAGACTGGCACACAAGCTGAAAGGGCAATATTACTCTCCCACTGTTTTTTTAGGTTTTTTTTTTTTTTTCAGGGAGAATTAGAAACCAAATAATATTAAAAAAAAAAAAAATAGGCTTTCTATGGCCCACTGAATGAAAGGGAGAGAGGTGGCACACCCAGGAGTCAAGACTGGCACACAAGCTGAAAGGGCAATATTACTCTCCCACTGTTTTTTTATGTATTTTTTGTTTTTTCAGGGAGACTTTAGAAACCCAATAATATTTAAAAAAAAAAATAAATAGGCTTTCTATGGCCCACTGAATGAGAGGGAGAGAGGTGGCACACCCAGGAGTCAAGACTGGCACACAAGCTGAAAGGGCAATATTACTCTCCCACTGTTTTTTTAGGTTTTTTTTTTTTTTCAGGGAGAATTAGAAACCAAATAATATTAAAAAAAAAAAAAATAGGCTTTCTATGGCCCACTGAATGAAAGGGAGAGAGGTGGCACACCCAGGAGTCAAGACTGGCACACAAGCTGAAAGGGCAATATTACTCTCCCACTGTTTTTTTATGTATTTTTTGTTTTTTCAGGGAGACTTTAGAAACCCAATAATATTTAAAAAAAAAAATAAATAGGCTTTCTATGGCCCACTGAATGAGAGGGAGAGAGGTGGCACACCCAGGAGTCAAGACTGGCACACAAGCTGAAAGGGCAATATTACTCTCCCACTGTTTTTTTAGGTTTTTTTTTTTTTCAGGGAGACTTTAGAAACCAAATAATATTAAAAAAAAAAAAAAAAAAAAAAAAATAGGCTTGCTATAGCCCACTGAATGAGAGATAGCACACACAGCAGTGGCACACAAGCCCTGACTGAGGCCAATATTTTTCTCCCACTGATTGATGTAGTGTTTTTGTGTTGAGGTAGAATTTAGAACACAAATCACGGAAAAAATAAATAGGCTTTCTATGGCCCACTGAATGAAAGGGAGAGAGGTGGCACACCCAGGAGTCAAGACTGGCACACAAGCTGAAAGGGCAATATTACTCTCCCACTGTTTTTTTATGTATTTTTTGTTTTTTTCAGGGAGACTTTAGAAACCCAATAATATTTAAAAAAAAAAATAAATAGGCTTTCTATGGCCCACTGAATGAGAGGGAGAGAGGTGGCACACCCAGGAGTCAAGACTGGCACACAAGCTGAAAGGGCAATATTACTCTCCCACTGTTTTTTTAGGTTTTTTTTTTTTTTCAGGGAGACTTTTGAAACCAAATAATATTAAAAAAAAAAAAAAAAAAAAAAAATATAGGCTTGCTATAGCCCACTGAATGAGAGATAGCGCACACACAGCAGTGGCACACAAGCCCTGACTGAGGCCAATATTTTTCTCCCACTGATTGATGTAGTGTTTCTGTGTTGAGGTAGATTTTAGAACACAAATCACGGAAAAAATAAATAGGCTTTCTATGGCCCACTCAGTGAGAGATGGCACACACAGGGATGGCACTGTAGCAGAAATGCCAATCTTAATCTCCCACAAAAAAAAAACAAAAAAAAAAAAAAAACTGTCCTACAATTACTATCTCCCTGCAGTAATGTAAGCCAGGTATGGCAGGCAGCAATAGGAGTGGACTGATGCACAAATTAAATAAAAAGTGTGGACAAACAAAAAAGATAGCTGTGCAGAAAGGAAGGAACAAGAGGATATGTGCTTTGAAAAAAGCAGTTGGTTTCCACAGTGGCGTACACACAGCAATACAGCTATCACGGAGCCTTCTAGGGCAGCCCAATGAGCTACAGCGCTGAGGGGAAAAAAAAAAAAAAATAGCTTCCACTGTTCCTGCACACCGAAGGTGGTGTTGGACAGTGGAAATCGCTGCAGCACAAGCGGTTTGGTGGTTAGTGGACCCTGCCTAACGCTCTCCCTGCTTCTGATGAAGCGGCAGCAACCTGTCCCTAAGCTCAGATCAGCAGCAGTAAGATGGCGGTCGGCGGGAACGCCCCTTTATAGCCCCTGTGACGCCGCAGACAGCAAGCCAATCACTGCAATGCCCTTCTCTAAGATGGTGGGGACCAGGATCTATGTCATCACGCTGCCCACACTCTGCGTTCACCTTCATTGGCTGAGAAATGGCGCTTTTCGCGTCATTGAAACGCGACTTTGGCGCGAAAGTCGCGTACCGCATGGCCGACAAGCACAGGGGTCGGATCGGGTTTCATGAGACGCCGACTTAGCCAAAAGTCGGCGACTTTTGAAAATGATCGACCCGTTTCGCTCAACCCTACTCAACACTAATGTTAATATAGATGCATAGGTTTTAGCAAATTTCCAAAACCATTCCCACAAGTCTATTTTGAATGATATACTATTTATCTTGTTCCTGGTAGAGAACTAGAGAAGAAAATGAAATTTGACAAGCGTTGACCCTGCTGAGTCTGAACTCTAATATGCAGAAATCTGCAACACCCATTTCATATTAGCAGTAAGTTCTGTGATTGTAGCTGTGGATATTATTTAATGTAAAAATTAGTATAATACCAGTGTAAGACAACTGAACAAAATAAACATGATAGGCTCTCTTTAGGAGAAATATTTGATCAACAAAAATAATGTATTTTTATTATTAGTTGTTTTTTTTTTCTTGCAAAGCCCCAATTTGCATGACAGCATTATGCCTGATCGTGACAGGCAGGATAAAAGACAGATTAGTCAGGGCTCCAGCTCTACTATTAAAAATTAAACCCTTTATTCCTTTCCATAAAACTGAAAAGAATAGCAAGAACATAAACACATACTTTCATCATAAAACCTTAGTCACAGAAAAACAACAGCTTCAGAGATACAACTTGGCATCAGCATAATTATACTGTGATGCTCTGTTCAGTCGATGGCTGTTTCAATGCCAAAAAAATCCTTAATTTAGACAAATAACTGTAATGGGCCGAATATAATATAGAAAAGGAAATGAAATAAACATCAAAGAAACAAATGAACTTGAATCAGAGACACAAAGCTGATAATTATCTAGCTACAAAAAGAAAAAAGTGCTTTCAGATAGAAGTATTGTCATGTATGGGTAAATGGTTTTTTACTGGATGTTAAGCTAACCCCTTTCCATTTGCATATTTTTTACATATAGTGCCCCACCCCCATTGGGAACCAGTTCCAGGTAAAGGCCAGCAATATCTAACACTATTATTGTGGAATGTGAGAAAGGAAAAAACTGGCACTCACTGTTTGTTTTTACTGGCACCCGAAATCCCTGCTACTTGGAGACTGTCACCAGCTTTTCTTTGATAAGGCGAGTAGGGTTTCTACTCAGTCAGCTGCAGTTGAAGCAGGCACAGGGAGCGGTTTCATTAAAATGTCCAGGGTGGATTAATACAAATTTCATAAACCACATAACATAAGCAAACAAAATTACAGCTTTGGACTTTCAATGCCCCCTGGACCTCTGGTTTGCACCTACTCTGGTCATGTTCTTTGAGCGGCTGCTATTTCTATCTCCTATTATGGTTTGCAGCCTCTAACTATCGGGCTTTACGCCCCTTGAATCCCTGGCCTGTACTTATTCTTATCATTTCCTTGGAGCTGCTGCTACCTCCATCATCTATTATGGTTTGCAGTATCTAATTATCTGCTGTATGTCTTTACCTTTAAGTGTAAGATTTCTCCTGTGCCAATTTATTATTATTATTATTATTATTATTATTATATTTTTTTCTTGGTTATATCTGACTATATCTGACTCATACTTTTGGCCATTTGACATAGACACGTTGTATATTATATAACGCATTTTGCCTTAGTACTCTGCTCACCGATATTATTCATGAGATCTTATGGAGTTCTTATTTTTGGGTTATCGGCTTTGAGAGCGTTATATGCTACATCAGGTGTCGCTTTGGTATTGCTCTCACATATACTATACATAAGACTACATCATTAAGGATTATGTTTACCAATTAAGATATGCTCACATAATCTTAATCAGGGACCACTTCCTTCATTTAGGCCTTTGGGAACTTGTATTTGTGGGCAGTTGTGAGTTTTATATGCTAGCAGCAACACCGTCTGTGTCATTTGACCTTATCATTTCTTTTACTGGACACTGTTTTTGAATTTATTCAATAGCATTTACTCAGATCGTAATTCTATATTATAATACAAGGGGTTCAAATATACACATTTTCTCCATTATTGTTGTGGAGTTACACAGCTCGTTATCAATAAGATTTATTTGTATTTCTGTATTGCACACAATGTAACTCCAATATGCAGGTGTATATTGCATAATTGGTATTACACATTTTTTTTGCATGTCCAGAGTTATTTGTTCAGGTGGTATTATATTTCCATCTGTCAAGATTTTACATGCTATAGGTGCTTCTATGTCCAGGGGGATCAACCCCAACATTGGGTATATGTTACTAGTTTTTAAATATTGTTAACTGTTTGATGTGCTTTTGGACTAAAAAAAAAAATTTATTGAATATTTCTTGGAGGTCCCTAGAATTCAGTATGTATCTTTTTCTTCTTTTTTTGCATACATAATTGACATACTTCTAGTGGATCCCACAAGCTGACCTTGGCCTATGGTGCCCTTTGTTCCCCTCTTTCCACTTTTTCTCACTGTAGTAGCGGGGATCTCACCGAAGTCTCCGCAGTTCAGCCCAGCTGGGAATTCTGCCTCAGGGCCTGGCAGTAATCTTGATGATGATGATCTTGTGCTAAATATCTCATGTGTTTTTTCATAAAGTTTCATAAAGTTCATAAGCCATTATGATATTCATATTCCTTATATTTCACATTTCCTTACTTTAGCACAGATGAGTGCGGCCATAATCTATTTTGTATGTGTCTTTTTTGGCTATGCACTAGCATAAATTATTATATATATTGTTCAGTCAGTTTACTTATTTATATTATATACTATTTTCTGACTTGAACGTCCCACCCTTCACCATGCTGGTATTTTAATTACATCTCAACACAGTTGGTTCTGAGCCTCCTATATAAGTAGGCTTTATCATGTCATTAGCCACAAGTAAGTGTTCACATTGGGCAGTCAGCTCAGATACCATAGGTAAGTGTTCACACCAGGCAGTCAGTGTAGTTACCCATTCGATCTGAGATTACCTTGACGTTTGGTGAATGGGCTCACAACGTTTGGCCAAATCTTGTGCTAAATATCTCATGTGTTTTTTCATAAAGTTCATAAGCCATTATGCTATTCATATTCCTTATATTTCACATTTCCTTACTTTAGCACGATGAGTGCGGCCATAATCTATTTTGTATGTGTCTTTTTTGGCTATGCACTAGCATAAATTATTATATATATTGTTCAGTCAGTTTACTTATTTATAGTAATCTTGATGATGTCACGGCTAGTCACTGATGATCGCAGCAGCTCATTCACCAGTGGTTCTTAGCCTGGATGGTCACACCTTGACATCATCCAGGTTGAAAACTATTTATCCCCAGACATGGATTACGGAGTTTGACAGAACAATGAACAGGTGAGAGATGTTGTTTTTTAATTTTTTGTTTTATTACAGGGGATGAGTGATTCAAAGGAATTGGTGTTAGGTGAGTATAACTGTGTTTGTTATTTTTAAATAGAAAAGTAAAAGTATGTTTTTTTGTTTCAAATAAAAAGACCATATTCGGGCTGTCTTTATTTACCATATAACTATAGGATTAGTAATGCACAGGTGTCTTATAGACGCTTCTCAGTTACTAATCCGTGGGCTTGATGTCACCTGACAACTCAAAGATGATATCAACCCCACAAGTATAAACTCCACTTGCCACCGCTACAGGGCAAGTGGGAAGAGCTGGGCAAAGCACCAGAATTGGTGCCTTTTCTGGGCGGATGCGGGGTACCATTTTTAAGCTGGGAGGGCTATATCCATTTCCCCTTACCAGAATGAGAACACCAGCCCCCAGGTGTCTGCTTTAGCTTGGCTGGTTGTCAAGAATGGGGGATGCCCCTCTATTCTTGATAACCAGCATTGCTGAAGCTGACTGCTAAGGGTGGCAGCCCACAGCTGATAGGAGCAGTAGACCCATCATTCGAAACCAATGACCAGAGGTAAACTTTATACCTTCGATCATAGCTGCGGGCTCATGCTGTCATTTGACAGCGTAGGAACCGAGACTGTCTTACCAGCAGTGATGATTTTTCCCCTGATCAGATGTGGTGTTTGCTGTGCTGTCATGCTCATCACAGCATGGCAAAGACTGAATTCAAGTGAATGGGGTACTGCCTGGTACCAGAACCTGAACTTTTTGTAACCCATCCAACCCGAACTTCCAGGTGAATTCCCATATCTAGTTTTAGCGTTTAATAGAAAATATCATCATATCAGATTTCTAACAACCTCTGGCATAAAACAAGAAGTTGATGGCCCAAGGAGCATAAACTTTTAGATCAAACTACAGATATATATATATATATATATATATATATATATATATATATATATATATATATATATATAGTATATATATATATATATATATATATATATACAGTTGTGATCAAATGTTTACATACCCTGGCAGAATTTTTGCTTTCTTGGCCTTTTTTCAGAGAATATGAATAATAACCTGAAAACTTTTTCTCCACTCATGGTTAGTGGTTGAGTGCAGCCATTTATTGTCAAACTACTGTGTTTTCTATTTTTAAATCATAATGACATCCCAAAACATCCCAACAACCTTGATCACAAGTTCACATACCCCATTTCATAATACCATGTATTGCCCCCTCTAACATCAATGACAGCTTGAAGTATTTTCTGGTAGTTGTGGATGATGTTCTTTATTTTCTCAGATGGTAAAGCTGCCCACTCTTCTTGGCAAAAAGCCTCCATTTCTGTAAATCCCAGGGATGTCTAGCATGAACTGCATGCTTGAGATCTCCCCAAAGTGGCTCAATGATATTGAGGTCAGGAGACTGAGATGGTCACTCCAGAACCTTCACTTTGTTCTGCTGTAGCCAATGACAGGTTGACTTGGCCTTGTGTTTTGGATTGCTGTCATGTTGAAACGTCCAAGTACGTCCCATGAACAGCTTCCGGGCTGATGAGTGCAAATTTGCTGCCAGTATTTGCTGATAACATGCTGCATTAATCTTTCCTTCAACTTTGACCAAGTTTTTTGTGCCTTTGTAGGTCATGCATCCCCTAAACATCAGCGATCCACCTCCATGCTTTACAGTAGGAATGGTGTTCCTTTCATCATAGGCCTTGTTGACCTCTCTCCAAATGTAACGTTTATAGTTATGGCCAAAAAGTTCAATTTTGGTCTCATCACTCCAAATTACCTTGTTCCAGAAGTTTTGAGGCTTGTCTGGTTTGCATATTGTAAGTGAGATACTTTGTGGCATTTGAGCAGTAATGGCTTTCTTCTGGTGACTTCACCATGTAGCCCATTTTTCTTCTAGTGCCTCCTTATTGTGCATCTTGAAACAGCCAAACCGCTAGTTTTCAGAGAGTCCTGTATTTCAAATTATGTTATTTGTGGGCTTTTCTTTGCATCCCGAACAATTTTCCTGGCAGTTGTGGACAGCATTTTTGTTGGTCTATCTGACCCTGGTTTTGCTTTTACAGAGCCCCTGATTTTCCATTTGTTAATCATAGTTTGAATGCTGCTGACTGGCATTATCAATTCCAAAGTGTACCGCTGTGCAGCTGCCAAAGAAATGTAGTGGAAGTTGTTAAAGTGCTACACAATTGCTCTTGTAGCAAAACAAACCTACTTCTAATCTCATATCATACCTGTCTCACAACTCTAAACAGCTAGTAAGTACTTTAAATTCTTTCCTCCATCCACCAGCTCCCCCTCCCTCTCCTCTCATCTTAGCTGAAGAATTTGCCTCACCACCTGTGAACTTGAACCAATAGCGTCCTACCTCATTCCAAACCTTACTACAGTCTTCATCCCAAGCCTAACCCACCTCTTCAAACTGTCACTAACAACTGGTGTCTTCCCCTTCTGATTGAAACATACTTCAATCACATCCATCCTCAAAAGCCCTCCCTTGACTCATCCTCTGTGTCTAGTTATCGCCCCATCTCATTTCTCCCCAATGCCTCCAAACTATTGGAACATGTCCATTTTGAACTGCCCTCCCAATTTTCCTCTTGCTACCACTTTGACCACTTACAATATTGCTTCTGACTCCACCATTCCATGGAAACTGCACTGGCTAAAATCACCAACGACCTACTACCTGCCAAATGAAAGTGACACTAGTTTGTACTCCTCCTTCTCCTGAACCTGGCATTTCCTCATACCTAACACATAGGACATTCAGCGTCTCCTACTCACACACCACCTCCTCACCCCACCCCCTATGTGTCTATGTCCCCCAAGGTTCAGTTGAAGGCCCGGCACTATGCTTAAGGCATGGGCTCTCTCCCTCTTAAATGGACCGCCCATGTCAACCTAAGGTGTTCCCAGCCAATAGCTGGGCTACACCTTCTATTTAAGGCTCCTTCTAAAACATGGAGATGCCTGAGCTATATTGTTAGTTTGCCTTGCATGCTTGCTAGTTGTCAGGTTCCCCAGGACCTGTTTGCTTGTCTACTCGTTACCCATCTGCATGCACCTGTCTGTACTCTTATGTTCATCAGCCAGTCCAGATTGCACCTACCAGTTCCCATCTGTCTAGCACCCGGTCCAGTATGCACATGCCAGGGCTTTTCTGTTCCTCGGCTGATCCCATCTGCACTTGTGGCTCCATTGTCCCTACATTGCCAGCCTGCATTTTTCATTCCTCCTTTGGGCCATTGCAGCCTACCCACTATAGAGGGTCAGGTGCCTCCCTCTGTAGGCCAGCCTTGGAGTAGCACCTGGTACTACCTCCTTGTCCCTCCTTGGGTCGCAGTTTTCTCTTGCTGCCACTTATCCGAGTTGGAATTTGATAGGCCACCTAGATACACAGCACATTGGTTCCACTACATTGCCCGTTACAATCTCCATCTGTTGGGTTGGCTGTTGTGGATGAGATGTCGGTTCCCGTTTAACTAGTTCTACTCTGTTGCAATTGATGCCACTTTGTTGGTGTCTGTCATTAATTTTTGTAAATGTGTACTCTGGGTTGGGTCTCCTTCATGCATGTTGCCTGTAGCAGTAGGCCTCCGAGACCGGCAGACCTCCACTTTCTTTGAGCCAACTACCCATGGATAGTAATATCCTTAGATTTTTCTGACAAACTGATATTTGTGCCATCTGAGTGTGGCTGAGCATGAAAGCAGGTTGAGCTGTTGCATGTGGTATAAGGGCTCCCAGCACAGCAGGCCTACACCAATCCCTCACCCACCCCATTTTAATTTGACGCTCAATTTAAAGCTGTAAATGCTGACCCAGACCCCGATACCTCATGCATGGTTGATTACTGTCGTGCCATGTTAAAATTTGTACTGTGGGTGAATTGAGGCCACTTTCCTGGAGTCTGCCTGTCATTTGATGTGTTTGGCAGCTTTTGGACCCATTTGAAGGTGTTGTGTATGTGTTTGTTTTTGCCTCCCATTGACCTGAATAGCGTTTGACTATGTTCATCTAATATTCAACAAATAAATTGGTGAATATTGCAAATTCGGTGATCGTATGTCAAACCGGACATTGAAATAGTCGCTCATCTCTAGTAATAACTAGCACATGAACTTGTCATACCACGAACTGGGCTACCAGTAAGACTATCGCTTGGTATATTAGTTAGTTAGAAACTGTGTAAGAAAACAAAGATACTGTTTATATCCTGTATACCTAGAATAATAACTCCCAGTATTGGGAACTAGTTTACCGTTTCTTGTAAAAACTACACCTTTAAACCTTTAATTTTTGGCCACCTAAATTGTTTTTTAGTAAATAAATAATCAATTGGTTCAAGTTACCTGTTTACAGTGGTGTAAATAATATTGAATTTGCTAGACTGGCTCCGCCACACACCATTCCACCCCAGTTTCGCCCACTTTAACAGAGATAGTCAGGACTGACATAAAAACGTCAAAAGTAGTAAAATTATTATAGAACTGAGACTTGTATAAAACTTTAGCAACAACTCAAGATGTTTTTCTTGTCAAAGCACTTTGATGAATCGGGCTGTTAATTTGTAGCCTATTTACAATACATAACGTGAATCCACTCTAATCTGACAATCAGATCATCCATTATAAATAACCAAAAACCGCAAGCATATAAAGATAGACCTAGATTCCTTACAAAGTTAAGATTTTATAATATAGTAATATGAAGCATAACAGCAAGACTTGCTATTGAGCTACAGTAACTTCACATTATAGCTGCATTTAGTCATTTTGTCAGAGGAGGTCAATGTACAGTAAATTCTGTAACTTGCTGAGTATAATGGAATTTGCAATAACATTTCATTCACATTTAGCAAAAGCATATAAACAGCCACTAATGAGGTAATATAGAAATGACAGACATGAGCTGCATGCCACATAACACCTTCATATCACAGAGAAATGATTCCCATATCACAGCTTGCTGATACTGTATATTTAATTCTCATTTACAGTCCTTGTATAGTGACATGTTAAACTACCGCATAGCCCATTCATCTCCTTTCCTCCCATAACATTCATCTTTATCATCATTACTGTGGATTTTACTGCCTGTGGTCCCCGCTTCTCTGATTTTCATGGCATAAAGAACAGAGAAGAGGCCATTTATTTTCACATTACTATTTTCTATTATACTGAAGTTTGTCATAGACAAGGGTCACTTATGCTATTTTTGACCTACGGAACATTGCTTACCTACGTCACTAACCATTTTGATGTTCATCGAACAAGTCTTTTTATCTTATCCTTGAAGCATGGATGTTTTTGTTAACCTTTATTTTTTCCAAGCAGTTCATGTAACGGCTGACATTTCAAATGTACAAGCATTTTTAGGTAAAGAATTTCGTTGTGTGGAGAAAAAAGTCATTAAGGAAAATATTCTGTCATATATATATATATAGCTATAAAGGTAAAGTAAAATGAACTCAATTAAACAAAATCTAAAAGAGAACAAAATTAACTATTTCAGGAGAGGACAAAAATGTTAAATGTCTGTGTAGTCTGCGTATGATTCTGCAATGATGCTCTAAAACATCATTGGACAGTAAGCAGCTTCAAGAGTGGGAACCAACTGTCAGACACAGCTGGACACCCCATAGAGAAGGCAGAGATGGTTTATTACCATCTCTGTCTTCCTGATCGCTCTTTATACAACCTTCAATTAATACTGTGTATACAATACAGTCAATGATAACAGTGCATCCTCCTTCAGGCCCAGTGATCATGTGATTGCAGAGCGCTGAGAAGGAGCAGAAACTGCATATGTCCTAACAAGCCCAAAGAAGTTCTCTTGTGCAGCCAGATCGCTGCCTTTGCTCTGTAACTAGTGTAACAAGGGCTAATATATCAGAACCTGTAACAGGTGAAATGATAAATATAAAATACACATATTTGGTATTTCTGCTTTTGGAAAGTCCCAATCTTTCAAAATATAAAATAATCGGTAAGCGGCGTATCAGAAAAAAAACAAAATCTCAAAATTATTTTTTTGGGCTTCCCCAACATTGCAATAAAATACAATAAGAGGCTATCAAAAACATTGTATCTGCCCCAAAATGGTATCAGTAAAAAAACGTCAGTTCAGGGCACAAAAAAATTATCTCTTTCTCAGACCCAAATCCTGAAAAATGAAAACATTACAGGTCTCTGAAAATGTGGCAAAGCAAAAATTTGATTTTACAAATTCTGAATTGTTTCACCTCCAAGAAAAAAGCAGAAAACTATACATGTTTGGTATCCGCATATTTGTACTGACCTGGAGACTCATATTGCGTAGACAAGTCAGTTTTACCATATTGTGAACATGGTAAATACAGAACACCAAAAAACAGTTGTAAAATTGCACTTTTTTTGCAATTTGAGTGCACTTGTCATTTTGTTCCCCATCTTCCAGTACACTATGTGACAGAATGAATGGTGTAATTGAAAAGTAAAACACGTCTCAGAAAAAATAAGCCCTTATACTGCATTGATGGAAAAAAAATATGGCTCTTTAATGAATGAGGGAATGAAACAAAAAGAAAAAATATAAAAGCGCCATGTCATGAAGGGGTTAAGGGAATGGACAATTAATCATATAGGTATGTTCCTTTCTTCCATTGCATCACAGCTTTCCCCTGCTTGTTCATCAGTTTTAAGTAGAGTCATGGATGACCTCTGATAACTATGTACTAGCATTATGCATGATAATTTGACATCTCAGCAAAGAAGGGCCCTTAAAGAGCTCAAGGTCTTTGAAGATGTTGGCAGAGAAAAATGGGGGCAATATAGTAATCTGGGCAATGGATACCTAGAATGGGATGCCTTCCATCAGCTTAGAAATAAAGATGTATATCACATTCTTTCAAGTAATCCTTTACCCAAATGCTCTGATTTATTACATGGCATATTATTTAAGGCATATGAATAAGGTAGTATTCTGAAAAAGATTTTTGATTGATGGTAAAATATCCTAAGATTCCTTCATTTTATCTATTACTTAAAGCTCATAAAGATCCAGTAAATCTTCCGGGACATCATATTGCCTCTGACTTAGGAAGCCTTTGAGGTCCAGTTTTTCAATATATTGATCATTACTATAAATCTATGGCTGAAACTTTGCTCTCCCATATCAAGAATACTACGTACATCCTTACTAAAGTTGAAAGTTGCCACTTGGCTTCTGATATGTTCTTAATCGCAGCAGACATTAAATCTCTGTATACATGCGTTAGACATGAAGACAGACTACAGGTGGTCTGCTTCTTCCTGGCGATGAGCAGTTAGGACACCCAAATTATCTTAGTTGGTTTTGGAATTATTACAATATATTCTCACCCATAATTATTTTGTATTCAAAAATAAGTTTTATTTGCAGAGGCCAGGGATGTGGCATGTGCCCTGTTGTATGCAAGCCCATTCCTTCAATTCTGAGAGCAGCACATTTTTCATGGTAATGGGGCACGCAATGCTGACCATATGCAGTGCTGGCTTAGGTACATAGATGATCTTTTATGTATTTTGCAGGGGTCAGAATCTGAGATTAGGAGATTTATGTACAGGAAAGATATATATCTTGGTACAGTGTTAGCCAGTAGATAGAAAAATATTTAGAATTGAGAATCCTCAGTGGTTAATACCTTTTAATGGTTAACTAAAAAGATGGTAACAAATTGCAAGCTTTCAAGACTACTCCAGTCCCTTCATCAGACTGTAATACTATTATAGGAACTCAAGGATTCTGATAGCATGGGGCAATGAACAGACAGAGACGGGTTTCTTTAGTGCAAATAGTGTATTTGTACAACAGCAATAACACCCAAAACATTATACTGATAACCCACACTGTCCTGGAATGAAACGAGTCCTTGAATCATATACAGCAAATCGGCAGAGATCTTAAGGCAGAGTCCTCAGCAAGATGATCAAAAGGTGAGTGTGACAGGTGATGTGGTGCAGATCCAAACACTGTTGGTACAGAAAGAGTCAAATCCAGGTATGAAGTAAACACAGGGAAGTCCAGAACAAGTCCACAAGTTCATCCCAGGTGTGATATGAACACGGGTAAGTCCAGAAACTAGTTCACAAGTTGATCCCAGATGTGGCATAAACACGGGTAAGTTCAGAAACAGGTTCACATTAAAGTATTATACTGGTGTTGTTTCCAACAGCTCCCACCGGGGGAGTAGATGAAGGATTAAGTAGCAAAACACAGTCCAGAAACAAAGTCCCGAAACATAATAGGAATAAACCGAGGGTTAAGTTCCAAGTCAGCAGACTAATGATAACATAGAGAGTGTAGCGTACATATGCAGGAAATGTCCAGAGCCAGAGGTAGAGACACACTCAGAACCAGCAGCTGAGCTGAAGGAGAACAGAATCAAAATACTCCAGCAAAGAGGCTGACACCTGACCCGGGTTTTAAACAAACGAACAGGAAGTAGGGCAGACAAAAACAGCAAACTCCATCTTAGCAAATGGCAAAATCATTCACAAGGTGACTTAGAAAACCTGGAATACTGACACAGGCATAGACTAATAGAAATTTGGAAGAATCACATATTTGTGCACAACACAGCACAGAAAAATGCTATAGATAAGACAGGTGACTAGTGATGAGCGAGTGTACTCGTTGCTCAGGTTTTCCCGAGCATACTCGGGTGATCTCTGAGTATTTGTTAGTGTTCGGAGATTTAATTTTCATCGACTCAGCTGAATGATTTAAAGCTACTACCCAGCCTGAGTACATCTGGGGATTGACTGGTTGCTAGGGAATCCTCACATGTAATCAAGCTGTCTAGTAGCTGTAAATCATTCAGCTGTGGCGATTAAATCTCCGAACATTAACAGATACTCGGGAAAACCCGAGCAACGAGTACACTCGCTCATCACTACAGGTGACATGAAGTAGAACTACCATTATCTGAGTGATAAACAGTTATGTCCATAAACATTGGAACAGTTCATAGATAAGGAGTGTCAAAGGTCATCATCAGCTTATATTCCCAGACTCTTCTGTCTCTCTAAGATTTGAAGTTACTTTTTAATAAAGTAATTTCATGTCCATAATACTATGATCAGGGAGATAAAAATGTATTGTCACAGGTAGATCCATTCTTTCTTCTCTTATTGTATGATGATGAGAGTTCACCTTGGTTCACAGTTTCTGCCCTGTCTCCCCTACATACAGACCCCCAGTTGGACATTTAGTACAAATAATTAGGTATACCACATTAGATGTGATGCAGCTGAAAGGTCCTGGGATCTTGCAGTCCTGATGTGAATTGGGGATCTTTATCTTGTCTGTGGTCATCATAAATGGACAGGTTTTAAATTTTTACTGGTTGAAATACTTTTATAACTTGTTTTAAAAGGTAATTTCAAATCTCAGAGAGACAGAAGAGTCTGAGAATGAATGAATCAAGAAATTAATGTGTAGCATGGATTTATGTCTTTTTACATCAGTTAAGGAATTTGCTCCTCAGACCGTGTGGGGGCATCATAACATAGAACAAGACCCCAGAGGACAATAAAACATTCACACTCCTTATCAATGAACTGTTCCAATATTTATGGACATAACTGTTTATCACTCACATAATGGTAGATCTGCTTCACGTCACCTGTCTTATCTATGGCATTTTTCTGTGCTGTGTTGTGCATAGATATGCAATTCTTCAGAATTTCTATTAGTCTATGCCTGATGAAGGGACTGGAGTAGTCTCGAAAGCTTGCAATTTGTTACCATCTTTTCCATTAGCCATTGAAAGGTATTAACTAGGGTTGAGCGACTTTCATTTTTTTAAGATCGAGTAGGGTTTTGGGAAACCCGATTTTGTCCAGAGTCGAGTCGAGTGCAGTCGGCCGATTATCGCTAAAAGTCGGGGATCGACCGAAACACGAAACCCAATGCAAGTCAATGGGGAAGCATAGTCGGCAGTGAGTGGAGGCCAGGAAAACACCTACAGTGCCCATTTTAATGCCAAAAACATCCATTCTTGTTTCTGAAGCTTGCCAATCTTAATTAACTGTATAATAATAGTTGGGCATAGGGAATTGGGGGAAAGTTGTGGGGGGAGTAGGGCTGGCTCAAGTTTTTCGTGGGCCCAGGAAATGCGGACTACGTCACGGCGGTGTTGCAGGGAAAGGTAAGTATTTAAAAGTTGCAAGTGCTGTGATCCTGAGCAAGCAGGGGGGGGCCCACTCGTTCGCATTGCCACTGGCACAGGGCCCCTCAAAGTACGGCGGTGTGTTTGCATGGCGGGGGCGCCTCCCACCAGCAGCGACACTTTTGCGTACTCTGAGGGGCCCTGTGCCAGTGACGTCGCCAACGAGTATGCCCCCCCACCTGATGAAGGAACCTGCACTTTCATCTGCACCTTCCTCTTTGTCCCTGTGTAAGGTGGTATAACATGCGGGAAGGGGAACCTTACTTTCAGCAGGGACAGATTCTGGCTGTGTAGAGTACAAGGGGAATGTAGTGGTCTAGGTCAATGTACCAGCAGACTCATTTAGCAGTGGCTGGGCAATGGGCAGGATGAGGAGGAAACAGATATAGGGCCAAAGAATAAAGTAGGCTACATGCAGTTCAAAATTGGTAACAGGACTAAACAGGCAGCATTGCTTTGTTCAGTGGAGTAGCAAACCCAAGAGCAGCAGACACTGTTTCAAGGGCCTAACCACACTAGTAGGCCAAATGCAGTTTAATATCTGATAGTATAGGGCGAAAGCCAGAATGTGGAAGCTCAGCTTTGTTCAGTTGAGGACAACACCAGGGAGGGGCAGACACCTTTAGTAGGCCGGAAAAGCCTATTGCATTTTTTAAAATGGTAATTTGGAGCAGAAGGTTGAAGCTCAGCTTTATTTAGTTGAGGGCAACACCAGGGAGGGGCAGAAGCCGTTAGTAGGCCCTAACCACCATTTTTTTTTTTAAAACCACTTAATGAGAGCCGGAAGGTTGAAGCTCAGCTTTATTTAGTTGAGGACAACACCAGGCAGGGGCACACAGACAGACACCTTTAGTAGGCCGGAAAAGCCTATTGCATTTTTCAAAATGGTAATTTGGAGCAGAAGGTTGAAGCTCAGCTTTATTTAGTTGAGGGCAACACCAGGCAGGGGCACACAGACAGACACCTTTAGTAGGCCGGAAAAGCCTATTGCATTTTTTAAAATGGTAATTTGGAGCAGAAGGTTGAAGCTCAGCTTTATTTAGTTGAGGACAACACCAGGCAGGGGCACACAGACAGACACCTTTAGTAGGCCGGAAAAGCCTATTGCATTTTTTAAAATGGTAATTTGGAGCAGAAGGTTGAAGCTCAGCTTTATTTAGTTGAGGACAACACCAGGCAGGGGCACACAGACAGACACCTTTAGTAGGCCGGAAAAGCCTATTGCATTTTTCAAAATGGTAATTTGGAGCAGAAGGTTGAAGCTCAGCTTTATTTAGTTGAGGGCAACACCAGGGAGGGGCAGAAGCCGTTAGTAGGCCCTAACCACCATTTTTTTTTTTAAAACCACTTAATGAGAGCCGGAAGGTTGAAGCTCAGCTTTATTTAGTTGAGGACAACACCAGGCAGGGGCACACAGACAGACACCTTTAGTAGGCCGGAAAAGCCTATTGCATTTTTCAAAATGGTAATTTGGAGCAGAAGGTTGAAGCTCAGCTTTATTTAGTTGAGGGCAACACCAGGGAGGGGCAGAAGCCGTTAGTAGGCCCTAACCAAAGTTGAAGGCCAAATGCAGTTTAATTTCTGATACTATAGGCCGAAAGCCAGAAGGTGGAAGCTCCGATTTAGACAGTGGAGGACAATTTGAATTAGGGACTGCAGACAGACTTAGTAGGCTGTCCCCTGTGGACCATGCATCCACCACATTAACCCATTGCGCCGTAATGGACACGTAATCTTCCGTGGCCATGCCTACAGGTCCATGCGTCTGTTGTCAGGTGCACCTTTGTACTCACAGATTGCCAGAGTGCATGGACAATGCGGTCTTCTACATGCTGGTGGAGGGTTGGGATGGCTTTTCTCGCAAAAGAAGTGTCGACTGGTTAGCTTGTAGCGTGGTACAGCGTAGTCCATCATGGCCTTATTAATAGTAAATAAAATATATAACTAGGCTCTATGAACTTTTAAATAGGTTCCAGGGGTACACGGGCAGCATTGGTGTGGTCAGTGGAGGAGTATTGCAAGTAGGGGCTGCAGACAGGCTATCAAAGGCCTAAAATAACAAACAGTAGGCAGTCATGGCAGTTTTACATCGGTTACATGGATACACAGGCAGGCACTCCAGGCAGCATTGTGGTCAGTGGAGGAGTATTGCAAGTAGGGGCCGCAGACAGGCTATCAAAGGCCTAAAATAACAAACAATAGGCTCATTGCAGTTTTACAGCGGTTACATGGATAGACGGGCAGGCAGCTTGGTGGTGAGTGGAGGAGTATTTAAAGTAGGGACCGCAGACAGGCTTCAAAGGCCTAACATAACAAACAATAGGCTCATGGCAGTTTTACAGCGGTTACATGGATACACGGGCAGGCAGCTTGGTGGTCAGTGGAGGAGTATTTAAAGTAGGGACCGCAGACAGGCTTCAAAGGCCTAACATAAGAAAATGGGCTGGCTGTAGGCACTTAATAATTGGTTCCAGGGGTACACGGGCAGCAGTGGTCTGGTCAGTGGAGGAGTATTTAAAGTAGGGACCGCAGACAGGCTATCAAAGGCCTAAAATAACAAACAATAGGCTCATGGCAGCTTTACAGCGGTTACATGGATACACAGGCAGCTTGGTGGTGAGTGGAGGAGTATTTAAAGTAGGGACCGCAGACAGGCTATCAAAGGCCTAACATAACAAACAATAGGCTCATGGCAGTTTTACAGCGGTTACATGGATACACGGGCAGGCAACTTGGTGGTGGTGAGTGGAGGAGTATTTAAAGTAGGGACCGCAGACAGGCTATCAAAGGCCTAAAATAACAAACAATAGGCTCATGGCAGTTTTACAGCGGTTACATGGATACACGGGCAGGCAGCTTGGTGGTCAGTGGAGGAGTATTTAAAGTAGGGACCGCAGACAGGCTATCAAAGGCCTAACATAACAAACAATAGGCTCATGGCAGTTTTACAGCGGTTACATGGATACACGGGCAGGCAGCTTGGTGGTCAGTGGAGGAGTATTTAAAGTAGGGACCGCAGACAGGCTTCAAAGGCCTAACATAAGAAAATGGGCTGGCTGTAGGCACTTAATAATTGGTTCCAGGGGTACACGGGCAGCAGTGGTCTGGTCAGTGGAGGACTAGTGGAAGGAGGGACCGCAGACAGGCTTCAAAGGCCTAAAATAACAAACAATAGGCTCATGGCAGTTTTACAGCGGTTACATGGATACACGGGCAGGCAGCTTGGTGGTCAGTGGAGGAGTATTTAAAGTAGGGACCGCAGACAGGCTTCAAAGGCCTAACATAAGAAAATGGGCTGGCTGTAGGCACTTTATAATTGGTTCCAGGGGTACACGGGCAGCAGTGGTCTGGTCAGTGGAGGACTAGTGGAAGGAGGGACCGCAGACAGGCTTCAAAGGCCTAAAATAACAAACAATAGGCTCATGGCAGCTTTACAGCGGTTACATGGATACACAGGCAGCTTGGTGGTGAGTGGAGGAGTAGTGCAAGGAGTGTCTGTCCCAGTACTCCCAAAATATAAATAGATGTTAATGTCTCGCAAAACAACCACAACAAAAAAAAAGGTGGCATACTTAGGTACAGGGGTGGGCTCATCTACTGAGTTTCTGACATAGTAATTTGGCAGTAACTATTTAATGGTGCCAATATAGGACACAGACACAGACTACTTTAAGTTGCATCATAGATGTCTACAAATTTGTATTGTCAGTGCCAGACATTGAATGATGTCAGCGAATAGACTAAAGATTGGTGGAGCTGTGCGACATAATTTTGGACGTGGTAGAGCACATTTTGAGCTGGGGTAGGGGGGAACTCTCTTGAGGCCGGCGGGACCGCCCCAGGGCCCCTCATGTTACAACGGTGTGTCTGACGTTGGGTGCGCACCACCACCGCCAGAGACACTACATTGTACTATGAGGGACCCAGTAGCAATGCCGTCAACCAAAAGCGAGCACACCCACCTCTTCAGACAAACAGCAGTCTCACGGGTGCTTGCGCCAAGTCGCGATACCACGGCCCCGTGTGGGGAGTTTTGCCATTTAGGGAGGTGTAAACATGTCGTATGCTGTACAATCAGCTGCAGCAAATTAGACATTAGAAAAGTAATTCACAGGCAAGAGCTTTTCATAGGAAAGCTAGGTGTCGGCCGGGCAAGGTGGGGCAAAAGATTTCGAAATCCAGTTGTGGTTCATTTTAATGAATGTTAGATTGTCAACATTTTGGGTAGCCAGACGAGTCCTTTTTTCGGTTAATATTGAACCTGCAGCACTGAATACTCTTTCTGGTAGGACACTTGCTGCCGGGCAAGCAAGCTCCTGCAATGCATATTCTGCCAATTCTGGCCAGGTGTCTAATTTGGAGGCCCAGTAATCAAATGGGAATGACGGTTGAGGGAGAACATCGATAAGGGATGAAAAATAGTTAGTAACCATACTGGACAAATGTTGTCTCCTGTCACTTTCAATTGATGCAGCAGTACCTGTCCTGTCTGCGGTCATAGCAAAATCACTCCACAACCTGGTCAGAAAACCCCTCTGTCCAACGCCACTTCTGATGTGTGCACCCCTAACACTCCTAGTCTGCTGCCCCCTGGAGCTCGTGTGAGAACGATCACGTGCGCTGTGTGCTGGGAATGCCTGAAGCAAACGGTCAACAAGAGTTGATTGTTTGGTTGCTAATATTAGTTCCAAGTTCTCATGTGGCATAATATTTTGCAATTTGCCTTTATAGCGTGGATCAAGGAGGCAGGCCAACCAGTAATCGTCATCGTTCATCATTTTCGTAATGCGTGTGTCCCTTTTTAGGATACGTAAGGCATAATCCGCCATGTGGGCCAAAGTTCCAGTTGTCAAATCTCCGGTTGTGATTGGTTGAGGGGCAGTTGCAGGCAAATCTACGTCACTTGTGTCCCTCAAAAAACCAGAACCCGGCCGTGACACGCAACCAATTTCCTGTGCCCCCGGGAAAGGTTCGGCATTAAAAATATACTCATCCCCATCATCCTCCTCGTCCTCCACCTCCTCTTCGCCCGCTACCTCGTCCTGTACACTGCCCTGACCAGACAATGGCTGACTGTCATCAAGGCTTTCCTCTTCCTCTGGTGCAGACGCCTGCTCCTTTATGTGCGTCAAACTTTGCATCAGCAGACGCATTAGGGGGATGCTCATGCTTATTACGGCGTTGTCTGCACTAACCAGCCGTGTGCATTCCTCAAAACACTGAAGGACTTGACACATGTCTTGTATCTTAGACCACTGCACACCTGACAACTCCATGTCTGCCATCCTACTGCCTGCCCGTGTATCCTCCCACAAATAAATAACAGCACGCCTCTGTTCGCACAGTCTCTGAAGCATGTGCAGTGTTGAGTTCCACCTTGTTGCAACGTCTATGATTAGGCGATGCTGGGGAAGGTTCAAAGACCGCTGATAGGTCTGCATACGGCTGGCGTGTACAGGCGAACGTCGGATATGTGAGCAAAGTGCACGCACTTTGAGGAGCAGGTCGGAGAACCCAGGATAAGTTTTCAATAAGCACTGCACCACCAGGTTTAAGGTGTGAGCCAGGCAAGGAATGTGTTTCAGTTGGGAAAGGGAGATGGCAGCCATGAAATTCCTTCCGTTATCACTCACTACCTTGCCTGCCTCAAGATCTACTGTGCCCAGCCACGACTGTGTTTCTTGTTGCAAGAACTCGGACAGAACTTCCGCGGTGTGTCTGTTGTCGCCCAAGCACTTCATAGCCAATACAGCCTGCTGACGCTTGGCAGTAGCTGGCCCATAATGGGACAACTGGTGTGCAACAGTGTCATCTGCCGATGGAGTGGTTGGCAGACTGCGTTCTGTGGAAGAGCTGTAGCTTCTGCAGGAGGACGAGGAGGAGGAGGAGGAGGGGGTGCGAACGCCTACAGCCAACTGTTTCCTAGACCGTGGGCTAGGCACAACTGTCCCTAAATTGATGTCGCCTGTGGACCCTGCATCCACCACATTCACCCAGTGTGCCGTGATGGACACATAACGTCCCTGGCCATGCCTACTGGTCCATGCATCTGTAGTCAGGTGCACCTTTGTACTCACAGATTGCCTGAGTGCATGGACGATGCGCTGTTTAACATGCTGGTGCAGGGCTGGGATGGCTTTTCTGGAAAAAAAGTGTCGACTGGGTAGCTCGTATCGTGGTTCAGCGTACTCCATCAGGGCTTTGAAAGCTTCGCTTTCAACTAACCGGTAGGGCATCATCTCTAACGAGATTAGTCTAGCTATGTGGGCGTTAAAACCCTGTGTACGCGGATGCGAGGATAAGTACTTCCTTTTTCTAACCAGAGTCTCATGTAGGGTGAGCTGGACTGGAGAGCTGGAGATCGTGGAACTTTCGGGTGTGCCGGTGTACATGGCAGACTGAGAGACGGTTGGAGACGGTATTGTTTCCGCCGGTGCCCTAGATGCAATATTTCCTCCTACAAAACTGGTGATTCCCTGACCCTGACTGCTTTTGGCTGGCAAAGAAACCTGCACAGATACTGCCGGTGGTGCGGAAAATGGTGGCCTTACAGTGACGGAAGGGATGTTGCGTTGCTGACTAGCTTCATTGGCCGAGGGTGCTACAACCTTGAGGGACGTTTGGTAGTTAGTCCAGGCTTGAAAATGCATGGTGGTTAAGTGTCTATGCATGCAACTAGTATTTAGACTTTTCAGATTCTGACCTCTGCTTAAGCTAGTTGAACATTTTTGACAGATGACTTTGCGCTGATCAGTTGGATGTTGTTTAAAAAAATGCCAGACTGCACTCTTCCTAGACTCGGATCCCTTTTCAGGGATTGCAGACTGAGCTTTAACCGGATGGCAACGCTGTGCTCCAACAGGTTTTGGCTTTGACACGCGTTTTGGGCCAGATACGGGCCCGGCAGATGGAACCTGTTGCGATGTTGATGCCTGCTGCGGCCCCTCCTCCACCTCCGCTTCTGAACTACTGCCGCCTGCACCCTGTTCCCCCAATGGCTGCCAATCGGGGTCAATAACTGGGTCATCTATTACCTCCTCTTCGAGCTCGTGTGCAACTTCGTCTGTGTCACTGTGTCGGTCGGTGGTATAGCGTTCGTGGCGGGGCAACATAGTCTCATCAGGGTCTGATTGTGGATCTGTACCCTGAGAGGGCAATGTGGTGGTCTGAGTCAAAGGAGCAGCATAGTACTCTGGCTGTGGCTGTGCATCAGTGCACTCCATGTCAGAATATACTTGTAATGGGCATGGCCTGTTAAATGTTTCACTTTCTAAGCCAGGGACGGTATGTGTAAAGAGCTCCATGGAGTGACCCGTTGTGTCGCCTGCTGCATCCTTCTCTCTTGTTGTAGTTTTTGCTGAGGAGGACAAGGAAGCGACTTGTCCCTGACCGTGAACATCCACAAGCGACGCGCTGCTTTTACATTTACCAGTTTCGGAAGAGGAGGCAAAAGAGCTAGAGGCTGAGTCTGCAATGTAAGCCAAAACTTGCTGTTGCTGCTCCGCCTTTAAAAGCGGTTTTCCTACTCCCAGAAAAGAGAGCGTTCGAGGCCTTGTGTAGCCTGACGACGAAACTGGCTCCACAGCTCCAGACTTAGGTGGAATATTTTTATCCCCACGACCACCTGATGCTCCACTACCACTACCATCATTACCAGCTGACAATGAACGCCCACGACGACCTCTTGCACCAGACTTCCTCATTGTTTTAAAATCTTAACCAAAGTAACTTTATTTGTTGCTGTCAAACAACTTACACGGTGAGCTATAACTTCAGTATGATTTCAATATCCCTTAACAGGTTGGTGAGACCACAAGGAAAATCAGGCACAATGTTACACACTCTGTTTTCTGTGGCACAAAATCACAGAGATGTCACACACGCAGGACTGTCACTCAAGCACTAATGTCAATATTAATCTCCCACCTAATTTATGTATTTTTTTTTTTCAGGGAGACTTTAGAAACCAAATAATAAGAAAAAAAATAAATAAATAAATAGGCTTTCTATAGCCCACTGAATGAGAGATAGCACACACAGCAGTGGCACACAAGCCCTGACTGAGGCCAATATTTTTCTCCCACTGATTGATGTAGTGTTTTTGTGTTGAGGTAGAATTTAGAACACAAATCACGGAAAAAATAAATAGGCTTTCTATGGCCCACTGAATGAAAGGGAGAGAGGTGGCACACCCAGGAGTCAAGACTGGCACACAAGCTGAAAGGGCAATATTACTCTCCCACTGTTTTTTGTATGTTTTTTTTTTTTTTTCAGGGAGACTTTAGAAACCAAATAATATTAAAAAAACCAAAAAAAAAATAGCCTTTCTATGGCCCACTGAATGAGAGAGAGAGGTGGCACACCCAGGAGTCAAGACTGGCACACAAGCTGAAAGGGCAATATTACTCTCCCACTGTTTTTTTATGTATTTTTTGTTTTTTAAGGGAGACTTTAGAAACCCAATAATATTTAAAAAAAAAAAATAAATAGGCTTTCTATGGCCCACTGAATGAAAGGGAGAGAGGTGGCACACCCAGGAGTCAAGACTGGCACACAAGCTGAAAGGGCAATATTACTCTCCCACTGTTTTTTTATGTATTTTTTGTTTTTTAAGGGAGACTTTAGAAACCCAATAATATTTAAAAAAAAAAATAAATAGGCTTTCTATGGCCCACTGAATGAAAGGGAGAGAGGTGGCACACCCAGGAGTCAAGACTGGCACACAAGCTGAAAGGGCAATATTACTCTCCCACTGTTTTTTTATGTATTTTTTGTTTTTTAAGGGAGACTTTAGAAACCCAATAATATTTAAAAAAAAAAATAAATAGCCTTTCTATGGCCCACTGAATGAAAGGGAGAGAGGTGGCACACCCAGGAGTCAAGACTGGCACACAAGCTGAAAGGGCAATATTACTCTCCCACTGTTTTTTTATGTATTTTTTGTTTTTTAAGGGAGACTTTAGAAACCCAATAATATTTAAAAAAATAAATAAATAGGCTTTCTATGGCCCACTGAATGAAAGGGAGAGAGGTGGCACACCCAGGAGTCAAGACTGGCACACAAGCTGAAAGGGCAATATTACTCTCCCACTGTTTTTTTATGTATTTTTTGTTTTTTAAGGGAGACTTTAGAAACCCAATAATATTTAAAAAAAAAAATAAATAGCCTTTCTATGGCCCACTGAATGAAAGGGAGAGAGGTGGCACACCCAGGAGTCAAGACTGGCACACAAGCTGAAAGGGCAATATTACTCTCCCACTGTTTTTTTATGTATTTTTTGTTTTTTAAGGGAGACTTTAGAAACCCAATAATATTTAAAAAAAAAAATAAATAGGCTTTCTATGGCCCACTGAATGAAAGGGAGAGAGGTGGCACACCCAGGAGTCAAGACTGGCACACAAGCTGAAAGGGCAATATTACTCTCCCACTGTTTTTTTATGTATTTTTTGTTTTTTAAGGGAGACTTTAGAAACCCAATAATATTTTAAAAAAAAATAAATAGGCTTTCTATGGCCCACTGAATGAGAGAGAGAGGTGGCACACCCAGGAGTCAAGACTGGCACACAAGCTGAAAGGGCAATATTACTCTCCCACTGTTTTTTTATGTATTTTTTGTTTTTTAAGGGAGACTTTAGAAACCCAATAATATTTTTTAAAAAAAATAAATAGGCTTTCTATGGCCCACTGAATGAAAGGGAGAGAGGTGGCACACCCAGGAGTCAAGACTGGCACACAAGCTGAAAGGGCAATATTACTCTCCCACTGTTTTTTGTATGTTTTTTTTTTTTTTTTTCAGGGAGACTTTAGAAACCAAATAATATTAAAAAAAACAAAAAAAAAATAGCCTTTCTATGGCCCACTGAATGAGAGAGAGAGGTGGCACACCCAGGAGTCAAGACTGGCACACAAGCTGAAAGGGCAATATTACTCTCCCACTGTTTTTTTATGTATTTTTTGTTTTTTAAGGGAGACTTTAGAAACCCAATAATATTTAAAAAAAAAATAAATAGGCTTTCTATGGCCCACTGAATGAGAGGGAGAGATGTGGCACACCCAGGAGTCAAGACTGGCACACAAGCTGAAAGGGCAATATTACTCTCCCACTGTTTTTTTAGGTTTTGTTTTTTTTTCAGGGAGACTTTAGAAACCAAATAATATTAAAAAAAAAAAAAAAAATAGGCTTGCTATAGCCCACTGAATGAGAGATAGCACACACAGCAGTGGCACACAAGCCCTGACTGAGGCCAATATTTTTCTCCCACTGATTGATGTAGTGTTTTTGTGTTGAGGTAGAATTTAGAACACAAATCACGGAAAAAATAAATAGGCTTTCTATGGCCCACTGAATGAAAGGGAGAGAGGTGGCACACCCAGGAGTCAAGACTGGCACACAAGCTGAAAGGGCAATATTACTCTCCCACTGTTTTTTGTATGTTTTTTTTTTTTTTTTCAGGGAGACTTTAGAAACCAAATAATATTAAAAAAACCAAAAAAAAGATAGCCTTTCTATGGCCCACTGAATGAGAGAGAGAGGTGGCACACCCAGGAGTCAAGACTGGCACACAAGCTGAAAGGGCAATATTACTCTCCCACTGTTTTTTTATGTATTTTTTGTTTTTTAAGGGAGACTTTAGAAACCCAATAATATTTAAAAAAAAAATAAATAGCCTTTCCATGGCCCACTGAATGAAAGGGAGAGAGGTGGCACACCCAGGAGTCAAG
Organism: Ranitomeya variabilis; assembly: GCF_051348905.1. Lineage (NCBI taxonomy): Eukaryota > Metazoa > Chordata > Amphibia > Anura > Dendrobatidae > Ranitomeya > Ranitomeya variabilis. The sequence continues at coordinate 191,828,524 of NC_135234.1, read as the reverse complement.
ACTGGCACACAAGCTGAAAGGGCAATATTACTCTCCCACTGTTTTTTTATGTATTTTTTGTTTTTTAAGGGAGACTTTAGAAACCCAATAATATTTAAAAAAAAAAATAAATAGGCTTTCTATGGCCCACTGAATGAAAGGGAGAGAGGTGGCACACCCAGGAGTCAAGACTGGCACACAAGCTGAAAGGGCAATATTACTCTCCCACTGTTTTTTTATGTATTTTTTGTTTTTTAAGGGAGACTTTAGAAACCCAATAATATTTAAAAAAAAAAAAAAAAAGCCTTTCTATGGCCCACTGAATGAGAGAGAGAGGTGGCACACCCAGGAGTCAAGACTGGCACACAAGCTGAAAGGGCAATATTACTCTCCCACTGTTTTTTTATGTATTTTTTGTTTTTTAAGGGAGACTTTAGAAACCCAATAATATTTAAAAAAATAAATAAATAGGCTTTCTATGGCCCACTGAATGAAAGGGAGAGAGGTGGCACACCCAGGAGTCAAGACTGGCACACAAGCTGAAAGGGCAATATTACTCTCCCACTGTTTTTTTATGTATTTTTTGTTTTTTAAGGGAGACTTTAGAAACCCAATAATATTTAAAAAAATAAATAAATAGGCTTTCTATGGCCCACTGAATGAAAGGGAGAGAGGTGGCACACCCAGGAGTCAAGACTGGCACACAAGCTGAAAGGGCAATATTACTCTCCCACTGTTTTTTTATGTATTTTTTGTTTTTTAAGGGAGACTTTAGAAACCCAATAATATTTAAAACAATAAATAAATAGGCTTTCTATGGCCCACTGAATGAAAGGGAGAGAGGTGGCACACCCAGGAGTCAAGACTGGCACACAAGCTGAAAGGGCAATATTACTCTCCCACTGTTTTTTTATGTATTTTTTGTTTTTTAAGGGAGACTTTAGAAACCCAATAATATTTAAAAAAAAAAATAAATAGGCTTTCTATGGCCCACTGAATGAAAGGGAGAGAGGTGGCACACCCAGGAGTCAAGACTGGCACACAAGCTGAAAGGGCAATATTACTCTCCCACTGTTTTTTTATGTATTTTTTGTTTTTTAAGGGAGACTTTAGAAACCCAATAATATTTAAAAAAAAAAATAAATAGCCTTTCTATGGCCCACTGAATGAGAGAGAGAGGTGGCACACCCAGGAGTCAAGACTGGCACACAAGCTGAAAGGGCAATATTACTCTCCCACTGTTTTTTTATGTATTTTTTGTTTTTTAAGGGAGACTTTAGAAACCCAATAATATTTAAAAAAAAAATAAATAGGCTTTCTATGGCCCACTGAATGAAAGGGAGAGAGGTGGCACACCCAGGAGTCAAGACTGGCACACAAGCTGAAAGGGCAATATTACTCTCCCACTGTTTTTTTATGTATTTTTTGTTTTTTAAGGGAGACTTTAGAAACCCAATAATATTTAAAAAAATAAATAAATAGGCTTTCTATGGCCCACTGAATGAAAGGGAGAGAGGTGGCACACCCAGGAGTCAAGACTGGCACACAAGCTGAAAGGGCAATATTACTCTCCCACTGTTTTTTTATGTATTTTTTGTTTTTTAAGGGAGACTTTAGAAACACAATAATATTTAAAAAAAAAAATAAATAGGCTTTCTATGGCCCACTGAATGAAAGGGAGAGAGGTGGCACACCCAGGAGTCAAGACTGGCACACAAGCTGAAAGGGCAATATTACTCTCCCACTGTTTTTTTATGTATTTTTTGTTTTTTAAGGGAGACTTTAGAAACCCAATAATATTTTAAAAAAAAAATAAATAGGCTTTCTATGGCCCACTGAATGAAAGGGAGAGAGGTGGCACACCCAGGAGTCAAGACTGGCACACAAGCTGAAAGGGCAATATTACTCTCCCACTGTTTTTTGTATGTTTTTTTTTTTTTTTCAGGGAGACTTTAGAAACCAAATAATATTAAAAAAACCAAAAAAAAAATAGCCTTTCTATGGCCCACTGAATGAGAGAGAGAGGTGGCACACCCAGGAGTCAAGACTGGCACACAAGCTGAAAGGGCAATATTACTCTCCCACTGTTTTTTTATGTATTTTTTGTTTTTTAAGGGAGACTTTAGAAACCCAATAATATTTAAAAAAATAAATAAATAGGCTTTCTATGGCCCACTGAATGAAAGGGAGAGAGGTGGCACACCCAGGAGTCAAGACTGGCACACAAGCTGAAAGGGCAATATTACTCTCCCACTGTTTTTTTATGTATTTTTTGTTTTTTAAGGGAGACTTTAGAAACCCAATAATATTTAAAAAAAAAATAAATAGGCTTTCTATGGCCCACTGAATGAAAGGGAGAGAGGTGGCACACCCAGGAGTCAAGACTGGCACACAAGCTGAAAGGGCAATATTACTCTCCCACTGTTTTTTTATGTATTTTTTGTTTTTTAAGGGAGACTTTAGAAACCCAATAATATTTAAAAAAAAAAATAAATAGGCTTTCTATGGCCCACTGAATGAAAGGGAGAGAGGTGGCACACCCAGGAGTCAAGACTGGCACACAAGCTGAAAGGGCAATATTACTCTCCCACTGTTTTTTGTATGTTTTTTTTTTTTTTCAGGGAGACTTTAGAAACCAAATAATATTAAAAAAACCAAAAAAAAAATAGCCTTTCTATGGCCCACTGAATGAGAGAGAGAGGTGGCACACCCAGGAGTCAAGACTGGCACACAAGCTGAAAGGGCAATATTACTCTCCCACTGTTTTTTTATGTATTTTTTGTTTTTTAAGGGAGACTTTAGAAACCCAATAATATTTTAAAAAAAAAATAAATAGGCTTTCTATGGCCCACTGAATGAGAGGGAGAGAGGTGGCACACCCAGGAGTCAAGACTGGCACACAAGCTGAAAGGGCAATATTACTCTCCCACTGTTTTTTTAGGTTTTTTTTTTTTTTTCAGGGAGACTTTAGAAACCAAATAATATTAAAAAAAAAAAAAAAAAAATAGGCTTGCTATAGCCCACTGAATGAGAGATAGCACACACAGCAGTGGCACACAAGCCCTGACTGAGGCCAATATTTTTCTCCCACTGATTGATGTAGTGTTTTTGTGTTGAGGTAGATTTTAGAACACAAATCACGGAAAAAATAAATAGGCTTTCTATGGCCCACTCAGTGAGAGATGGCACACACAGGGATGGCACTGTAGCAGAAATGCCAATCTTAATCTCCCACAAAAAAAAACAAAACAAAAAAAAAAAACTGTCCTACAATTACTATCTCCCTGCAGTAATGTAAGCCAGGTATGGCAGGCAGCAATAGGAGTGGACTGATGCACAAATTAAATAAAAAGTGTGGACAAACAAAAAAGATAGCTGTGCAGAAAGGAAGGAACAAGAGGATATGTGCTTTGAAAAAAGCAGTTGGTTTCCACAGTGGCGTACACACAGCAATACAGCTATCACGGAGCCTTCTAGGGCAGCCCAATGAGCTACAGCGCTGAGGGAAAAAAAAAAAAAAATAGCTTCCACAGTCCCTGCACACCGAAGGTGGTGTTGGACAGTGGAAATCGCTGCAGCACAAGCGGTTTGGTGGTTAGTGGACCCTGCCTAACGCTCTCCCTGCTTCTGACGAAGCGGCAGCAACCTGTCCCTAAGCTCAGATCAGCAGCAGTAAGATGGCGGTCGGCGGGAACGCCCCTTTATAGCCCCTGTGGCGCCGCAGACAGCAAGCCAATCACTGCAATGCCCTTCTCTAAGATGGTGGGGACCAGGATCTATGTCATCACGCTGCCCACACTCTGCGTTCACCTTCATTGGCTGAGAAATGGCGCTTTTCGCGTCATTGAAACGCGACTTTGGCGCGAAAGTCGCGTACCGCATGGCCGACAAGCACAGGGGTCGGATCGGGTTTCATGAGACGCCGACTTAGCCAAAAGTCGGCGACTTTTGAAAATGATCGACCCGTTTCGCTCAACCCTAGTATTAACCACTGAGGACTCTCAATTCTAGAGATTTATGTAGACATTGAAAGACAATCCTTTAAATATTAAATTGACTTCCACATGGCACTTAAAAAAGATTGAATTCATTGACAAATGAATACTGTCCTTAGCTAGTGCTTGTTCCACAGCTCGGACCATCCCAACTAACCTATTCCTCAGGATAAGGAAGATCTGATCTAATAAACATAGATTTGAGAAACAAGCTGTGGACCTTAAGCAGTGATTCATTGACAAGAGATATAGTCACAGGAACATAAAACAGGCTGACTACAGAGCCACAATGACTTCTGACTTTTAGCATAAATGAAAGGAAATATTGAGATTTACCATAAACCACACTTTATTTAAACTTTTAGTTGCATGGGGAAATATACACAATATTCTCAATAAACACTGGCCAATTTTGAAAACAGATCTGGCAATATCCAACAACCTCCCAGAAGTCCCATACCTAAATAGAGGAAATTTGGGGGTAATAAGGAACCTAAGTGGCAAAGTTAGCGGCTGTGTGGCATGTAAGAACACCTGTAGGGTGATTTCTTTTATGTACTCAGATCATAATAATGAATTTAACCCTTTCACGACATGCGCCGTACATGTACGGTGCATGCCGTGAATCCCCCTTTGATGTGGGCTCTGGCGGTGAGCCCACATCAAAGTCGCGACATGTCAGCTGTTTTGTACAGCTGACATGTGCGCGCAATAGCGGCGGGTGAAATCGCTATTCACCCACCGCTATTAACCTGTTAAATGCCGCTGTCAAACGCAGACAGCGGCATTTAACTAAAGGTTCCGGCCGGGCGGCCGGAAATGACGTCATCGCCGACCCCTGTCACATGATCGGGGGTCGGCGATGTGTCAGGACAGTAACCATAGAGGTCCTTGAGATCATCCTAAATAAAACAATAATAAAAAAAAAACCTACATGTATTTGGTATCGCCGCGTTCAGAATCGCCCGATCTATCAATAAAAAAAAGCATTAACCTGATCGCTAAACAGCGTAGCGAGAAAAAATTAAAAACGCCAGAATTACGTTTTTTTGGTCGCCACGACATTGCATTAAAATGTAATAACGGGTGATCAAAAGAACGTATCTGCACAAATGTGATATTATTAAAAACGTCAGCTCGACATGCAAAAAATAAGCCCTCACCCGACCCCAGCTCACGAAAAATGGAGACGCTTCGGGTATCGGAAAATGGCACTTTTTTTTTTTTTTTAAGCAAAGTTTTGAATTTTTTTTCACCACTTGGATAAAAAAAAAACTAGTCATGTTTGGTGTCTATGAACTCGTAATGACCCAAATGACCTAGAGAATCACAATGGCAGGTCAGTTTTAGCATTTAGTGAACATAGCAAAAAAGCCAAACAAAAAACAAGTGTAGGATTGCACTTTTTTTGCAATTTCACCGCACTTGGAATTTTTTTCCCGTTTTCTGGTAAAAGACATGGTAAAACCAATGGTGTCGTTCAAAAGTACAACTCGTCCCACAAAAAATAAGCCCTCACATGGCCATATTGAAGGAAAAATAAAAAAGTTATGGCTCTGGGAAGGAGGGGAGTGAAAAACGAAAACGCAAAAACGAAAAAGGGCTGCGACTTGAAGGGGTTAAAATAACTAATTATATATCATATACCACCAGACAAGTTATTTATTATGTCACATGTCCCTGCTCCAAGATGTACATTCATCCCACTTCACAAGAACTATGAGTGTGGACTAGAGAGCATGTTAGAGATACTTAAAGGGGAACTCCAAGGAGATAAAAAAGTATTCTAATAGCCATGCATACATGACCTAAAGAGATAATATGAATAATGCTGCTTGTAATGCTGTCAGTACCTGCAATTCAGTGTGATGATGGATCTACTCTTTGGTGCTCTTCCTCCCTTTTGGGATGTTACATCACAGATCAGGGGGCCTGGTCTGGTACCATAATGACATCTCCCTCCATGCAATCCGAGATGAGGGGTCATGGTGGGGGCATGACCAACCCCACATGACTTAGGATAAGGATCCCGGTCAGACGCCTCTCTCTCAGCCAAACCAGATCTCCACTTTGCATTGACGAGGGGCAGTACCCCGAAACACAGTGTCTGCAAATAGAGATCTGGTTTGGCTCTTATCCTAAGTCATGTGATAAGGCTCATTAAAGGGTCGACATTGACTGTTAGGATTGCTACTTCCAATAGGTGGCACTAGAGTTCTAGTCCTCTTCCTCTCTGAAGAGACAATTTGCATATTTCCCAGAGGAGCATTGCAGCTTTAAGTCTCCTCATCTCGACATGCTTAACATGTCACTCTCCACAAGGAGAAATGATACTTCTTGGATCCTGGTCAGACGCCTCTCTCTCAGCCAAACCAGATCTCCACTTTGCACTGATGAGGGGCAGTACCCTGAAACACAGTATCTGCAAATTGAGATCTCGTTTGGCTCTTATCCTAAGTCATGTGATAAGGCTCATTAAAGGGTCGACATTGACTGTTAGGATTGCTACTTCCAATAGAACTATAGTTCTAGTCCTTTTCCTCTCTGAAGAGACAATTTGCATATTTCCCAGAGGAGCATGGCTGTTTTAAGTCACATCATCTCGACATGCTTAACATGTCACTCTCTGCAAGGTGAAACAATTATTCTTTACACACATTTCACTTACACAAATTGATTCTCCCCTTGAGCTTTTAAAATTTGCACATCAGTGTGCACATGCATGCTCTGTCCCATCACCCCTTGCACCTTTGAAGTCTTCATTATTATGTGCTCACGTTTCTATGATGGCAATAGGAGTTTTCTCCCTGACATATGCGCACAACTTGGAATGCCAGAAATAGCTGTAAGCAGATGGGGCAGAACACAGCTCCCATGCGACAACTAGCTGGCATACTGTTAATGAACATTATATGCTATCCACCCACCCCTTCAGAAAGTTGGATGAGAAACTCCAATTGGGGTAGGTCAGATGGTGTATCAATGACTACTGCTATGGGTAAGCAGTGCATTTTACCTTAGGAATATTATGGCTTTACAGGTGGCCTGGCATACTTACATGTGATGAAATGTCTAGGCCTATTTAAGGGCTTCTAAGACACACACCTGGGCTTGGTATTAAATTTGTGACAAGATTTCCAGTTTGTGTGTGCACAGCAGCCTGGCTGTGGGCTGAAGGATCTCTAGTGCAGACCAACAGCTTCTAGTGCTTCAATCTGGGGCTTCTATTGACTACAGAGTGACTTAGGTACCTGACCCCTGGTCTGCGTCCACCTGCTGCTTTCAGGACAACTTCTTGGATTTAGGCTGAATCCTTGGTCTCAGACTCTCCCGTTACTCTGGAGTGTTATTTGCTATCTACATGTGGTTTTCAGCACTCCACCTGCTTGCCTGTATTTTCCTGACATCCTCTGCCAGCCTGTGGTTTCCTCAACTCCACCTGCTTTCCTGTGGTTTTCTGATGTCCTCTACCTGCCTTCAATTTCCTACACTCCACCTGCCTGCAGTTTACTAGCATCTTCTGCTTACCTGCATTTTCCTGACATCCTTCTCCTTCTTGCCTGCGGTTTCCTGATGTCTTCTACTTCCCTGCTATTGACTGTGATTTACTGATATTCACCATTTACTTGCCTGTTTACTTGCTTATGGTTTCCTGATGTCCTCCGCCTTCCTGTGATTTTCTCGACTCCACCTGCTTTCCTGATGGTATCTGCCTGCCTGTGGTTTCTTGTACTCAACCTGCTTGCCTATGGTATATTGATATTCTCTGCTTGCCTGCAGTTTCCTGACGTCCTCCACCTGCTTGCCCGTGGTTTCCTGACATATTCTGCTTGCCCGTGGTTGTCTGTGGTTTGCCGATATCCACCACCTGATTGCATGCGGTTGGTTTTCTGACATCCTCTGCCTGCATGCAGTTTTCTGACATCCTCTGCCATCCTCTGCCTGCCTGTGGTTTCCAACATTCCACTGGTCAACCTATGGTTTCCAGTTCCTATACTTACCAACCTGCTGTACCGACACCCACAGCCCATGTATCCACCAAAACTTTGGGCTTATTGGATCCATCTCACCCAATAGGCCCTACTTCTCGTAGCATTTGTATTATTTACTCTATTAGATAATGCTAATGTTGGTCCTTGTATTGAGTTTAATCATGTGCCCATCTATCTATATAATCGTCTAAGGTCCACTTCCGTCTGTTTGTCTGTCTGTCTGTTTGTCTGTCATGGAAATCCCATGTGGCTGATTGGTCGCGGCCAGCTGGGCGCGATCAATAGGCGACAAGCACAGTCTGGCTGTGAATTCGCCCCTCCCTACTCCCCTCCGATCAGTGCCCCCTCCATACTGCCCTCCAGTCAGTGCCCACATAGCGTTAACAGACTGTGTTACACCGTGGCATAACGCTGTGTAACGCAGTCCATTAACGCTGCCATTAACCCTGTAAGTGTGACCAACTTTTTACTATTGATGCTGCCTACTACGTGGGCTGTGTTATATACTGTGTGGGCTGTGTTATATACTATGTGGCTGTGCTATATACCACGTGGCAGTGTCATATACTACGTGGCTGTATTATATACTACGTGGGCTGTGTTATATAATATGTGGGTTGTGTTATATACTACGTGGGCTGTGTTATCTACTGCGTGGGCTGTGCTATATACTACATGACTGTGCATTACACTACGTGGCTGTGCAATATACTGCGTGGCTGTGCTATATACTACGTGGCTTTGCTATATACTACGTGGCTGTGCAATATACTACGTGGCTGTGCTATATACTACATGGCTGTGCTATATACTACGTGGCTGTGCTATATACTACGTGGGCTGTGAGACTCTTTCGCCCGGGGCCCTCAAAAACCAGGAGCCGGCGCTGGCTTCACTGATTGGTCGCGCATGGCCGGCCGCGAACAATCAGCGACAGACGCAGTCCGGCCATGAATTGGCACTGGATTTGAACCATGCTTCGCTAATTAGTCACGTCCGGCCGGCCGAATCCTGTGTATTCATTGCATTACTCTGAAATCTTTATAAATAAACTACATACATATTCTAGAATACCCGATGCAGTAGAATCCGGCCACCATCTAGTTATAAATAATCATGCTGTCACTTCACTGTTTATGAACTCCTACTTTGTTAATTTTAGATGTACTGTACCCTAATTATTTTTTTGTCATGAGTATTGTCTCTCTATTTTCCTTACATTTTACTTATAGACCTCATTATGATTTTGAATACATTTTTAATTATGTTTTAAGAACTTTTTATTTAGTTATTTATGAGCAGTTCCTTTATCACTCTATGATGTGGTTCTTTGTAAGTTTTATATGAATGTGAGAATATTCTATCCAATTAAGTTTTGATATATTCATGGAGTAAACTTCTTAATAATGTTCCCAACCAGAAAATATGACTGGTTCTACATCTATTTAGTTATAATTATTTGAATATCCGAAAGCAAAACATTTTTTTTGAGCTCTTAAAGCCATATGTATAAAAAAATAAAAATGTAATTGGTCAATATTAGGTAAAAAAAATGATTAACTAACTAAAAGCAAATCGAGCAAAACAAAATAAACAAAATTTTACTCAAGTTGTTTCCAACTCGTGTTTAAATGGCATGCGGTACCACTAACAAGACTTATATAACTCATGTCTTAAAGAATAATCATATACTGTTACATTTTGTTTTCTTAATAAAAGTAATATTGCTTGGCAAAAAGTGCAAAACAAACATGAAAATACTATACATATTGTTACCACAATGTAACTTTGCAGTTACACCACCAAGGACAACATCTGCAAGGATTTTGTATGTTCTTCTTGAGTTTGTGTGAGTTTCCTCCCACATTCCAAAGACATACTGATAGGGAATTTAGATTGTGAGCCATATTGGGGCAAAAACTTTAAAGCGCTGTTGAACATGTTGGTGCTGTATACAATTCAAGAGATTACTGTTATGGTTATACATCTGAAAAGCCAAAAATATAACAAAACTACTGTTTTTTTTATATTTCTTACAAAAAAGTTAAGATACTCTTTCAGCAGAAAATGGTATGTACGTGTAGATAAAGGCCCCAATTCGTCAAAGAAATTCATCACCAGAAAACAGGCGTAAAACACTTTTAAAATGTTGTGCCTTTTGCTGTTTTCAGGCAGTTCCGCCAAAATGCAGAGTTAAGGTGGATCCTAGGGGGGAAGGTGCATAGCTATGTCAAATGAATTGAAGTGGCTGTGAAATATGTGCCAAATTCATTAAGTGACCAGAGCCAAAAACAGGTAATCCGCACAGCTGATGTATCACGGGAGTTAAAAATGTACCTTCCCAGGGATCTTGGGTGCCAACCCGTGTAATAAAAAAAAATTACAAAGTCTGTATCCAAAAGTAGAAATAAGGGTGGCACTCACCGTTCCAGTAAAATGTCCTTTATTCGGAATCACATTAAAAAGCAGAGGCAGGAGAGTTTTGTGTCTCCTCTCAACACAACGGACGATGGCTCATGCTTCTCAATAATTTGGTGCATCTTATTTCTACATTCCCCAATTTATGACTAGCGTGCAAAATGCTGGTCTTAATGAAATTGGGCCACAGTGTTAATCTGCAGATAAATGCCCTTTTAAACATGTTTGGCACTATAATTGATAAAGTGGCTACAAAGGGAAAATTAAGTTATATTCTCTCTACAGTTACTCACTTTCCAGCCACTAGGGTGGCACTGGGGGCTGCTCATTACACAGTCCTGCTCATCGTTATTTGTACCCATGAAGTTTAAGTACACAATCTGGAATCTCCTTAAAAAATGAATCAGGTAAAGCATTTTGTTTGTATAGAGCGCCCATGTTAAATACAAAAGAGCAAATGCTAAACAATTATTTAAAACAAAAAACAATGGGGGGGAAAAATAGAATAACCTAAAGCTGATTGTGACACTGGTATTGACACCCTTTTCATTAAATAGTATGGAAGCACATTGTTAGGTGTCGAGTTCCCACCTCTGCACAGGGGGAATCTCGAACCATCTCCACAGTGGTCTCCCATTCTTCTCCAGCCGCAGTGGAGACATCGGTCCCAGCATCTGGCTCAAGCTGATACTGTGAGACTGGTTACTGCTGCCCTTCCAGGCTCAGCCTTTGTAGCCAGCACTGATCAGCAGTGAGCAGGTCTTTCTGGGACTAAGTCCTGCTTTTCCCATACTAAGCATGCCCATGGGACGACCTCCCATTGGAGGTCGGGGGTCACATGCTCAGGTCCTAGACCTAACACAAATTTGTTGTAAATCAAAAATGAAAATCACCTGTGATTACATGTCGGTGCCCATGAAACATGAATTAGCCAATGAATGATGACTTCAGTGTTTTAAAAAGTGCTGGAGCAGTCCTATTTCAAAAGGATGCTCAAGGTCGGAAGCATCCTTACTTTTTCTCTAAGGCCATGTGCACACGTTCAGTATTTTTCGCGTTTTTTTCGCGTTTTTTCGCTATAAAAACGTGATAAAAACGCGAAAAAAACGCTTACATATGCCTCCTATTATTTTAAGTGTATTCCGCATTTTTTGTGCAAATGTAGCCTTTTTTTCCGCGAAAAAATCGCATCGCGGAAAAAAAAGCAACATGTTCATTAAAATGCGGAATTGCAGGGGATTCCGCACACCTGGGAGTCCATTGATCTGCTTACTTCCCGCACGGGGCTGTGCACACCATGCGGGAAGTAAGCAGATTATGTGCGGTTGGTACCCAGGGTGGAGGAGAGGAGACTCTCCTCCACGCACTGGGCACCATATAAGTGGTCAAAAAATAAGAATTAAAATAAAAAACAGTCCTATACTCACCCTCGATGTCTTCCCGCCTCCACTGCATGCTGCCGTTCGGTTCCTGTAGCTGGTGTGCGGCGAAAGACCTGCCGATGACGTCACTGTCCTGTGATTGGTCGTGAGCGGTCATGTGACCGCTCACGTGACCGTGACGTCACGGAAGGTCCTGTGCGCACAGACCAGCTATAGGAAGAGGAGCCGGATGCCGCTGATGAGATGTCTGGGTGAGTATAAGCATTTTTTAATTTTTTTTATTATTTTTAAACATTCTATCTTTTACTATAGATGCTGCATAAGCTGCATCTATAGTAAAAAGTTGGTCACACTTGTCAAACGCTATGTTTGACAAGTGTGACCAACCTGTCAGTCAGTTTTCCAAGCGATGCTACAGATCGCTTGGAAAACTTTAGCATTCTGCAAGCTAATTACGCTTGCAGAATGCTAAAAAAACGCGAAAAAAACGGAAAAAAAACGCAAAAAAAAAAAATGCAGATTTCTTGCAGAAAATTTCCGGTTTTCTTCAGGAAATTTCTGCAAGAAATCCGCAACGTGTGCACATACCCTAAGACCTTCGGGGATAGGGAGTTGCTAGCCATGAAGTTGGCTTTCTTGGAGTGGAGACACCTCCTGGAAGGGGCTCGCTTTCCCTTCCATGTTTACACCGACCACAAGAATTTGGTTTAATTACAGACTGCCCAGCGCCTAAATTCTAGCCAGGCCAGATGGTCCCTGTTCTTCTCCCGGTTTCATTTCACCCTCCATTTTCTCTCCGGGGAGAAGAACATTCGTGCCGACGCTCTCTCCCGCTCCGTAGTGTCATCAGCAAAGGAGGAGGAGGAACCTCGGCTTATTGTCCCTTCTGAGAGCCTGAGGAACATGGCTCCGATTTTGCTAGAGTCTGTGCCTCTGGGCAAGACTTTTGTGCCATCAAATTTGTAAATGGAGGTTCTCTCTTGGGCTCACTCGTCCAGGGTGGGTGGGTGGACACTTGGGGACCAAAAGGACATCTGAGCTTCTAGCGAGGATGTACTGGTGGCCGCATATGGCCCATGACATCGGAGACTATATTCGGGCTTGTGTCTCCTGTGCCAAGAATAAGTCTCCTCGACAATGGCCAGCTGGGTTACTTTATCCCCTGCCGGTGACAGACAAGCCCTGGGAGATGATGGGGATAGACTTTGTGGTAGCCTTATTTGGGTAATCACCAACCATTTTTCTAAAAGGGTGCACTTGGTGCCGTTTCCACGGCTACCTTCTGCACGGGCCTTGACAGCGTTGTTTATAAAACACATTTTTCGCCTACACGGTACTCCAGACAAAATTGTCAGTGACTAGGGTCCCCAGTTTGCGTCTCAGTTCTGGAGAGAGCTTTGTCGTCTACTCAGCATCGAGTTGAATCTCTCTTCAGCATACCATCCGGAGACGAATGGGTTGGTAGAGAGGGCCAACTAGACCTTGGTCACATATCTGCGACATTTTGTTTCAGCCAGGCAGGATAACTGGGCATCCTTGCTTCTGTGGGTGAAGTTTGCACTGAACAATGCCGTAGCCGACTCCACTGGGCAGACCCCATTCCTCCTTAACTACGGTCAGCATCCGTGGGTTCCTGTGCCTATGCCCGTGTCTTGCTCCAACTCCAGGGTGGCAGACTGGGCTGTAGAGGCACGGGACATTTGGTACCACACTCAGGATGCCATCCGGGCCTCCAAGGAGAGAATGAGGTCCTCCGCCGATGCACATTGGCACCCCGCTCCGACCTTTGTGCCTGGCGATTTAGTGTGGCTCTCCGCCGCTAAGTCCACTAAGTTTGCACCTCACTACTTGGGTCCCTTCAAGGTCCTCAAACAGGTTAACCCTGTGGCCTACCGTCTGGCCCTTCCTCCACGCCAAGGTATCACCGACACCTTTCATGTGTCCCTCTTAAACCCGTACACATGTCCCGGTTTTCCGAGTCATCTGCCAAGACATCGGGTTCGTCTACAGATGATTACAAGGTGAACACTATCTTGGGGTGTAAGATGGTAGGAAGTAAAAAAATTGATTTGGTGGATTGGAAGGGTTATGGCCCAGGGAACAGGTCCTGGGAGCCTGCTGAGCACATTCGAGCTCTGCCACCTTCGAGCGTAGCGAGGTCCAAGGAGGGGGCCCTAGGAGGGGGGGTAATGTTAGTTGTCGAGTTCCCGCCTCTGCACAGGGGGAATCTCGAACCATCTCCACTGCGGTCTCCTATTCTTCTCCAGCCGCAGTGGAGCCTGCTCAGCAGAGACGTCAGTCCCAGCGTCTGGCTCAAGCTGATACTGTGCGACTGGTTACTGCTGCCCTTCCAGGCTCTGCCTTTGATCAGCAGTGAGCAGGTCTTTCTGGGACTAAGTCCTGCTTTTCTCGTACTGAGCATGCCCACGGGACGACCTCCCATTGGAGGTCGCGGGTCACATGCTCAGGTCCTGTTGCGGCTCCTTTTGGACTATCTGGAAGGTTCTGTAGCACTGCTGCTATAAAAGGTTCACACGGCCGCTCGGCCATGTGCTACTGTATACTTGAAAACGTCTGTGTGTGTAGATGTGTGAAAGTCGCTCATTAATCATCCCCCTTCCTAGTGTTGACTGCTCACGAATGGTGGATGCTTGCTATCCAGCGCCCGACTGAGCTATCTGCACCTAACACACAATACTGCGTCCTATTGCAGTGACCGCCAGTACGGCGCCGTGCGCTAATAGAGAGCTTTCCTGACCCAAGTCTGGGTGGTTAGTGGCGTCCGCCAGAGCGGCACTGCACGCACTCTTGTGTATTTAATTATTGTTTCCGTTTACTCTGACACCCCAGTAGCGGTGTCGAGTGCAAGAGGTCTATAGGAACTCTTTCTCTGAGTCTTGGGATAGAGTTCTGTGACTCTCTGCTTGTGCTCTTTGTGTGGTACTGCAGCTCTGTGACACAACAGGGTTCACTTCCTTCATACCGCGTGAAGCTAACCCGTATGTGTATCCACATTATACCGCCATATAGTCCGTTATTACTCAGCAGCAGGTTCCCACTCTGCACGGTGGACCCCGGGCTGCGAACGCACCTTATACCATCTTCCTAATTATTTGGTTCGTTCCGCTGGACCTAACATACATTTGTTGGAAATCAAAAATGAAAATCACCTGTGATTTCATGTCGGTGCCCATGAAACATGAATTAGCCAATGAATGATGACTTCAGTGTTTTAAAAAGCCACATGATAGGCCCTGTTCCTTTGTCACAATAGTGAAGACAAAGGAACCTCCTGAGGACATACAAACTGCTATTATTAGCAAACACTAGACTTCCAAAGAGTATAAGACTATCTCCAAAGGCCTTGGTATCAAAGTTTCAACAGTGCACAATGTTATTAAAGGGAACCTTTCACCCCCAAAATTGAAGGTGAGCTAAGCCCACCAGCATCAGGGCTTATCTACAGCATTCTGTAATGCTGTAGATAAGCCCCTGATGTATCCTGAAAGATGACAAAAAGAGGTTAGATTATACTCACCCAGGGGCGGTCCCACTGCGGTCCGGTCCGATAGGTGTCGCAGTCCGGTCCGGGGCCTCCCATCTTCTTACGATGACGTCCTCTTCTTGAAGTCATGCTGCAGCTCTGGTGCAGGCGTACTTTGTCTTCCCTGTTGAGGGCAGAGCAAAGTACTGCAGTGCGCAGGCGCTGGGAAATGACAGAGAGGCCCGATGCCTGCGCACTGCAGTACTTTGCTCTGCCCTCAACAGGGCAGACAAAGTACGCCTGCGCCGGGGCCTCAGCGTGAATACAAGAAGAGGACGTCATCGTAAGAAGATGGGAGGCCCTGGACCAAACCGCGACGCCCATCTTACCAGGACTGCCCCTGGGTGAGTATAATCTATCCTCTTTTTCTCATCTTTCAGGATACATCGGGGGCTTATCTGCAGCATTACAGACTGCTGTAGATAAGCCCCTGATGCTGGCGGGCTTAGCGCACCTTTGATTTTGGGGGTGACAGGTTCTCTTTAAGAAGTTTGCCAAGCATATAATTGGCAAGAACCTCCCTGGATGTGAGGGAAAAAAGATAATTGACAAGAGATGTCTTTGAAAGTTGGTGCGAATGGTGGAAAAAACAACACGTCAAACATACAAAGACCTGAAGGCCAACTTGGAACAGTCTGTGGTCATGTTTCAACAAGTACCATATGCTGCGCACTAAACCAAGCAGAGCTTTATGGTTGAAGGTCAAGGAAGGAACCATTGCTGAAGAATAAACATAAAAAGGAACAACTGATCTTTGCCAAAGAGTATCTTGACAAACCACAATCCTTCTGGGAAAATGTTCTATGGACAGACGAAACAAAAATAGAGCTTTTTGGCAATTCAAAGCAACAGTTTGTTTATAGATGGCACAATGAAGTTTATAATGTGTGCAAAAACTGTGGAATATGTTAGCGCTATATAAAAATAAAAAGGTAGATTAGATTCTAAGGAAAAGAACACCCTACCAGCAGTTAAGCATAGTGGAGGATCCTTAATTCTGTGGGGTTACTTTGCCGGCGTCTGGTACTAAAATCATTGACTGTATCACAGTAATCATAAAATCAGAGAATTATCAAGAGATTTTAGAGCAAAATGTCCTACCCAGTGTTAGAAAACTTGGTTTGAGTCTAATATCATGCTCCAGAAAAACAATGATCCAAAGCACAAATTAAAATGTACGCAGAAATAGTTGAAAAAGAAAAAATGGACTGAGCAATGAGTCCTGACTTCAATCTCATATGAAACTCTTTGTGGTCAGCTGAAATCTGCAATTGGGAAAAAAGAACCCTGCACACATTCAAGAGCTTGAACAAACTGCAGAGGAAGATTTAGAGAAAATACCAGCTGAGACGTGCAAGAAGCTTATTGATGTCAACAAGAAACACTTGGAGTCTGTCATCAATGCCAAAGTCAGTGCAACCAAGATTCAATAGGGGTGCCTTTATTGCAGAAGATGCTGTTTATTCTGTTTCTTCTTTAAAATTGCAACATGTAAGTTGATATGTAATGTTTTATTGTTGTATTACTTTGGACTAGGATTGAGCGAAACGGGTCAGCCATTTTCAGAAGTCGCCGACTTTTGGCAAAGTCGGGTTTCATGAAACCCGACCCGATCCCTGTGTGGGGTCGGCCGTGAGGTCGGCGATCCTCTGAATCTGGTATCAGAATTCCGATACCGAGTTCCGATATGTTTGCGATATCGGAAATCGGTATCGGAATCCACATTTAAGTGTAAAATAAAGAATTAAAATAAAAAATATTGATATACTCACCTCTCCGGAGGCCCCTGGACATCGCCACTGGTAACCGGCAGCCTTCTTTGCTTAAAATGAGCACGTTTAGGGCCTTCCATGACGTCACGGCTTCTGATTGGTTGCGGCTGCCCATGTGACCGCCACGAGACCAATCACAAGCCGTGACGTAATTCTCAGGTCCTAAATTCCTAATTCTAGGAATTTAGGACCTGAGAATTACGTCACGGCTTGTGATTGGTCGCGTGGCGGTCACATGGGCGGCCGCGACCAATCACAAGCCATGACGTCATCTAAGGCCCTTCATGCGCTCATTCTTAAGAAGGAAAGCTGCCGGAAAGAAGCAGGGCGCGTACGAGGGTGAGTATATACCTAATAGGAATATACTCACTCTCGGCTTCTTTCCGGCAGCCTTCTTTCCTAAGAATGAGCGCGTGAAGGGCCTTAGATGACGTCACGGCTTGTGATTGGTCGCGGCCGCCCATGTGACCGCTCACGCGACCAATCACAAGCCGTGACGTAATTCTCAGATTCTGAGAATTCTGAGAATTACGTCACGGCTTGTGATTGGTCGCGTGGCGGTCACATGGGCGGCCGCGACCAATCACAAGCTGTGACGTCATGGAAGGGCCTAAACGCGCTCATTTTAAGCAAAGAAGGCTGCCGGTTACCAGAGGCGATGTCCAGGGGCCTCCGGAGAGGTGAGTATTTCAATATTTTTTATTTTTATTCTTTATTTTACACATTAATATGGATCCCAGGGCCTGAAGGAGAGTTTCCTCTCCTTCAGACCCTGGGAACCATAGTATCCCATTGCACTGCATTGGGTTTCGTGTTTCGGCCGACCCCGACCCCGACTTTTTTATAGGATCGGCCGATTTTACTTGACCCGACTTTTGAGAAAGTCGGGTTTCGTGAAACCCGACCCGATCCTATAAAAATAAAAGTCGCTCAACCGTACTTTGGACCACTAATTCAAAAATCATGAGGCTTTAACTTTGGTACATTTCCATTTTTCTGAAGATATTGTACAGTTTAATAAAACAAATGAAGGGGTGCCAATAACGATGAGCAGGACTATATAGCGACTGGGCTCTTATTACTTCCCTGCTCCTTTATGGGCATCTTCTTGAAGCTGCAGAGCAGAATTTCAGAAAGGCCTCCTTCACACGTTTGTTTTTTTGTGTCCATTTCAGGTCCGTTTTTTTAATGGACACAAATATGGACTCACGCACATCTATTGTATTCAATAATAGTGCACACATGTCAGGCTTAGCCTGGGAACCTTATGAGGTATTGTCCCTTTTCTCAGATTACTAACATCAGCCCAAGCCGTGGGCTTTCCCTCTACTTGTTATGAAAATTGTGCAGGAGCCCACAAAATGTTTTAATTTAGTTCTTTATTTAACACAGGAGTTATACAAATGCTGCTGAATACAACTCCAATCATTGTCTCCTTGGTCACACTGTTCTCAGTGTGAGCAACAGACAATGATGAGAGCTGCCTTTAGCAGTAGGCCAGCACCTGGGAACAGTGTAAACTGTACTGCTTATTCCCAAGCGCCGGTACTGTCAGGCTGATGACAACTCCCATCATTGTCTCCTGGTAGTGCTGATCTCAGCGCAACCATGTGACAATGATGAGAGCTGCCTTCAGCAGCCAGTGCTTGTGTTGCTTTTATCAGGTGCCTGTACATGTTACACGGACACAAGGACGGCACACGGATGGTACACGGATGTAACCCAGAGACACATGGACACACTTACACATGGACACACCGACAACACAAGGAAGGCACACGGATGTCACATTCATAAACATGGAGAATGGATCTCACCAGTACTGTTTTTTCCTGTACAATAATCACTAGGACGTGTGAAGGAGGCCTAAAGGAGCAGGTAAAGTGTTTACAGAACACTACGCTGACTGGAATTGAGAGGCTGCAGGTAGAACAAAACTTTCATTTTCTATCTGAAGCCACTGTTCCAATAAGCCTGCTGAACATGGTTCAAACAGTATTTACCTGCAGATTCCCACTATTACATTTTTTGCTGTCCGGTTACCTTTAATAAAAGTTATTCAGTAAGTTTTATACACCCCAGTATAATGCCATTGATAAATACAACTAAACCTACAATAAACAAATCCTCATAGAGCTATGTTAAAAATGAATGAATGCAAAGAAATGCCAGACAAAAAAAGTCTCCCCAAAAAAAGTTCAGTCAAAGAAGATAAATCCTTTAATAATGGTGGTTAAATAGACTTCAAGGGACAGTAAATACAAACAATGCACAAATTTATATGTAAAAAAATCTCAGATCCTATTGTGCCTCATTTTATAATTATAACTTTGAAAAATATAAAGATATATTCTCTATGTGTCTCAGAAGATCAGCCAAGTCATCCTTCCTCCTCTGGGGAGGTTAGCTTTATCAATCACCTATTGTCAATGGTGTGATGCTGTGCTATTTTTATGGAGGTGATGAAACTGAGAAGACTGTGATCTCTACCATACTGAAAATGTCAGTGCATTATGAGGTTTAGGGCAAAGATATATCCTAGCTATATATCCTAGATATAGACAGAAAATGTGAACTGAAAATATTTTTTTCCATGTCAAACCTTTCTAGGTTAGACCCCCCCAGAGGTCTCACTATAGTATTGAACCCTAAAAAAGCCTGTGTTCTGATGGGCTACCATTTGTTTTCTACAATTCTTTCTAATACAAATTGTTACCTTTTTTGAATGTTGTTGATCAAAGATGGCAAAGACCTGTCCTATTGTGGCAATTTTCATACAATATCACTATTAAATCCTCATTTGAAGAGAAGGATGAGGCATGATATTCATTTAAAACACCACTTCAGCCTTTCTTTAATTTTTATTTTAATGCTATGGTGCTTCCCTGCTCTTACTCTGCTCCTACTCTCATACTAACTGGCTGCCGTATTCACCTTCTATTGCCATCACATCAGTCGGTCTTCAGCAGTTTGTGAATTACCGGACCGATTCAGTGTTTACTGGAGTGAATGGGAGGTCACTTTTAAATGCAAGTCCATAAGAGGCTCGTTCAGGCTCTCATAGACATGCATTGATAGCCTGTTGTTGTGAATTTGCTTTTTGCTCCCTCTAGTGGTTACTAGTTTTTTGACTCTGGTTTTTCTGTCATTCCTTTTATCCGCACCTGGGTCGTTAGTTAGGGGTGTTGCTATATTAGCTCCCTGGACCTTCAGTTCAATGCCTGGCAACGTAGTTATCAGAGCTAGTCGGCTGTGCTCTTGTCTACTGATCCTGGTTCCAGTTATATCAGCTAAGTCTGCCTTTTGCTTTTTGCTATTTGTTTTGGTTTTGTATTTTTGTCCAGCTTGTTCCAAATCCATATCCTGACCTTTGCTGGAAGCTCTAGGGGGGCTGGTGTTCTCCCCCCGGACCGTTAGACGGTTCGGGGGTTCTTGAATTTCCAGTGTGGATTTTGATAGGGTTTTTGTTGACCATATCAGTTACCTTTCTTTATTCTGCTATCAGTAAGCGGGCCTCTCTGTGCTAAACCTGGTTCATTTCTGTGTTTGTCATTTCCTCTTACCTCACCGTCATTATTTGTGGGGGGCTTCTATCCAGCTTTGGGGTCCCCTTCTCTGGAGGCAAGAAAGGTCTTTGTTTTCCTCTACTAGGGGTAGCTAGATTCTCCGGCTGGCGCGTGTCATCTAGAATCAACGTAGGAATGATCCCCGGCTACTTCTAGTGTTGGCGTTAGGAGTAGATATATGGTCAACCCAGTTACCACTGCCCTATGAGCTGGATTTTTGTATTCTGCAGACTTCCACGTTCCTCTGAGACCCTCGCCATTGGGGTCATAACAGTTTGCCAGGCCAGTATTAAATGTTTAATGCATTGCAGAAGAGGGATTATAAGAAAGAAGATTCTGAGTTTTTTTTTTTCTTCTTCCCCTTTACCTCAGAGTGGCTATGCTTGCTGCAGACATGAATGTCCAGACCTTGATTACAAGTGTGGACCAGCTGGCTACTCGTGTGCAGGGCATACAAGACTATGTTATCAGAAATCCTAGGTCAGAACCTAAAATACCGATTCCTGAACTGTTTTCCGGAGACAGGTTTAAGTTTAGGAATTTCGTGAATAATTGTAAATTGTTTTTGTCCCTGAGACCCTGTTCATCTGGAGATTCTGCTCAGCAAGTAAAAATTATTATTTCGTTCTTACGGGGCGACCCTCAGGATTGGGCTTTTTCGCTGGCGCCAGGAGATCCGGCATTGGCTGATATTGATGCGTTTTTTCTGGCGCTCGGTTTACTTTATGAGGAACCCAATCTTGAGATTCAGGCAGAAAAGGCCTTGCTGGCTATGTCTCAGGGGCAGGACGAGGCTGAAGTGTATTGCCAAAAATTTCGGAAATGGTCCGTGCTGACACATTGGAACGAGTGTGCACTGGCCGCTAATTTTAGAAATGGCCTTTCTGAAGCCATTAAGAATGTTATGGTGGGTTTTCCCATTCCCACAGGTCTGAATGATACTATGGCACTGGCTATTCAAATTGACCGGCGGTTGCGGGAGCGCAAAACCGCAAATTCCCTCATGGTGTTGTCTGAACAGACACCTAATTCGGTGCAATGTGATAGAAAAACCGCAAATTCCCTCATGGTGTTGTCTGAACAGACACCTGATTTAATGCAATGTGATAGAATCCTGACTAGAAATGAGCGGAAAATTCATAGACGCCGGAATGGCTTGTGCTACTACTGTGGTGATTCTACACATGTTATCTCAGCATGCTCTAAACGTATAGCTAAGGTTGTTAGTCCTGTCACCGTTGGTAATTTGCAACCTAAATTTATTCTGTCTGTAACTTTGATTTGCTCACTGTCATCTTATCCTGTCATGGCGTTTGTAGATTCAGGTGCCGCCCTGAGTCTCATGGATCTCTCATTTGCTAAGCGCTGTGGTTTTACTCTTGAACCATTAGAAAATCCTATTCCTCTTAGGGGTATTGATGCTACACCATTGGCAGCAAATAAACCGCAGTATTGGACACAGGTTACCATGTGCATGACTCCTGAACACCGCGAGGTGATACGTTTCCTGGTTTTACATAAAATGCATGATTTGGTTGTTTTAGGGCTGCCATGGTTACAGACCCATAATCCAGTCCTGGACTGGAAGGCTATGTCAGTCTCAAGTTGGGGCTGTCGTGGTATTCATGGGGATTCCCTGCCTGTGTCTATTGCTTCTTCTACGCCTTCGGAAGTTCCGGAGTATTTGTCTGATTATCAGGATGTCTTCAGTGAGTCTGAGTCCAGTGCACTGCCTCCTCATAGGGACTGTGACTGTGCTATAGATTTGATCCCAGGCAGTAAATTTCCTAAGGGAAGACTGTTTAATCTGTCGGTACCTGAACATACCGCTATGCGTTCATATATCAAGGAGTCTCTGGAGAAGGGACATATTCGTCCGTCTTCTTCCCCTCTTGGTGCGGGATTCTTTTTTGTGGCAAAAAAGGACGGATCTTTGAGACCTTGTATTGATTATCGGCTTTTAAATAAGATCACTGTCAAATTTCAGTATCCTTTACCGCTGTTGTCTGACTTGTTTGCCCGGATTAAGGGTGCCAAGTGGTTCACCAAGATAGACCTTCGTGGTGCGTACAACCTTGTGCGCATTAAGCAAGGTGATGAATGGAAAACCGCATTCAATACGCCCGAAGGTCATTTTGAGTACTTGGTGATGCCTTTTGGGCTCTCCAATGCGCCTTCAGTTTTTCAGTCCTTTATGCATGACATTTTCCGGAAGTATCTGGATAAATTTTTGATTGTTTATCTGGATGATATTTTGGTTTTTTCTGATAATTGGGATTCGCATGTGGAGCAGGTCAGGTTGGTCTTTAAAATTTTGCGTGAAAATTCTTTGTTTGTCAAGGGCTCAAAGTGTCTCTTTGGTGTGCAGAAGGTTCCCTTTTTGGGGTTCATTTTTTCCCCTTCTGCTGTGGAGATGGACCCAGTCAAGGTCCGAGCTATTCTTGATTGGACTCAGCCCTCGTCAGTTAAGAGTCTTCAGAAGTTCTTGGGCTTCGCTAACTTCTACCGTCGTTTTATCGCTAATTTTTCTAGCATTGTGAAACCTTTGACGGATATGACCAAGAAGGGCTCCGATGTAGCTAACTGGGCTCCTGCTGCCGTGGAGGCTTTCCAGGAGTTGAAACGCCGGTTTACTTCGGCGCCTGTTTTGTGCCAGCCTGACGTCTCACTTCCCTTTCAGGTTGAGGTGGATGCTTCGGAGATTGGGGCAGGGGCCGTTTTGTCGCAGAGAGGCCCTGGTTGCTCTGTTATGAAACCTTGTGCCTTTTTCTCTAGGAAGTTTTCGCCTGCCGAGCGAAATTATGATGTGGGCAATCAGGAGTTGTTGGCCATGAAATGGGCATTTGAGGAGTGGCGTCATTGGCTCGAGGGTGCTAAGCATCGTGTGGTGGTCTTGACTGATCACAAAAATCTGATGTATCTCGAGTCTGCTAAACGCCTTAATCCGAGACAGGCCCGCTGGTCATTGTTTTTCTCCCGCTTTGATTTTGTTGTCTCGTATTTACCAGGTTCAAAGAATGTGAAGGCCGATGCTCTTTCTAGGAGCTTTGTGTCTGATGCTCCTGCAGTCGCTGATCCTGTTGGTATTCTTAAAGATGGAGTTATCTTGTCAGCTATTTCTCCGGATCTGCGACGTGTGTTGCAGAGATTTCAGGCTGATAGGCCTGTGTCTTGTCCACCTGACAGACTGTTTGTTCCGGATAAGTGGACCAGCAGAGTCATTTCCGAGGTTCATTCCTCGGTGTTGGCAGGTCACCCGGGAATTTTTGGCACCAGAGATCTGGTGGCCAGGTCCTTTTGGTGGCCTTCCTTGTCAAGGGATGTGCGGTCATTTGTGCAGTCCTGTGGGACTTGTGCTCGAGCTAAGCCTTGCTGTTCTCGTGCCAGCGGTTTGCTCTTGCCCTTGCCTGTCCCGAAGAGACCTTGGACACATATCTCCATGGATTTCATTTCTGATCTTCCGCTATCTCAGGGCATGTCCGTTATCTGGGTGATATGTGATCGCTTCTCCAAGATGGTCCATTTGGTTCCCTTGCCTAAGCTGCCTTCCTCTTCCGATCTGGTTCCTGTGTTTTTCCAGAACGTGGTTCGTTTGCACGGCATCCCTGAGAATATTGTGTCAGACAGAGGATCCCAGTTCGTTTCCAGGTTCTGGCGATCCTTTTGTAGTAGGATGGGCATTGATTTGTCGTTTTCGTCTGCTTTCCATCCTCAGACTAATGGACAGACGGAGCGAACCAATCAGACTTTGGAGGCTTATTTGAGGTGTTTTGTCTCTGCTGATCAGGACGATTGGGTGACATTCTTGCCGTTGGCTGAGTTTGCCCTTAATAATCGGGCTAGTTCCGCCACCTTGGTTTCGCCTTTTTTCTGCAACTCTGGTTTCCATCCTCGCTTTTCTTCGGGTCATGTGGAGGCTTCTGACTGTCCTGGGGTGGATTCTGTGGTGGATAGGTTGCAGCAGATCTGGAATCATGTGGTGGACAACTTGAAGTTGTCACAGGAGAAGGCTCAGCGCTTTGCCAACCGCCGCCGCGGTGTGGGTCCCCGACTACGCGTTGGGGATTTGGTATGGCTTTCTTCCCGCTTTGTTCCTATGAAGGTCTCCTCTCCCAAATTTAAACCTCGTTTTATTGGGCCTTACAAGATATTGGAAATCCTTAATCCTGTATCTTTTCGTCTGGATCTTCCTGTGTCGTTTGCTATTCACAATGTATTTCATAGGTCCTTGTTGCGGCGGTACATTGTGCCTGTAGTTCCTTCTGCTGAGCCTCCTGCTCCGGTGTTGGTTGAGGGCGAGTTGGAGTACGTGGTGGAGAAGATCTTGGATTCTCGCCTCTCCAGGCGGAGGCTTCAGTACCTGGTCAAGTGGAAGGGCTATGGTCAGGAGGATAATTCCTGGGTGGTCGCCTCTGATGTTCATGCGGCCGATTTAGTTCGTGCCTTTCATGCCGCTCATCCTGATCGCCCTGGTGGTCGTGGTGAGGGTTCGGTGACCCCTCACTAAGGGGGGGGTACTGTTGTGAATTTGCTTTTTGCTCCCTCTAGTGGTTACTAGTTTTTTGACTCTGGTTTTTCTGTCATTCCTTTTATCCGCACCTGGGTCGTTAGTTAGGGGTGTTGCTATATTAGCTCCCTGGACCTTCAGTTCAATGCCTGGCAACGTAGTTATCAGAGCTAGTCGGCTGAGCTCTTGTCTACTGATCCTGGTTCCAGTTATATCAGCTAAGTCTGCCTTTTGCTTTTTGCTATTTATTTTGGTTTTGTATTTTTGTCCAGCTTGTTCCAAATCCATATCCTGACCTTTGCTGGAAGCTCTAGGGGGGCTGGTGTTCTCCCCCCGGACCGTTAGACGGTTCGGGGGTTCTTGAATTTCCAGTGTGGATTTTGATAGGGTTTTTGTTGACCATATCAGTTACCTTTCTTTATTCTGCTATCAGTAAGCGGGCCTCTCTGTGCTAAACCTGGTTCATTTCTGTGTTTGTCATTTCCTCTTACCTCACCGTCATTATTTGTGGGGGGCTTCTATCCAGCTTTGGGGTCCCCTTCTCTGGAGGCAAGAAAGGTCTTTGTTTTCCTCTACTAGGGGTAGCTAGATTCTCCGGCTGGCGCGTGTCATCTAGAATCAACGTAGGAATGATCCCCGGCTACTTCTAGTGTTGGCGTTAGGAGTAGATATATGGTCAACCCAGTTACCACTGCCCTATGAGCTGGATTTTTGTATTCTGCAGACTTCCACGTTCCTCTGAGACCCTCGCCATTGGGGTCATAACAGCCTGTGACCATTACTTCTTACTTCTGGCCAGTTTGTAGTTGTGTGGGACCAGAGTGGCTTTTAGAAAAGATGAAGATGTAGGCAGGTAAGTACAAGACTTCAGGCAGGGCTTAGATAACAGCACCACTCCACTGCTGAAAAAAACCTGCTGCAGTGTTGCTTTAAAGTATTGTTTTGGAGGTAATCTACCAGTTTAACCAATTTATAACATGCAGTAAGACATACTCTAGATGGTAGAGTGGTTACCCAATGTGGGATGAAGTTATGAAAGCCGGTGAATACAGATGCAAGCACAGCAAATTTACATACAATTAGGTAACAAGCTTAATGGATGCATGAGGTAATGGGATGGATGGTTTCAACAATCTTAAGAGACAACACCTTGGCTTGAAGAAAGGTAGGCAGAATTAACAACAATTACTGTTAAAATTAGTTATACTAAGATTGGACATCATAATTTGAATGATACCTATCACCAATTTTAGGATACCTTTTTATTTATTAATAATTGGGCAGCCCCAAGTTGCTGATGTGGAGATACCGCATTGTAGATTAATTAACTAGACAACTATTTTTAGCAAGCCAGGAAGAATAGATTTATCTATATGTTGACTTTTGAATTGAAGCATTTTTTCTGGCTGGTTAAGAAAAAAAACTTTAGTTTTTGTAAAATGGTAATAATAAATTGTAAAATGATATTTGATGTAACATAGTGTGCTCTTATTCTTGATGACAAGTAATGTTTACTGATATGCTAATTATGCATTGTGTAGGCCAGACAGTTTGCTGACTTCAAAAACAGAAGAAGAAAAACTATGCAAATAGATTAAACAATCAAGTAATGCTACTTGATCTCATCTCCATTCTTACCCTTCATGTAAATACTGAGTGAAGGACACTTGTTAAGCATAAAAATAGGTTACATGCCTCTGTATAGGGAGACAGAGAGAGACAGCCAGAGATTCTGCCAAGACATCCAAACAGAAAGGGGACCCTACAGGATTGCTGCCAATACATCATGGCTCCATCACAAGGAATATGGATCTATCATTGTATAGCAAACAACCTAGGGGACCTCAGCCCCAGTTGGAAGAATATAGATCTGCTCCATTGACTATTGCTAAACCATGAATACATTTGGGGAAAGCCAAGATGGGGACTCGCTGATTGCCTGGCTCCATGGAGATGTTGGGAGAAGCCAGGTTGTGACCTTCGGGTCAACTGGCCTTGCACCTCAATGGACTGTCATCTTCCTAAGCTTGTTGTTACCTCCTCTCTGTATGTGCCACAGGAGGGGTAGTTGACCCTGGAAGATGAAGCCAGGTTGGGATCCTTTGGCCAAATGGCCTCGTACCTGAATGGACTGTTATTTTCCTATACTTGTCGTTACCTCCTCACTGTGTGCGTGCCACAATTGTGGTAGTCAACCCTTTGAGCTTTGAAGTAACAGCTGCCATTAACCCAACGAGTCAGAGGAAGGGAGAGACTCTGCAGTGTGCACATCTTGAAATATTTTGCTGGGACTGTTCTACATGTTATCTGACTATTTTGTGGTTCAATAAAGCATTGCCACACTGTTTTAACATCACCCTGTGTTATCTGAGTAGCGTTATGCCCACATTAAAAGGAGAGCAGGCATTCGGCGAGACGATCCCTGGTCCATGAGGTTGCTGCTAGCGGATCTGGGTGCCCGCCGATTCCCCGTGTCTCCACAGGTGATTTTATTAAATTTAAGTTTATGTAAAAAATGCTCATTATGGCACCAAAAAGGCCCATATTTCTACAGGAGGGGGACCTAAACCTCCGGGTTTTGGGTTCCCGTGATGCAGAGTGCGAACCCACAGCAGTATATGTCCACTGTAAAATGAAAAAGTGCAATCTTTCCATTAACCCAGTGCTGTCACTTACTTTACTAAACTGTGACAAAATATTAACAGCTATGATTATGGTATTATCTGCTTACAGTTTAGTAAAGTACATTGCAGTGCTGGATTAACAGAAATGATAAATCAGAGGAAGAGAGTTGATGGATCCCATTCTGCATGCTGATATTCCACAAACCAGAAGCCAGAAGTTCTGGTCTGACTTTAACCTCTTCACGACCTTTGATGCACATAAATATCAAAGGTCTTGTCCATGCTTTTGATGTGAACTCGCAAGCCAAGCCTGCATCCTTCCCCACAAATGATAACAGATTTACTCAGCCATCATGTGCCTTTAACATCCTCTGACAGTGGCATTTAACATGCACCAGCGGGGGGCACTCATTCCACTAATACTGATGTTTTGGCAGGGTGGTGATACATTGCATGACAGCCAGGGGTCTGCTGATGTCATTATGAATCTCTTGAGAAAGCCAGACTGTAGGTGGCACTCACATGAAATCAAGATTTGTTATACTGTATATAATAGTTGATTATGCACTGCTATGTATAGTACAAACAATCGGACAATCGCAACTTTAATTCACCTATGAGGACTAGTAAATACATTAAAAAAATTAAAACAATACAAAAGGTCAAATGACGCCCCTCTTGCCCTATAAGAAAATAAATTAAATAATTTAAAGAAAAATAAACATATTTAGTACTGCTGTGTTCATAAAAGCCTGATTTATCATAATATAAAGTAAATTAATCTGATTGTAAATGGCGTAATGAGAAAAAAATCAGGGTTGCAGTTTTTTGGCTGCCTCAATATTGCAATAAAATGCAATAAGAAGCAATCAAAACATTGTATGCACCCCAAAATGGAATTAGTAAAAATGAAAGCTAAGGGCACAAAATATAATCTTTCATAAAGCCCCATATTACAAAAATTAAAAACGTTACTGGTCTTGGAAAATGGCGACAAAAGCAATATTTTTTTATTTTACAATTTTCTGAATTTCTTTTCACCATTTAAATTAAAAAAAAGTATATGTGTTTGGTATCTGCGTACTCGTACTGACGTAGAGAAGTGTATTGCCAGGTGTATAGTAAACATGGTGAATAAAAAAAAAACGGTTATTAAGTTGCACTTTTTTGCACTTGGGATTTTTTTTCCTACTTTCCATTGAATTACATGATAAAATGAATGGTGTCATGCAAAAGTGCAGCACACCTCGCAAAAAATATAAACCCTCATATGGTTATGTGGATGAAAAAAATAAAACAGTTCTGGCTCTTGGAAGAAGGGCAGAAAAAAACAAAAATGGAAAATCACCTGGATATGAAGGGGTTAATAGAAAATAGGGTCCACTTGGGGGTCATTAAGAACACTTTTGAGCAGTTGGACCAGCTGCCATATTCCCCCCTGAAGACATCAATGCTATTTGTGGTATATATTATGTACAATGTAAAAAATGTTTTGTTCCTGATATGTTTTCTTGAAGTACAACTGACAACTGTTAATTTATCTATGAGCTGCAGTAATAACCAACGGCCACAAGATATCACTGTCTTCTTTGTCACTGTTGTATAGAATGAAAGGTGAAATCTGCCCAGTAACACAGACAGCAGACACAAAGACAGTGTGGAGGTTAACTTGAAGTAAGGCACATAGTGAGAACCAGTTCTGTGAATTCTGGAAAGAGTGGATCCATTTTAGACAATCAGGTAGAGAAAGAGAACAAGGCATGACAGATTTTTCCTTGTGTGGAACTACCAGCCTCATGAGGAAAAGGATCTAGTTACAGAGGCAGAAACCCTGCAAGTAAGAGGGTTAGAAGTCCAAGAAGCGTACTGCCCAGCAAGAATTGGATCTTGAGACAAGGTATTACCCTGCTGTGGGTACAGAAACAGGGAGCATCTTTCTATGAGCAGCCCCTGGGACTGATATAAGCAAGGACACAGGGTATAAGGGCATGGCAACATACGTGGATCCGTATGACTCAGGCATTTAAGATCTCTTCTCATTACTGTGCCGTACTTGTTGCCAGAATCAAATTACAAATTCTAACTCTCAGAACGGAGCCGGTGTACTGTGTGGGAAGTGATGAAGAATGCATAACTATTACTCACTGTTCACCTGTTTGACTATGCATAGAAAGAACACTGTTAATAACAGCTGGTTTGGGTTCTTGACTAAGAGGGTTAAATGAGACGGTTCTGCTCCCAGTGCATTTAAGGGGACAGTGGATATCTCAGATCTTGAAGCATCGTCGCAGATGCAACCACAGTACACTATTTCCTGTAGTGGGCTGAGGTGTGAAAGAAGCAGCGCTC
This sequence comes from Ranitomeya variabilis, assembly GCF_051348905.1. Classification (NCBI taxonomy): domain Eukaryota; kingdom Metazoa; phylum Chordata; class Amphibia; order Anura; family Dendrobatidae; genus Ranitomeya; species Ranitomeya variabilis. The sequence continues at coordinate 191,798,396 of NC_135234.1, read as the reverse complement.
AGACATGACTACCACCCTGCGGTCCGTTAGACACTTATAAGCACTTTTCACTGTAACTTATTGTTACTGCTCACTCTTGTTATAAACCTAAGGGGCAGACCCGCATAGATGTTATTTTTAAGGCTTAATTTGTAGCAGAACAAGACTATAGAATACAAATGAAAGTTAAAAATCCTGTATTCTGTTTTAACTAAAATAAAAAACAATATAATGGCAAATCCAATAGTTGTGGCTAAATCATTTGTCTCATTGTACTGGATACCACTACATTCTCTTTATAAATTGCTTAACAAAGTTATCAGAGTATGCAGACCAGAACAGATGGTTACCTGGTCAGAATAAAAATATGGAACCTTCAAAAAATTTGGTTTCCATGGATGGTATACACTTCACATTTAAGCACCTACCCTACACAGGATAAACAAGTTAAAGGAGTTCTCCGATCCAAATCGATAAGTCTGCAGTCACTCTGTGTGACTGCAGAATTATGAATTTCCCCAGCGCACGCATTGTGAGCTACAAGGATTCGCCACTTTCTGAGCCGAGACAGGAGAGTCCGTAAAAGTTCTACATACTCCCGGCCAGGGCCCGTATATTGGGCTCGACCTTGCTCCATACACTTGTATTGAGTGAGGCAGTGCTTTGACTAGTGAGGAGGCCATCAAGTGAGCGTAGCTAACCAGAGAGCGCAGCCTCGTTCCATACAAGTGTCTCAGCTCAGAAACTGGTGAATTCCTGCAGCGAACAGTGCATGCGCTGGGGGGTTCATTAGTCTGCAGTCACACAGAGTGACTGAAAACTTATTGATGTGGACCGAACAACCTTTTTAACCCCTTCATGACCTTGCCGTTTTTTGCAATTCTGACCAGTGTCCCTTTATGAGGTAATAACTCAGGAACGCTTCAACGGATCCTAGCGATTCTGAGATTGTTTTTTCGTGACATATTGGGCTTCATGTTAGTGGTAAATTTAGGTCGATAATTTCTGAGTTTATTTGTGAAAAAAACGGAAATTTGGCAAAAATTTTGAAAATTTCACAATTTTCACATTTTGAATTTTTATTCTGTTAAACCAGAGAGTTATGTGACACAAAATAGTTAATAAATAACATTTCCCACATGTCTACTTTACATCAGCACAATTTTGGAAACAAATTTTTTTTTTGCTAGGAAGTTATAAGGGTTAAAATTTGACCAGTGATTTCTCATTTTTACAACAAAATTTACAAAACCATTTTTTTTAGGGATCACCTCACATTTGAAGTCAGTTTGAGGGTTCTATATGGCTGAAAATACCCAAAAGTGACACCATTCTAAAAACTGCACCCCTCAAGGTGCTCAAAACCACATTCAAGAAGTTTATTAACCCTTCAGGTGTTTCACAGCAGCAGAAGCAACATGGAAGTAAAAAATGAACATTTAACTTTTTAGTCACAAAAATGATATTTTAGCAAAAAAAATTTTATTTTCCCAAGGGTAAAAGGAGAAACTGGACCACGGACGTTGTTGTCCAATTTGTCCTGAGTACGCTGATACCTCATATGTGGGGGTAAACCACTGTTTGGGCGCACGGCAGGGCTCGGAAGGGAAGGAGCGCCATTTGACTTTTTCAATGAAAAATTGGCTCCAATCTTTAGCGGACACCATGTCGCGTTTGGAGAGCCCCCGTGTGCCTAAACATTGGAGCTCCCGCACAAGTGGCCCCATTTTGGAAACTAGACCTCCCAAGGAACTAATCTAGATGTGTGGTGAGCACTTTGAACCCCCAAGTGCTTCACAGAAGTTTATAACGCAGAGCCATGAAAATAAAAAATAAATTTTCTTTTCTCAAAAATGATTTTTTAGCCCACAATTTTTTATTTTCCCAAGGGTAATAGGAGAAATTGGACCCCAAAAGTTGTTTTCCAGTTTCTCCTGAGTACGATGATACCCCATATGTGGGGGTAAACCACTGTTTTGGCACACGTCGGGGTTCGGAAGTGAAGTAGTGACGTTTTGAAATGCAGACTTTGATGGAATGCTCTGCGGGCATCAGGTTGCGTTTGCAGAGCCCCTGATGTGCCTAAACAGTAGGAACTCCCCACAAGTGACTCCATTTTGGAAACTAGACCCCCAAGGGAACTTATCTAGATGTGTGGTGAGCACTTTGAACCCCCAAGTGCTTCACAGAAGTTTATAACGCAGAGCCGTGAAAATAATAAATATGTTTCCTTTCCTCAAAAATATTTTTTTAGCCCAGAATTTTTTATTTTTGCAAGAGTAACAGGAGAAATTGGACCCCAAAAGTTGTTGTCCAGTTTCTCCTGAGTACGCTGATACCCCATATGTGGGGGTAAACCACTGTTTGGGTACATGCCGGGGCTCGGAAGGGAAGTAGTGACGTTTTGGAATGCAGACTTTGATGGAATGGTCTGCGGGCATCATGTTACGTTTGCAGAGCCCCTGATATGCCTAAACAGTAGAAACCCCCCACAAGTGACCCCATTTTGGAAACTAGACCCCCAAAGGAACTTATCTAGATGTGTGGTGAGCACGTTCAACCCCCAAGTGCTTCACAGAAGTTTACAACGCAGAGCCGTGAAAATAAAAAATCATTTTTCTTTCCTCAAAAAAGATGTTTTAGCAAGCAATTTTTTATTTTCACAAGGGTAACAGGAGAATTTGGACCCCAATATTTGTTGCCCAGTTTGTTGTGAGTACGCTGATACCCCATATGTGGGGGTAAACCACTGTTTGGGCACACGTCAGGGCTCGGAAGGGAAGTAGTGACATTTGAAATGCAGACTTTGATGGAATGGTCTGCGGGCGTCACATTGCATTTGCAGAGCCCCTGATGTGCCTAAACAGTAGAAACACCCCACAAGTGACCCCATTTTGGAAACTAGACCCCCGAAGGAACTTATCTAGATGTGTCGTGAGCACTTTCAACCCCCAAGTGCTTCACAGAAGTTTATAACGCAGAGCCGTGAAAATAAAAAATAATTGTTCTTTCCTCAAAAATTATGTTTTAGCAAGTAATTTTTTATTTTTGCAAGGGTAACAGGAGAAATTGGACCCCAACAGTTGTTGCCCAGTTTGTCCTGAGTACGCTGGTACCCCAAATGTGGGGGTAAACCACTGTTTGGGCGCACGTCGGGGCTTGGAAGGGCGGGAGCACCATTTGACTTTTTGAACGCAAGATTGGCTGGAATCAATGGTGGCGCCATGTTGCGTTTGGAGACCCCTGATGTGCCTAAAACAGTGGAAACCCCTCAATTCTAACTTCAACACTTACCCCAACACACCCCTAATCCTAATCCCAACTGTAGCCATAACCCTAATCACAACCCTAACCCTAACCACAACCCTAACCGCAACACAACCGTAACCCTAATTCCAACCCTAATCCTAACCCTAATCCCAACCGTAACCCTAATCCCAACCCTAACCACAACTGTAACCCCAACACACCCCTAACCCTATCCGTAACCCTAACCACAAGCCTATTCTTAACCCTATTTCCAACCCTAGCCCTAATTCCAACCCTAACCCTAAGGGTATGTGCCCACGTTGCGGATTCGTGTGAGATTTTTCCGCACGATTTTTGAAAAATCTGCAGGTAAAAGGCACTGCGTTTTGCCTGCGGATTTACAGCAGATTTCCAGTGTTTTTTTGTGCGGATTTCACCTGCGGATTCCTATTGAGGAACAGGTGTAAACCGCTGCGGAATCCGCACAAAGAATTGACATGCTGCGGAAAATACAATGCAGCGTTTCTGCACGGAATTTTCCGCACCATGGGCACAGCAGATTTGGTTTTCCTTAGGTGTACATGGTACTGTAAACCTGATGGAAAACTGCTTCGAATTCGCAGCGGCCAATCCGCTGCGGATCCGCGGCCAATCCGCTGCCAATCCGCTGCAGATCCGCGGCCAATCCGCTGCGGATCCGCTGCCGATCCGCTGCGGATCCGCGGCCAATCCGCGGCCAATCCGCTGCGGATCCGCTGCAGATCCGCGGCGGATCCGCTGCCAATCCGCTGCAGATCCGCGGCCAATCCGCTGCGGATCTGCTGCCGATCCGCTGCGGATCCGCGGCCGATCCGCTGCAGATCCGCGGCCGATCTGCTGCGGATCCGCTGCGGATCCGCAGCCCATCCGCTGCAGATCCGCGGCCAATCCGCTGCGGATCCGCGGCCGATCCGCTGCGGATCCGCGGCCGATCCACTGCAGATCCGCGGCCGATCCGCGGCCGATCCGCGGCCGATCCGCTGCGGATCCGCGGCCGATCCGCTCTGTGTGCACATGCCATAACCCTACCCCTAACCCTACCCGTAACCCTAACCCTACCCCTAACCCTACCCCTAGTTCTAACCCTAACCCTAGTGGTAAAAGAAAAAAAAATATTTTCTTTATTTTATTATTGTCCCTACCTATGGGGGTGATAAAGGGGGGGGTTTATTTATTATTTTTTTATTTTGATCGCTGTGGTAGAACCTACCACAGCGATCAAAATGTACCTGTAACGAATCTGCCAGCCTGCAGATTCGGCGGGCGTACTGAGCATGCGCCCGCCATTTTCCAAGATGGCGGCGCCCAGCGAGGAGACGGCCGGACACCGGGAGGATCGGTAAGTATGAGGGGGTGGTGGGGGGGTGGATCGGAGCACAGGGGGGGGGGATCGGAGGACGGGGGGAGCGGACAGGAGCACGGGGGAGCGGACAGGAGCACGGGGGAGCGAACAGGGGGACGGAGGGGGGTACCTGACAGAACGGACGACTGGGGAGGAGATCGGGGGCGGTGGGGGGGGGCCAGTACATGATTTCCAGCCATGGCAGATGCTATTGCAGCATCGGCCATGGCTGGATTGCAATATTTCACCATTTTCATAGGTGAAATATTGCAAATTGCTCTGATTGGCTGTTGCACTTTCAACAGCCAATCAGAGCGATCGTAGCCACGTGGGGGCAAAGCCACCCCCCCTAGGCTGAAGTACAACTCCCCCTCTCCCTGCAGATCGGGTAAAATAGGAATTAACCCTTTCACCCGATCTGCAGGGATGCGATCATTCCATGACGCCGCATAGGCGTCATGGGTCGGGAAGGGGTTAATCTTTCAGTCTGCTATCTGGTTCTCTTCCTTATTAGTCTAACATTAGTCTATCAATGTAACTCTTCATTTAAATACTTAAATATTTTGGTGTAGTTTCCCCATCTACTTCTTTCTTTTCTTTCTTCTCATGCTTGTCGTAAAACTGTAAAAGGCACTTTTCACTTTCATTGTGAATTGTCATCTATTTTTTATACTGACATAGTACATGTTGTATATGTTTTCTGTTCAATGAACTTTGAATATTATGAGAGCCTAAAAGCATACCTTCATCTAAAGTACATTACTCATCGTGTTGTATTATGCACTCATCATGTTCGCTCATTTATCATTTTTACACTTAGAATTCTCATCCTTTTTCTCATTCAACAAAGAGAATGTGAACAAATAGTTGCCACAAACAAAAAGAAAAGTCCTTGGCCATATCACACATAACATATTCATAACATCTCCAAATAAGATTGGACTTTGCCACCTTTTAAAATAAAAAAATGAAAATATTGAGAACTTGAAGATTCATAAGCTCCATTTCTATTGAAAAGTAGTCAGTTAGATAGTCAGTTTAGTAGGTATAAACTGTTTGTCCAAACATACCTTTATGGCTCCAGATTGGTTTAGCAATCTATAAAGGTCACCTTTGTTTAATCATATACAGTGGCATGTAAAAGTTTTGGCAGTTTTGGTCAAAATGACTGTGTCATCTTTAACTAGGGTTTTTGGAGATTATTTCGTCTTCAACTTGCTTAACTGTTCACAATAAAAGAGGTGCACAAACTTTTATATGCCACTGTACTGTAAACAAACTGAGAAGTGCTCTGAGGGTAGATTCAGTTCTTTCAAGTGTTCAAAGTGTCCTCACTAAACTCCACTTAACTCCTATTTGGCCTTGAGATGTTTCAAGAGTAAAGAAATTAATGAAAAGCAAGTGGCAGAAGTTAATTAACTACATCCAGACCACTCATAGACTTCTAAATGTCTAGACGGTCCTGCTCCAATTCTGCAGTGACATTCTAATCTGTATATACTTCATTAAAGAAGCTCTAAGTGCACAGTTAAGGTACCGTCACACTCAGCAACTTTGCAACGAGAACGACAACAATCCGTGACGTTGCAGCGTCCTGGATAGCGATCTCGTTGTGTTTGACACGCAGCAGCGATCTGGATCCCGCTGTGCCATCGCTGGTCGGAGCTAGAAGTCCAGAACTTTATTTCGTCATCAGGTCGGCGTGTATCGTCATGTTTGACATCAAAAGCAACGACGCCAGCAATGTTTGACATGAAGCTAACAACCAGCGAGAACGAGAAGTGAGTCACCATTACGTCACTGGATCGCTCCTGCATTGTTCTGGAGTTGCTGTGTTTGACGTCTCTACAGCGACCTAAACAGCGACGCTCCAGCGATCTAGTTTAGGTCAGCTCGTTGTCTATATTGCCGCAGCATCGCTGAGTGTGATGGTACCTTTAGGCTACTTTCACACTAGCATTTTTTTTAATCCGTCGTTTTGGGCAAAAAACGGATCCTGCAAATGTGCTTGCAGGATGCGTTTTTTGCCCATAGACTTGTATTAGCGAAGGATCGCGATGGATTGCCACATGTCGCGTCCATTGTGCAACGGATCTGTCGTGTTTTGGCGGACCGTTGGCACAAAAAACATTCAAGTGAACATTTTTTTGTCCGTCACGTCCGCTATTTTCTAACGCGCATGTGCGGCCGAAACTCCGCCCCCTCCTCCCCGAACTTCAGAATAGGCAGCGGAGGCATTGAAAAACTACATCCGCTGCCCACGTCGTGCACAAATTTCACAACGTGCGTCGGTACGTCGGCCCGACACATAGCGACGGACCCATACCGACGCTAGTGTGAAAGTAGCCTAATAGGAAGTGCTGACAGTTCATCCTACTCCTTACCCAGCGGTCATGTGATCGCTGCACATAGTGAGGGAGCTTGGTCATCGAAGACCCAGACAGCTCTGCTATGCAGCCAGCATGCTGCATTCCCCCTGTATCTGTAGCTACCAGCCCCAGTTACAAGGGAAATGACCTGACCCCCTAAAGGTCTTTTATGACTTTGTGGGACAAAAGTGTGTAAAATAAAATAAAATATTTATAACAGGTAAAAAATAAATAAATTTGAAAAACAAAAATGGCATTATCAATCTAAATCGCTGTTTGTATGCCCAGTCTCGTTAAAAAAGGTATCCAGTATATAAAAATAATTGTTACAGAATGGGGAACACATTTTGTTATTGTATTTTGTGGTCATAAAAAAATGTAAAAATTGGAAAAAAACATACTTATTTCCCTTATTCTTTTCCACCGATATCGCCCAATATCGGCCCCATTAAAAAAAACGTAAAATCTGCTGGGATATGCAAGCATTCAAATTTATAATACTTTAAACGACATTTAGGATAAAAAAGGTGTTTGGTTAGGAAAATGGGTAATTAGTCCAGTCTACAACTGGTTGATGAAAATAAAAGCTCTTGCAGTGACTGGGACAACCCTTACAGCACTTTCCAGATTATTTACAAAATGTAAAAAAGGTGATTTTCTCAACTTTGCTAAATTGATCTGGAGCCAGACAGGAAAGTTTGAGCATGTCCTCTACCTGGCTTTGTAGAAATTGTTTTTGGCACAATGCATCTGACGTATTCTGTATAACATCAGTTTGATTCAGTTGAAAGATATCTGCCATCTTTCACAGAATTTATTATTGAATAGTATTTAATAGTAATTGATTGTTGTACAAAAATTAGGTTAAAATGTTGAAAATTTAGCAATTTGAAACTTAGAAATGTTAGTTATACCTCACAAAAACATCTATCTTTGTATAAACTTCGTTAAAAAAGCTCTAAGTACACAATAATAGAAAGCGCTGACAATGCATCCTACTCCATTCACAATATTTACCCATGTCTATTTTATGTCAGCATCGTTTTTCAAACATTTTATTTTTTTCAGGATGTTGGCATGGCTGAAATTCTAGCAACTGTTAATTTTGTCAATAATATTTATAAAACCTATGTTTTTAGAGAATATTTCACTTTTGAAGTAACTTTGAGGGGTTATATGTCAGAAAAGCCACAAACAAGACACCATTTATAAAATTTCAATATGATAGTTGTGTCATTCGATTTGATGCAGATGACCAGATGCCGATGCTGATTGGAAATAGGTATTTTGTTACTTGAGAAAGAGTTCTAGGAGTTTCAAAACACATTCTACTTACTGATATTTAACTAAATAATTTGTATTTTCCATGTGTATCATCATCTGTGCCAAATCAAGTGACCAACCATTACAATGAATCTCCAGTCATCCTTCAGTTAGGTTGGTGTACCCTACCTTCGGGTCCAAGACGTTGGCAGGGATCACCTCCAGCTATTTTTTTTACCTCCAACTTGCAATCACTGGCGTTGTGCATTAAGCACAAATTCACAAGGTGAGCCATTTTATCAGTACAGAAATTATCTTGACATACTCACCCTATGGGTGTCTGGTAAATAAATATGCTTTATAAAATGGGATCCACCAACAAACTGACACATCTCAAAGTATTGAAAAACGTATTTAGGAAGTTTGTCAACCCTTCAGGTGCTTCAAATGAATTACTGTACTAAAATGGAAAAATGAAAAAAAAAATGTTTAACTTGAAAGCTGCTTTAGTATCAAATGGTAACAAAATAAAATGGACATTAAAATTTGTTGTAAAATTGATCCTAATTATGCCAAGACCCCATATGTAGTTGAAAAATACTGTTTTATCTTACGGCAGGACTTGAAAGGGAAGGAGTACTGTTTGACATTTGGATTACAAATTTGCCTGCAATGTCACATTTCCATGTCAGTCCACATGTCACATTTCCAGAGACCCTGAAGTGCCAAATTAGCAAAAGTCCCTGATAACTAACCTCTGTTTTGGAAACTGTTCTTTTCAAGGAATTCATCTAGAATTGTAGTGAACATCTTGAACACAGAGTTTATTCACAGAATTTGATAACATTGAGCTATGAAAATAAAATAAAAAATATGCTTTTCTTTTTCAATAAAATGTTGGTTTAGCTCCAATTTTTTTTATTTCCACAAGGGTAGCACAAACGTAAATGAAGAAAATTAATCACAATCTGTTGTGTAATTTCTACTATGCAGACTGATACTCAATATGTTCTCAGAAACTACTTTTTTGAAGTAAAGGAGTGCTATTTTAGCTTTTTGCACACAATATTGGCCAGAATAAATTGCTGACACAATGTCACATTTGAAAAGATTAAGATGTGCAAAATTGGCATAAATCCACAAATCTCACTCAATTTTTGGAACTTTAGCACACAAGGAAATCCTCTAGAGGTGATTCAATTATCATGACTCCACAGGTGCATGTCAGCATTTCATAGCACTGGGCTGTAAAATTGAAAAATTCCATTTTTTTTTCACTAAAATGTTAGCCCTTAGTTTAAAATGTTCATAAGGGCTAAGATAAGAAATTGGTCAAAAACTATTATCTTGGCATACTGCAAAGCTCAGAAGGAAAATTGTGCAATTTTGGATTGTAGATTTTGCTTGAATGGTTTTCGGGGTGCCTATGAGGCGTCAGAATAACAAGTCCAAAACATTGACACCACAGGTGTTTCATAGAATTTTAAAACATTGAGCCATGAAGATTAAATCAATTGAATTTTTACCACTAAAATATTGTTTTAGATTTTTCATTTTCACACAGAGTAACTTTCAATTTTTCAAAAATGGACCTCATCATTTGTTACTCAATTTCTCCCAAGTGCGGTAATAGCTCATATGTGGTTGGAAGCTACTTTTAGTGCTAAAAGGATTCAGCACACTTTTGTTGATAATGAAGATCATATATATTTGTGTCATCGAATTCTCAGTGTAAAAACTTGTCCTTATGACCTTCATCAAACATACATGGGTGTTGGAGAAAACAGGGGAAGCCGAACAGAGATAAATGGAGTAGCATTAGGAGCAATATACTATAGTGATGATGGTTGCATTGCGTCTAGCTTACACCATTTATCTCTGTGCAGCTTTCCCCAGCAGTGTTATGGAATAAGTAATTCCAGCTTGATTTGCAAATATTCGCTGATTAGACTCAATGAATGCCACTGACTGTCTGTCTGCAGTCTCTAACATAATGTCCGCTCTCTATCTGAAGCTCAACCTCTCCAAAACTGAACTTCTTCTGCTCCCGCCTTCTACTAACCTCCCTAAATCTGACATTTCCCTCTCCGTGGGTGGCACCATAATAACACCTAGGCAGCAGGCACGCTGTCTGGGTGTCATGTTTGACTCCGATCTCTCCTTCACCTCCCACATACAATCTCTTGCCCGCTCGTGCCGCTTACACCTAAAGAACATCTCTAGAATCCGCCCTTTTCTCACCATGGAGACAACAAAAACTCTCACTGTCGCCCTAATCCACTCCCGCCTGGACTACTGCAACTCTCTTTTAATTGGCCTCCCCCTCACGCGACTTTCCCTTCTCCAGTCTATCCTTAATGCAGCAGCCAGGGTCGCCCATCTGGCTAATCGTTACTCGGACGTGTCCGCTCTTCGCCAGTCATTACACTGGCTGCCCATTCATTATAGGATACAATTCAAAGTACTTGTTCTCACCCACAAAGCTCTCCACAGTGCGGCACCCCCTTACATCTCCTCCCTCATTTCTGTCTATCGGCCTAGCCGACCGCTGCGCTCTGCAAACGACTTTCGACTAACCTCTGCACTAATCCGTACCTCCCACTCCCGACTCCAAGACTTCTCCCGTGCTGCGCCAATCCTCTGGAATGCTCTACCCCAAGATATTAGGACCATCCACAACTTGCATAGTTTTAGGCGCTCACTCAAAACTCATTTGTTCAGAGCGGCCTATCACGTTCCCTAATCAGTCATTTTATGTTTGTGTGTGTGTGTGTGTGTAGCCCATTCACTATCTCATCTACCCCCCACCCCCTGAAGATGGCTGCACCATCATTGTAAATACATCATTGTAAATACACACCTGTACTTTGTATCTCCCCACCTCATTGTAGATTGTAAGCTCTCACGAGCAGGGTCGTCTTATTTTGCTTTATTATTGTATTGTTAACATTGTTACCTATGACTGTTGTTTGAAACTGTTAAATTGTAAAGCGCTGAGGAATATGTTGGCGCTATATAAATAAAGATTATTATTATTATTATTATTATTATTAATGAATAAAAACAAAAAATGAAAAAAATGCAAATACCAAACAAGACCACATAAGAACTCCAAACTCCAGACCAAACACTACACAATAACTATAAATTAGAGTTGAGCGGATTGTTTAAAATTTGAATTTACAAGCTGAGTCAAAATTTTCCCAAAAGTTTGATTTGTGGTGAATTGTAATACTGAAAAGTCCTTAATTAACAATTAAAATACATTAAATGTATTCAACACTCTTCAGTTTTCCTAGTAGTGCATTGCATCCATTTTTGAGCTTTTTATACAGTATTTGTGTGGCTTGTATGGGTGTAATATTATACTATTATAACAAGCAAATGTGCAAAAAAAACTCAAATATTTTTTACAACACACACAATTTGTGAGACATACAGTTGTGTTTAAATTTCTGGATTATGGAGCTTTTTAAAAAAAATATATGGCTTTCAATGACGCAAGAGCTTTGGTTTTTGGATTTTGGTCTAATAGCAAAACTATCACTGAATGGTTTAACATTCCCGTCCTTATTTGCAGTTTATGAAAAATAAAAAAGGCTGTTATTAAGTTTCTGTTCTTGTAGTACAGTCATGGCCAAAAGTATTCACACCCCTGCAATTCTGTCAGATAATACTCAGTTTCTTCCTGAAAATGATTGCAAACACAAATTCTTTGGTATTATTATCTTCATTTAATTTGTCTTAAATTAAAAAACACAAAAAGAATTGTTCTAATGCCAAATTGGATATAATTCCACACCAAACATAAAAAAGGGGGTGGACAAAAGTATTGGTATGATTGAAAATTCATGTGATGCTTCTGTAATTAGTGTAATTAACAGCACCTGTAACTTACCTGTGGCACCTAACAGGTGTTGGCAATAACTAAATCACACTTGCAGCCAGTTGACATGGATTAAAGTTGACTCAACCTCTGTCCTGTGTCCTTGTGTGTTCCACATTGAGCATGGAGAAAAGAAAGAGGACCAAAGAACTGTCTGAGGACTTGAGAAACCAAATTGTGAGGAAGCATTAGCAATCTCAAGGCTACAAGTCCATCTCCAAAGACCTGAATGTTCCTGTGTCTACCGTGCGCAGTGCATCAAGAAGTTTAAAGCCCATGGCACTGTGGCTAACCTCCCTAGATGTGGACGGAAAATAAAAATTGACAAGAGATTTCAATGCAAGATTGTGCGGATGTTGGATAAAGAACCTCGACTAACATCCAAACAAGTTCAAGCTGCCCTGCAGTCCGAGGGTACAACAGTGTCAACCCGTACTATCCGTCGGCGTCTGAATGTAAAGGGACTGTATGGTAGGAGACCCAGGAAGACCCCACTTCTTACCCCGAGACATAAAAAAGCCAGGCTGGAGTTTGCCAAAACTTACCTGAAAAAGCCTAAAACGTTTTGGAAGAATGTTCTCTGGTCAGATGAGACAAAAATCAACATAGAGTTTACAGGAGAAAAAAAGAGGCATTCAAAGAAAAGAACACGGTCCCAACAGTCAAACATGGTGGAGGTTCCCTGATGTTTTGGGGTTGCTTTGCTGCCTCTGGCACTGGACTGCTTGACCGTGTGCATGGCATTATGAAGTCTGAAGACTACCAACAAATTTTGCAGCATAATGTAGGGCCCAGTGTGAGAAAGCTGGGTCTCCCTCAGAGGTCATGGGTCTTCCAGCAGGACAATGACCCAAAACACACTTCAAAAAGCACTAGAAAATGGTTTGAGAGAAAGCACTGGAGACTTCTAAGGTGGCCAGAAATGAGTCCAGACCTGAATCCCATAGAACACCTGTGGAGAGATCTAAAAATGGCAGTTTGGAGAAGGCACCCTTCAAATATCAGGGACCTGATATGCCTAGAATTAGGCATTGAGGACCTGAAAATTACGTCATGGCTTGCTGTGATTGGTCGCCTCTAATAAAGGCTATGTGGGGCTCATACTGTACAAAAGAGGCTATGAAGGGCTCATACTGTACATGGGGTATATAGGGGCTATGTGGGGCTCATGCTGTGTATAGGGGACTCATGCTATATATAAAAGGTTATGTGTGGCACATGCTGTATATAAGAGACTATGTGGGGCAGTTGCTGTATATAAGAGGCTGTGTGTGGGCTTATACTGTATATAGGGGTTATGTAGGTCACATGCTGTATAAGGGGGGCTACTTGGAGGCACATGCTGTATATTAGAGGCTACCTGGGGCACATGCTGTATATCAGACGCTACATGGGGCAGATGCTGTATATCAGAGGCTATGTGGGCCACATGATGTATAACAGAGGCTACGTGGAATGGAACAAATGCTGTAAATAAGAGGCTATGTGGGCTCTTACTCTATATGGGAGGCAATGTGGGGGCTCATACTGTATATAGGAGGAAAAAAGTTTTCCAGCTCACCAATTTGTGAAGAAAATATCCCTCCAGCAGTGCAAGGAGAAAGTTTTCTGTGTCAGCAGCTGGGTGAAACAAGTTGAAGGAGGTTTATCCAGCAACAGAACCAGGGGAAGGTAATTAACAATAACTGTTTATTTAGATAATTCAATATTAAAAAAACTAAAAAAAACCTATTCCCGGGAATATGCCCAACCTTACTCGTTTCGAACTGTCATGTTCTTAGTGATAGAAAGACATCTCTCCCTAGTGTTTCATTAAATAGTGTAAGTAAAGGAAGTGACATGAACAAATCACTTTTCATTAATAAATAGATAAATAGAAAAATTCTGAACTTTGTACCCACCAAAATTGTTTATCTTTTCGTACACTTATGGACTTAATAGTAGGCCAATGTCAGACTCCCTCCCTTTGATGTGGGCTTCGGCGGTGAGCACACATCTTTCCAAGCACATATCAGCTGTTTTGAACAGCTGACCTGTGCTCGGAACAGCCACTGGTGGAATCGCGATCCACCCGCAGCTATTAACCCGTTAAATGATGCTCTCAAAAGCTGACAGCAGCATTTAACAAATGCTTCCGGCAACCATGCCTGAAATCCGCCGACCGGTGACCCCCGTCACGTGATCGTGGGTCACCGGTGGGTTGGCATGACTACTACCTCTATGGTTGTCACTGCTGGCTTGCTGTGAGCCCCGTCCAGTGGTTGGCGCTGATAGCAAGGGAATATTCCAGCTACATATAGGTGATCATTGCCTATATGTAGCTGAGCGGATTGGGTTATGCCCATTGAGTCTATTGAAGCATGCCAAAAGTAGAAAAAAATGTTTTAAATATATATATATATATATATATATATATATATATATATATATGTATATAGATTGTCATGATATGTACTTTTACCCTGTCCTGTATTTGAATAATATGCCATTTGATGTATGTAACTGTTCTCTGGTTTCTATTAGCTGTAATTTATGTAATTTCTTGTGCTGGGAGTTTACCTGTAACAATATCTCCTTCCCCCAATACTTCCAGCCCTAAGCTATAATGTAATTAAGCTTTGTCAACTAGTGAAGGAATTGCCATTCTTCCTCACAGCAGGTGGCTAGTCAAATGTACATACTACATAGACTAAGCGGAGCCAACCAGTGTCTACACTGATGGACCCAACCATTGAATAGAAGGTGTGACCCCTACCCCCCTTCATGGGTGGATCCCAGGAGCTCAGACAATCCATTCTTATTTTGAGATCAGATGTGAGTTGATGCTAAAAGAAGAAGGAGTGGGGATTCTTGGCTGAGGCAAGACCCCACGTCCATCTGTGACTGCGGAAGCGAACGGGGCGAGACTTGAGCTGAGGACATATCTCGTCATTTGTGAGATTGTTTTGGGATCTGTTGGACTCGTGGAAGGACTATTGTTTCGTTTATCGGGTGCGGGATTACTGGAAAGCACCTCCAGATCTGTTTCTTTACTTGGACTTATTGTGGACTTCTCTTGAACTTGAAGGACATTATGGATATTTGATGTTGTATGCTCCCTGCTTTAATAAATCTCGTTGGATCGTCCCTCGGCCTGTTGTCCCTTCCTGCTCTGCCGTACACCCCGTCACATATATATATGTATATATATATATATAGTAAATATATATATATATATATATATATATATATATATATATTTCACCCCGTTCAAAATAAAACAATAAACAAATTAAACATACACGTATTTGGTATCGCCACATTCAGAATTGCCCCATCTATCAATAAAAAAAGGATTAACTTGATAGCTGAATGCAATAACGGGCGATTAAAAGATCGTATCTGCAACAAAATGGTATAATTAAAAATGGCAGCTTAGCACACAAAAAATAATCCCACCCTCAACCTGACATCACAAAAAATGGAGACGCTACGGGTATCGGAATATGGCACAATTTTTTTTTTTTTTTAACAAAGTTTGGAATTTTTTTCACCACTTAGATAAAAAAGAACCTAGACATGTTTGGTGTCTATGAACTCAAAATGACCTGGAGAATCTTAACGACAGGTCAGTTTTAGCATTTAGTGAACCTAGTAAAAAAGCCAAGCAAAAAACAAATATGGGATTGCAAGTTTTTATGCAATTTCACCGCACTTGGAATTTTTTTCCGGTTTTATAGTACACTACATGGTAAAACCAATGGTGTCATTCAAAAGTGCAACTCGTCCCAGAAAAACAAGCCCTCACATGGCCATATTGACCAAAAAATAAAAAAGTTATGGCTCTGGGAAGAAGGGGAGCAAAAAAATGAAAATGCAAAACCAAAAGTACCTCTGGTTGTTAAGGGGTTAAACAAATTCGTGATACGTTTGAGCATCAAAAAACATTTTCTGTAAGCAGAACACTCACAGTGTTTTAAGGACACGCATTTTAAAATGCGCGCGTTTCCTGCCTCCCGTGAAGTCACGGCTTGTGATTGGTCGCGTCGCCCATGTGACCGCGACGCGACCAATCACAAGCCAGAACGTAATTTTAAAATCCTGAAGGACCTGAAATTACGTCACGGCTTGCTGTGATTGGTCGCGTCGCGGTCACATGGGCGGCACGCGACCAATCAGAAGCCGTGACGTCACGGAAACCATTAAACGCGCGCATTTTAAGCAAAGAAGGCTCCCGGTTACGGCGGTAAAGTCCAGGCTGCGTCTGAGAGGTGAGTATAGCAATATTTTTTATTTTAATTCTTTATTTTACACATTAATATGGTTCCCAGGGCCTGAAGGAGAGTTTCCTCTCCTTCAGACCCTGGGAACCATCAGGGATACCGTCCGATACTTGAGTCCCATTGACTTGTATTGGTATCGGGTATCGGGTATCGGTATCGGATTGGATCCGATACTTTGCCGGTATCGGCCGATACTTTCCGATACCGATACTTTCAAGTATCGGACGGTATCGCTCAACACTAATTATTATCTGATTCCAGTCATAAACAAATATCATTACAGGAACAGCTTTTCTCAAACAAAGTATCTAATCTTGACTTCTATACCATTCAGCACTACTATGGATGAATGCCAACATGTAGTTACAGAGGAAATAAAGACACTACACAAAAATTATAAATGCCCTAAATCCAATCTCATGAAACATGAACAACAAGCTCTGAAAACAATCTAAATGAATCAAAGTATTGTGATAATAAATTCAGACAAAGGTGGTTCTATTGTACTTTTGGAAAGAGGTCTCTACGAGAAAGTGATTTTAAATATGTTGCAAGATTCTAACATCTACCGCAAACTTTCAAGTGTGTGGGCTCATATGGTATATAGGGGGCTATGTGGGGGATGTCAGTATGCTTAATTCTGCTGAATATTAAGTAATAAATTAATATTAATATAAAATAATTATGATTAATATATTAATATTACTATTGAGCAGAGATAATTTCAGCCTATTGATTCCACCCTCCACAACAGTCACGGTCTGTCATGTAGCCCCATGCTTAACCCCTTTCTGACATCGGACATACTATCCCGTCGAGGTGGGGTGGGCCCGTATGACCACCGACGGGATAGTACGTCCAGCGCGATCGGCGGCGCTCGCGGCCGATCGCGGCCGGGTGTCAGCTGCCTATCGCAGCTGACATCCGGCACTATGTGCCAGGAGCGGTCACGGACTGCTCCCGGCACATTAACCCCCGGCACACCGCGATCAAACATGATCGCGATGTGCCGGCGGTGCAGGGAAGCATCGCGCAGGGAGGGGGCTCCCTGCGGGCTTCCCTGAGCCCCCCGCAGCAACGCGATGTGATCACGTTGCTGCGAGGGTCTTACCTCCCTCCCTGCCTGCTCCAGACCCGGATCCAAGATGGCCACGGATCCGGGTCCTGCAGGGAGGGAGGTGGCTTCACAGAAGCCTGCTCAGAGCAGGCACTGTGAAGCAGCCTGCACTTCTCTCAGATCGGTGATCTGTCAGAGTGCTATGCAAACTGGCAGATCACCGATCTGTATTGTCCCCCCCTGGGGCAAAGTAAAAAAGTAGAAAAATTTTTTTCCAAATGTGTAAAAAAAAATAAAAAAATATTCCAAAATAATGAAAAAAAAAAATATATTATTCCCATAAATACATTTCTTTATCTAAATAATAAAAAAAAACAATAAAAGTACACATATTTAGTATCGCCGCGTCCGTAACGACCCGACCTATAAAATTGGCCCACTAGTTAACCCCTTCAGTAAACACCGGAAGAAAAAAAAAAGAAAAACGAGGCAAAAAACAACGCTTTATTATCATACCGCCGAACAAAAAGTGGAATAACACGCGATCAAAAAGACAGATATAAATAACCATGGTACCGCTAAAAGCGCCATCTTGTCTCGCAAATAACGAGCCACCATACAGCATGATCAGCAAAAAAATAAAAAAGTTATAGTCCTGAGAATAAAGCGATGCAAAAATAATTATTTTTTCCATAAAATAGTTTTTATCGTATAAAAGCGCCAAAACATAAAAAAATAATATAAATGAGGTATCGCTGTAATCGTACTGACCCGAAGAATAAAACTGCTTTATCAATTTTACCAAACGCGGAACGGTATAAACGCCTCTCCCAAAAGAAATTCATGAATAGCTGGTTTTTGGTCATTCTGCCTCACAAAAATCGGAATAAAAAGCGATCAAAAAATGTGACGTGCCCAAAAAGTTACCAATAAAAATGTCAACTCGTCCCGCAAAAAACAAGACCTCACATGACTCTGTGGACCAAAATATGGAAAATTTATAGCTCTCAAAATGTGGTAACGCAAAAAATATTTTTTGCAATAAAAAGCGTCTTTCAGTGTGTGACGGCTGCCAATCATAAAAATCCGCTAAAAAACTCGCTATAAAAGTAAATCAAACCCCCTTCATCACCCCCTTAGTTAGGGAAAAATAAAAAAAATGTATTTATTTCCATTTTCCCATTAGGATTAGGGTTAGGGCTAGGGTTGGGGCTAGGGTTAAGGCTACAGTTAGGGTTGGGGCTAAAGTTAGGGTTAGGGTTGGGGCTAAAGTTACAGTTAGGGTTTAGATTACATTTACGGTTGGGAATAGGGTTAAGATTAGGGTTAGGGGTGTGTCAGGGTTAGAGGTGTGGTTAGGGTTACTGTTGGGATTAGGGTTAGGGGTGTGTTTGGATTAGGGTTTCAGTTATAATTGGGGGGTTTCCACTGTTTGGCACATCAGGGGCTCTCCAAACCCGACATGGCGTCCAATCTCAATTCCAGCCAATTCTGCGTTGAAAAAGTAAAACAGTGCTCCTTCACTTCCGGGCTCTCCCGTGTGGCCAAACAGGGGTTTACCCCAACATATGGGGTATCAGCGTACTCAGGACAAATAGGACAACAACCTTTGGGGTCCAATATCTCCTGTTACCCCTGGGAAAATACAAAAGGGGGGGCTAAAAAATAATTTTTGTGGGAAAAAAAGGATTTTTTATTTTCACGGCTCTGCGTTATAAACTGTAGTGAAACACTTGGGGGTTCAAAGTTCTTACAACACATCTAGATAAGTTCCTTGGGGGGTCTAGTTTCCAAAATGGGGTCACTTGTGCGGGTCTTCTACTGTTTAGGTACATTAGGGGCTCTGCAAACGCAATGTGACGCCTGCAGACCATTCCATCTAAGTCTGCATTCCAAATGGCGCTCCTTCCCTTCCGAGCCCTCCCATGCATCCAAATGGTGGTTCCCCCCACATATGGGGTATCAGCGCACTCAGGACAAATTGGACAACAACTTTTGGGGTCCAATTTCTCCTGTTACCCTCGGGAAAATACAAAACTGGGGGCTGAAAAATAATTTTTGTGGGAAAAAAGTTTTGTTTTATTTTTACGGCTCTGCATTATAAACTTCTGTGAAGCCCTTGGTGGGTCAAAGCACTCACCACACATCTAGATAAGTTCCTTAGGGGGTCTACTTTCCAACATGGTGTCACTTGTGGGGGGTTTCTACTGTTTAGGTACATTAGGGGCTCTGCAAACGCAATGTGATGCCTGCAGACCATTCCATCTAAGTCTGCATTCCAAATGGCGCTCCTTCACTTCCGAGCCCTTCCATGCATCCAAACGGTGGTTCCCCCCCACATATAGGGTATCAGCGCACTCAGGACAAATTGGACAACAACTTTTGGGGTCCAATTTCTCCTGTTACCCTCGGGAAAATACAAAACTGGGGGCTGAAAAATAATTTTTGTGGGAAAAAATTTTTGTTTTATTTTTACGGTTCTGCATTATTAACTTCTGTGAAGCCCTTGGGTCAAAGCGCTCAAAACACATCTAGATAAGTTCCTTAGGGGGTCTACTTTCCAAAATGGTGTCACTTGTGGGGGGTTTCAATGTTTAGGCACATCAGTGGCTCTCCAAACGCAACATGGCGTCCCATCTCAATTCCTGTCAATTTTGCATTGAAAAGTCAAACGGTGCTACTTCCCTTCCGAGCTCTCCCATGCGCCCAAACAGTGGTTTACCCCCACATATGGGGTATCAGCGTACTCAGGACAAATTGTACAACAACTTTGGGGTCCAATTTCTTCTCTTACCCTTGGGAAAATATAAAATTGGGGGTGAAAAGATAATTTTTGTGAAAAAATATGATTTTTTATTTTTAAGGTTCTGCATTATAAACTTCTGTGAAGCACTTGATGGGTCAAAGTGCTCACCACACCTCTAGATAAGTTCCTTAGGGGGTCTGCTTTCCAAAATGGTGTCACTTGTGGGGGGTTTCAATGTTTACGCACATCAGGGGCTCTCCAAACGCAACATGACGTCCCATCTCAATTCCTGTCAATTTTGCATTGAAAAGTCAAACGGCGCTCCTTCCCTTCCGAGGTCTCCCATGCGCCCAAACAGTGGTTTATCCCCACATATGGGGTATCAGCGTACTCAGGACAAATTGTACAACAACTTTTGGGGTCCAATTTCTTCTCTTACCCTTGGGAAAATAAAAAATTGGGGGCGAAAAATAATTTTTGTGAAAAAATATGATTTTTTATTTTTACGGTTCTGCATTATAAACTTCTGTGAAGCACTTGGTGGGTCAAAGTGCTCACCACACCTCTAGATAAGTTCCTTAGGGGGTCTACTTTCCAAAATGGTGTCACTTGTGGGGGGTTTCAATGTTTAGGCACATCAGGGGCTCCCCAAACGCAACATGACGTCCCATCTCAATTCCTGTCAATTTTGCATTGAAAAGTCAAACGGCGCTCCTTCCCTTCCGAGGTCTCCCATGCGCCCAAACAGTGGTTTATCCCCACATATGGGGTATCAGCGTACTCAGGACAAATTGTACAACAACTTTTGGGGTCCAATTTCTTCTCTTACCCTTGGGAAAATAAAAAATTGGGGGCGAAAAATAATTTTTGTGAAAAAATATGATTTTTTATTTTTACGGTTCTGCATTATAAACTTCTGTGAAGCACTTGGTGGGTCAAAGTGCTCACCACACCTCTAGATAAGTTCCTTAGGGGGTCTACTTTCCAAAATGGTGTCACTTGTGGGGGGTTTCAATGTTTAGGCACATCAGGGGCTCCCCAAACGCAACATGACGTCCCATCTCAATTCCTGTCAATTTTGCATTGAAAAGTCAAACGGCGCTCCTTCCCTTCCGAGGTCTCCCATGCGCCCAAACAGTGGTTTATCCCCACATATGGGGTATCAGCGTACTCAGGACAAATTGTACAACAACTTTTGAGGTCCAATTTCTTCTCTTACCCTTGGGAAAATAAAAAATTGGGGGCGAAAAATAATTTTTGTGAAAAAATATGATTTTTTATTTTTACGGTTCTGCATTATAAACTTCTGTGAAGCACTTGGTGGGTCAAAGTGCTCACCATACCTCTAGATAAGTTCCTTAGGGGGTCTACTTTCCAAAATGGTGTCACTTGTGGGGGGTTTCAATGTTTAGGCACATCAGGGGCTCCCCAAACGCAACATGGCGTCCCATCTCAATTCCAGTCAATTTTGCATTGAAAAGTCAAATGGCGCTCCTTCACTTCCGAGCTCTGTCATGCGCCCAAACAGTGGTTTACCCCCACATATGGGGTATCAGCGTACTCAGGACAAATTGTACAACAACTTTTGGGGTCCATTTTCTCCTGTTACCCTTGGTAAAATAAAACAAATTGGAGCTGAAGTAAATTTTTTGTGAAAAAAAGTTAAATGTTCATTTTTATTTAAACATTCCAAAAATTCCTGTGAAGCACCAGAAGGATTAATAAACTTCTTGAATATGGTTTTGAGCACCTTGAGGGGTGCAGTTTTTAGAATGGTGTCACACTTGGGTATTTTCTATCATATAGACCCCTCAAAATGGCTTCAAATGAGATGTGGTCCCTAAAAAAAAATGGTGTTGTAAAAATGAGAAATTGCTGGTCAACTTTTAACCCTTATAACTCCCTAACAAAAAAAATTTTTGGTTCCAAAATTGTGCTGATGTAAAGTAGACATGTGGGAAATGTTACTTATTAAGTATTTTGTGTGACATATCTCTGTGATTTAAGGGCATAAAAATTCAAAGTTGGAAAATTGCAAAATTTTCAAAATTTTCGCCAAATTTCCATTTTTTTTGCAAATAAACGCAGGTAATATCAAAGAAATTTTACCACTATCATGAAGTACAATATGTCTCGAGAAAACAATGTCAGAATCGCCAAGATCCGTTGAAGCGTTCCAGAGTTATAACCTCATAAAGGGACAGTGGTCAGAATTGTAAAAATTGGCCCGGTCATAAACGTGCAAACCACCCTTGGGGGTGAAGGGGTTAAATTAGTTGCCTACCCCTGGCCTAAATGGAGACAGGATGTTAAAGAACAGCTGTGGTTGTATTCTGAGGAAGAAGTTCAAAACGTGTAGATATTATAACAGCTCAATGAAAACTGACATTTATTCATCTCCATCTTCTGAGTCCATTTGTGGGATTATACCGGCAGTGCAGAAAATAGTGCCTGATTTCCTCACAGCTTAAAATTGGGTGTAGTATGATTTGGAAAAAAAGAAATACTCTTTGTATGCATTTTTTTGTGTCTTTGCTGGTTATAGGCATGATATCTTTTCCGTCATATGGTTATGCATATTAGTATTTGACACTGCATATTGAAGTTCTAATGAATCATTTTAGAAATTAGTAAACAGTCAGAGACAAATATAATTAGCATCCATTAGACTGATTTAGCTGTTTTATTCCCAATATTGTCTTGTAAAATGATTGTGAACACTGAAGAAATAAAGATAAGAAACTGCATTAATAAGTTTCCAGTTACAGGAATGAAATACTATTTATTATAACTCATCTTAATTAGGACACTATTACTCAGCCACTATAATTCAATTAAGAAATTGTGTAGTCAGTATAATTTATCAATCGGAAATGCACATATGTATGAATTCGTATTATTTAATCCCTTGTATTGTATGATTGTCATAATTTATTTCCTATTCAGTGGATAAGAGCTCCGGATTCCAACAAATTAGCTGGCTAAGATCCAACAACACTATAAAATGTTGTTTCTTTATACACTTTAATCTATTTAATACTTTGCATTACACTTCCCTGATGAAATTCAAATAGAGATGAGAAAACCTTTGGAAAATTGAATTTGTTATCTTTATCTTATTTTTCCTAAAAATATCCATTTGCAGCAATTCAAATTTGTGAAAATCACAAGCACATTTCAAGCTGTTTTTAAGCTTCTTAATGTAAATGCAGCGTTGGTAATGTCAAAGTGAATAGTAATGTCAATTTATGGCTATGGTGTATGGATGCTAAATGTTCACTGATGTGCTGTCACACATGATCAGTAATGTTTATTCAGTGTTTTAAATCTTGTTCTCCCTATCTCTGTTACTAAGCTGAGAGCTGTCATGTCCTCTGACTATTTAAATACACTATGAATTGACAATATGACTGATGCAGTCACTACTGATTGGCTATGCAATATCCAGAAGCATTTGGGACCTGGGGCCCTATGAGACTTCTCTGGCTCATGCAATTTTCTGCTTTGTTTTAAATGATAGAGGGCATTTTG
This sequence comes from Ranitomeya variabilis, assembly GCF_051348905.1. Classification (NCBI taxonomy): domain Eukaryota; kingdom Metazoa; phylum Chordata; class Amphibia; order Anura; family Dendrobatidae; genus Ranitomeya; species Ranitomeya variabilis. The sequence goes on along the minus strand of NC_135234.1, from coordinate 191,774,673 downwards.
TAAAAATATTTTAAGAATCTAAATTGCAAATTGTTTTAACTTTCCAGTTGCAATTTGCCAATCAATTTGCTCTAGATTCTATTACTAATTTTTCATCAACATAGATATATAAGGACTGGATTTTAGTGGAAAAACATTCATTTTTCAATACAATGTACAAAGTACAAAGTAGCATGAAATCGTGAAAAAATGCAATTCTGCCATTGTCCGGAGGAGATTCAAACAGGAGAACAGCTTGCAAGTGGCCACTTTAAGTAGCTTTTCTCATGATTGCATACACCTGGCTATGAAGTTCAAAGCTCAATGAGGTTACAAAACCAAAAAAAGGGCTTTAGTAAGTCAGTAAAAAGTAGGTAGGAGTATTTAAAACAAGAAAATGATAAGGGTGCCCATACTTATGCACCTGTCAACTTTTGTTTGAATGCAGATTGCACATTTTCTGTTAGTACAATAAACCTCATTTCAAGGCAGAAACGTTACTGTGTCCAACAGTTATTAGATATATGAAACGGAAATAGCTGTTGCAAAAAAAAACAATTTTTATAAAACATTAAGCTTAAGATTAATAGGGGTGCCCAAACTTTTTCATATGACTGTATATGTTATACTGGGTGCAGAAGGAAAGTAAAATTAAGATAATTTTCAATTAATTGATGGGCTTCCTCTGCTCACTGTGAAACCCACACACCATTTTGTTTGTCTTGTGAGGTCCCAGTAGAGAGAGCTTAGGAAGTCCTACATTTAGTACCACACATAAATTCAATGAACTTTTTAAAATGACCCATTCTATCACAAATATTTATCCAGGTAGACTGCAAGGTTGAGAGCTTGATTTTATACACCCATGTCATTGGGATTCAATGAAAAACCTGAATTTAATGATTAAGAGCTTTGTCCCAGTACTTTGCCCATATGGTGTGTGTATGTGCTATCTTATGTTAAAAATTAAAAAAATTCCACTCCACATGAAGGCATCTAATTATTTTTATCTACTCTGATAATGCCACAATGTTAGTAGTTTTTCATCTGCCAACTTTCATGTTAAAAATGTGCCTATGAAGAATATTTGCTATTTTGTCTCACAGTACGTGTCTAAAGTCTAAGTCAATGGTCCTGAATAATGAAAAAACAAAACACAACTATAAAGTAAAGCATCAAAAGAGTAAAGTCTTCAAGAGTTTCATTGATATGTTAGATGGGATTACCATTAAGAAATATAACAAAAACACAACTATAAAGTAAAGCATCAAAAGATGATTTTTTAAAATGTTTTGACGATTTTACACAATAAAAACTATATTATAGAAAAAATAATTATTTTTGCATTACTTTATTCTGAGAACTATGACTTTTTGTTTTTCCACTGATGGAGCTGTATGGTGACTTGTTTTTAGAGGGATAAAATGAAGTTTTCAGCGGTACCATGTTTATTTATATCCTTCTTTTTGATCGTGTTTTATTCCACTTTTTGTTCGGCGGTATGATGTTAAAGCATTGTTTTTTGCCTTGTTTTTTATTTATTTTTTATGGTGTTCACTAAACGGGATAATGGGTGGGACAATTTTATAGGTCGGGTTGTTGCGGACTCGGCAATACCAAATACGTGTACTTTTATTGTTTGTTTTTTCTGTCATACAAATATTTATTTATGGATACAATATCTTTTGATCTTGATACAGTGGTGCTTGAAATTTATTGAACCCCTCAGATATTTCCATGTTTCTGCATGAATTTGACCTAATGCTGCATTAGACTTTCGCACTAGTCCTTAAAGTAGAATAAGAGAAACAAATAGAGCAAATGAGGCAAAAATATTACAGTTTGGCATTTTTTTTAAATCAGGGAAATGAACTAATATCACATGACAATGACAGGCAAAAGTATGGAAATCTTTAGGATTAGGAGATTATTTAAAGGAGAAATAAGAGTCTGGTGTTTTGAATCAGTGGGATGACAATTTGAAGCAGCAGAGGGTAAGGGACATACACTGCAGCCTATGAAAAAGCAATGGGAAGCACATTGAGACCCTAACAGACCCACGGTAGCAGTATAGGTTGAAAGTTGCTATTCTATTCATAATGGGTCCTTGACCTAACTGCCTAGTTTGCTGCACAGTCACTGCAGAGACACAGGAGTGTCTGCATCCTCCTCTGCGCCACCAATAACTCAAGCCCGTATTCCCTCGAGACCAGCTCCTCCTGAACCCATTGCTTACACTGGGTATTGACTCTACCGGGGCTTAATATGCTCTATGACATATTTCATTGCGGTGACATGACTTACCTGGTTTTCCCATAATGCTTATTTTAAAAGAGCGACTATATGATAAAGGCCATTTATTGGCTGAAACGTCGTATTAAATTGTCGCTTCACCTATCAGAATCAAATAAATACTCACCTGAAGCATTATTTTTATTGTACGTGTGCATTGATTTTTTCTGACCTTATGCCTATGGGACCTTTGGTTCCTTTCAATAGCACCGTTTTACAATAAGTTGAGTGCTAACCATTTGTGTTTCCTATTTCTAATACTACTGTAACCCGGGATATCTCTTTTCATCTTCCAAAAATAACAGATGAGCCTTACAAAAGCCACAAGACTCTGCTTCTTAACCTCTTAGTGACGGAGCCAAATTTTTGAAATCTGACCAGTGTCACTTTATGTGGTAATAACTCTGGAACGCTTCAACAAATCCCAATGAATTTGATATTGTTTTTTCGTGACACAATATACTTTCTGATAATGGTGAATTTAAATCAGATAAATTTGTATTAACAGTAATCAATTTAACAAACATTTGTAATTGTATAAAAAAAGGAGTAGACCTGTTTACATATTTTGAAATACTCCCCTTCCCCCTTCACTCCTCCTTCCCCCCCTTAAAGCATATGTTAACAGCAATAGGACACGAACACACATTGCATACACATTAAAACAGTACCCCCTCAGAGTCAGCTCCTCTCCATCCACGGTTTCCACAATGTTTCAAAGGCTTTTACACTTTTTCTTTTCTCATAAATACCCTTTTCCATATTAACCACCATATCGGACTGCCTGTAGAATTCTCGCAGCATCGGCAGTTCTTCGTTTATCCAGTGTCTAGCAATTAGCTTACACGCAACATATAACAATCTGGCTATTGCCAGCTTATGATAATTTTTCACCCGGACCTCCTCCACATAGCCCAAGATACAGACTACTGGATCCCTTTCAATGGTGCAGCCATATGCTCTCTCAATTGCTTCCCTAACATCTGACCAGTATGAGTTTAGCCTCGGACATTGCCACAGCATGTGGAGAATCCCCGCCCCCTCAGAGTGACACCTAGGACACTCAGAGGTCTGTCTCAACCCGGCTTTATACATCCTATCTGTAGTTCTGTATACTCTGTGGGGCACATATATTTGCGATAGTCTACCCGGTTCACTCAATGACAACTGGAGGATATATTCCATGAGATCTTCCCATTTATCCTCCTCTATCCTTCCCTACTCTTCCTCCCATTTCTCCTTTGCTTTAATCGGGTATCTGTTGAGAAAGGTATATAGCAAATCTTTGTGGATATCAGAAACCACCCCTTTCGTACCACCCTCTGCACAAACATAATCCACCAGGATATCTTTATGAATCTCTCCATATTTTGTGTTTATTTATAAAAAATATCAGAAATTTTCAAACTTTGAATTATTATCCCTTTAATCCAGATAGTCATGCCACAGCAAAACATTAATAAATAACATTTCCCTCATGTCGGCTTTACATCAGCACCATTTGTAAAATGCTCTTTTATTTTGTTAGCATTTTAGGAGGTTTAAAAATGTAGCAGTAATTTTTCATTTTTTCGAGGAAATTGACAAAATTTATTTTTTTAGGGACTTAGCCATGTTTGAAGTGCCTTTAGGGGTCCCATATATTTGGAAACTCCCAAAAGTGATACCATTTTAAAAACAGCACCCCCTGACATATTGAAAACTGCTGTCAGGTAGTTTATTAACCCTTCAGTTGCTTTTCAGGAATTAATGCAAAGTGACATGACAGAAATAAAAATGTGCATTTTTACCACCTAAATGCCTCTAACTTCTGAACAGGTTACAACAGCCGGCAGACTCTTAGGACAGAATTTGGTCAAGAATTGCCAAATGCAAACATCTGGACCACAAAATCATGATCTGAGGGCACCAATTAGGTTAGGAGGAAGCCCCCACAGTCTGTTAACCATTTATAATGATGTAGTCACTTTTGAAAGCAGCATCTAAGGGGTTAAACAGATTTGGATGGTGAAAACACTGATCATGGCTGATGCAGCAAGTTGTCAGCTATAGTATACAGCCGACAGCTGCGGGATTGTAACCTGTATGGGGATGCTATTCTCTTATATTTCTCAGGTCAGTTAAAAGACATATTGGCTGTCGTTAAGGGGTTAATGGTGCTCAAAGCCTTTCTACCTTTTCGGACTCTTTTTCCTTTAGAGACTGCTTGGCTAACTAAGAAAATTTTAAAAGGAAAAACAACCTAAAAATTAGAGGGGTTCCAGAATTGGTACAGCCCTTTCAACTAAAAGATTACATTTCTACCATGGTATCCCATTTACTACCTAAAACTAAAGGGAGAAATTTTGATCGAGAAGGCGTTCAGAATTCGCAGGCCACTCTCTCTCTCATCAGACATAATTAGAGACGTCATTGTGTCCTTTTATCCTAGTCGGGTAAGAAATAATCTCCTAGCCCTGACAAGAGACTCACAAAAACTCTCATCTCCGCACAATAAGATAACTTTAAAGACCTTTCCAGAGCCACCTTGCAAAAACGGAAATCATATTACCAAACTACATGTGAACTTCTGCGTGCTGGAATACCTTATCACTGCACCCAGACTTCTCCCTTGCAGGTGAAATTTGCAGCAAAACTGATCGTCATCTCTTCTCTGGAAGAAGGAATAGACTTTTTGAAAAGAACAGGAATAACATCTTCCGCACTCGCGGACCCTCCCTTTTGTCTTCACCAGATCTCTGTTCCACTTGGTGAGCCGGAATTATAATACTTGATTTAATTATATGAGCACTTTCCTGAAGTACATCTATCAATATATCTGATTTGGCGAACTTCAATATTTAGCCTAAATAAGTTAAGTACCAAAGAGGATTCCTAGTCCACTTGATATTATTTTTTAATGAACCAAACTTTCCCTCCAACTAGTCTTAGGGTCACCTGTTGTGAATTCTGCTCTTGGGCTCCCTCCGGTGGTTGTTGGTGGTAGTTCAGTTGTCTTGGGGTTGTAATCCGGGCAGGTGTTTCTGCTTATTGCAGCTCTATTAGGTATTTAGGTGTGCAGGCTCCATGAGTCAGTGCCAGTTGTCCATTGTACTTGGAGGGATTGCATCTCTCTCTGGCTCCTCATGCCTTGCTGCCAAATTCAGCTAAGATAAGAGTCTGTTTTTTGTCTCTGTGCACACATGCAGTGTGCTTTGCAATTCAGTGCAATTTGTTGTGTTTTTGTCCAGCTTAGACTTTGTTTGGATTTTTCAGTCATGCTGGATTCTCAGGAGATGCAGATATACTTTCTATATCTTTAGTTAGCTGTGAAATATTTGTATTATCTGCTGTGGATATTTTTAGGATTTTAATACTGACCGCTTAGAATTCTGTCCTATCCTTTTCTATTTAGCTAGAAGTGCCTCTTTTGCTAAATCCTGTTTTTCTGCCTGCGTGTGTCTTTCCTCTTATACTCACAGTCAATATTTGTGGGGGGCTGCCTATCCTTTGGGGTTCTGCTCTGAGGCAAGATAGAATTCCCATTTCTATCTATAGGGGTATTTAGTTCTCCGGCTGTGTCGAGGTGTCTAGGACGTGTTAGGTACATCCCACGGCTACTTCTAGTTGCGGTGTTAGTTTAGGGTTTGCGGTCAGTACAGGTTCCACCTACTCCTGAGAAAGTCTTTCATGCGGCTCCAAGGTTACCAGATCATAACAGTACAACTGGCCAACAATGAGTTAAATGCATCTCAGAAGAAGGGAAGAAAGAGACATTTTTTTTCTGTAATCTGCTTTGGCTTTTCTTCCCTCTTTTCCTCTGGGTGACTGAGGAGTCTTGTGCTAGCATGGATGTTCAGGGATTAGTTTCTCGTGTAGACCAGCTTGCTGCTAGGGTACAGGGTATTTCTGATTATATTACTCAGACTCCGCTTTTAGAGCCTAGGATTCCTACTCCTGATTTGTTTTTTGGGGACAGATCCAAATTTTTGAGTTTTAAAAACAACTGTAAACTGTTTTTTGCTCTGAAGCCTCGTTCCTCTGGTGATCCCATTCAGCAGGTTAAAATTGTCATATCCCTGCTGCGTGGCGACCCTCAGGATTGCGCATTTTCCCTGGAATCTGGGAATCCAGCCTTGCTTAATGTAGATGCCTTTTTCCAGGCTCTAGGATTATTATATGATGAGCCAAATTCTGTGGATCAAGCGGAGAAGACCTTGTTGGCCCTGTCTCAGGGTCAAGAAGCAGCAGAATTGTATTGTCAGAAATTTAGAAAATGGTCTGTGCTGACTAAATGGAATGAGGATGCTTTGGCGGCAATTTTCAGGAAGGGTCTTTCTGAATCTGTCAAAGATGTTATGGTGGGGTTTCCCACGCCTGTTGGTCTGAGTGATTCTATGTCTCTGGCCATTCAGATCGATCGGCGCTTGCGGGAGCGCAGAACTGTGCGCGCTGTGGCGTTGTCCTCAGAGCAGATGCCTGAGCCTGTGCAGTGTGATAGGATTCTGTCTAGAACAGAACAACAAGGATTCAGACGTCAGAATAGGTTGTGTTTTTATTGTGGCGATGCTTCTCATGTCATTTCAGTCTGCCCAAAGCGTACAAAGAGAATCGCTAGTTCAGTTACCATCGGAACTGTACAACCTAAATTTCTGTTATCTGTGTCCTTGATCTGCTCATTGTCGTCATTTTCTGTAATGGCGTTTGTGGATTCAGGCACCGCTTTGAACTTAATGGACTTTGAATTTGCCAGGCGTTGTGGTTTCCCCTTGCAGTCTTTGCAGAACCCTATTCCATTAAGGGGCATTGATGCTACACCTTTGGCTAAAAATAAACCCCAGTTTTGGACACAGGTGACCATGTGCATGGCGCCAGCCCATCAGGAAGATTGTCGTTTTCTGGTGTTGCATAATGTGCATGATGATATTGTGCTGGGTTTTCCATGGTTGCAGATACATAATCCTGTGTTGGATTGGAAGTCTATGTCTGTGACTAGTTGGGGTTGTCAGGGGGTTCAGACGTTTCTGTGATGTCAATCTCCTCTTCCTCCTCTTCTGAAGTTCCAGAGTTTTTGTCTGATTTTCAGGATGAATTCGATGAGCCCAAGTCCAGTTCCCTTCCACCGCATAGGGACTGTGATTGTGCTATTGACTTGATTCCAGGCTGTAAGTTTCCTAAGGGCCGACTTTTCAATCTGTCTGTGCCGGAACATACCGCCATGCGGAGTTATGTTAAGGAGTCTTTGGAGAAAGGGCATATTCGGCCATCTTCTTCACCGTTGGGAGCAGGATTTTTTTTTGTTGCTAAGAAGGATGGCTCCTTGAGACCCTGTATTGATTATCTCCTCTTGAATAAGATCACTGTCAAGTTTCAATACCCTTTACCTTTGCTTTCCAATTTGTTTGCCAGGATTAAAGGGGTTAGTTGGTTTACTAAAATTGACCTTCGGGGGGCATATAATCTTGTTCGTATTAAGCAGGATGATGATTGGAAAACTGCGTTTAATACGCCCGAAGGCCATTTTGAATATCTTGTGATGCCATTCGGGCTCTCTAATGCTCCATCTGTTTTTCAGGCCTTCATGCATGATATCTTCCGGAATTATCTTCATAAATTCATGATTGTATATTTGGATGACATCTTAATTTTTTCCGATGATTGGGAGTCTCATGTGAAACAGGTCAGGATGGTATTTCAGATCCTTTGTGATAATGCTTTGTTTGTGAAGGGGTCTAAGTGTCTCTTTGGAGTGCAGAAGGTTTCTTTTTTGGGCTTCATTTTTTCTCCCTCATCTATAGAGATGGATCCGGTTAAGGTTCAGGCCATTCATGATTGGATTCAGCCCACATCCGTGAAGAGCCTTCAGAAATTTTTGGGCTTTGCTAATTTTTATCGCCGTTTCATTGCTAACTTCTCCAGTGTGATTAAGCCCCTGACCGATTTGACGAAGGAGGGCGCTGATGTGACAAATTGGTCCTCTGAGGCTGTCTCTGCTTTTCAGGAGCTTAAACGCCGATTTACTTCTGCCCCGGTATTGCGTCAGCCAGATGTTTCTCTTCCGTTTCAGGTTGAGGTTGACCCTTCTGAGATTGGGGCAGGGGCCGTTTTGTCTCAGAGGAATTCTGATGGTTCCTTGATGAAACCGTGTGCCTTCTTTTCCCGTAAGTTTTCACCTGCTGAACGCAATTATGATGTCGGCAATCGGGAGTTGTTGGCTATGAAGTGGGCGTTTGAGGAATGGCGACATTGGCTTGAGGGAGCCAAGCACCGTATTGTGGTCTTGACCGATCATAAAAATCTGATTTACCTTGAATCTGCCAAACGGTTGAATCCTAGACAGGCTCGATGGTCCCTGTTTTTCTCCCGTTTTGATTTCGTGGTTTCGTATCCTCCGGGTTCTAGGAATATTAAGGCTGATGCCCTCTCTAGGAGTTTTTTGCCTGATTCTCCTGAGGTACTTGAGCCGGTCGGCATTCTGAAGGAAGGGGTGGTCCTTTCTGCCATTTCCCCTGATTTATGACGGGTTCTGCAGGAATTTCAGGCTGACAAACCTGACCGCTGTCCAGTGGGGAAACTTTTTGTTCCTGACAGATGGACTAGTAGAGTGATTTCTGAGGTTCATTGTTCTGTGTTGGCTGGCCATCCTGGTATTTTTGGTACCAGAGATTTGGTTGGTAGGTCCTTTTGGTGGCCTGTTATGGTTCTCAATGGCAAGAGAACATAGCCCAGCAAACATAAGAACTAGCTCTTGGAAGGATGGAAACTAAACTGACCATGAACTAAACCTGCCGCACAACTAACAGTAGCCGGGTAGCGTAGCCTGCGTTTTATCCCTAGACGCCCAGCGCCGGCCGGAGGACTAACTAATCCTGGCAGAGGAAAATATAGTCCTGGCTCACCTCTAGAGAAATTTCCCCGAAAGGCAGACAGAGGCCCCCACAAATATTGGCGGTGATTTTAGATGAAATGACAAACGTAGTATGAAAATAGGTTTAGCAAAATTGAGGTCCGCTTACTAGATAGCAGGAAGACAGAAAGGGCACTTTCATGGTCAGCTGAAAACCCTATCAAAATACCATCCTGAAATTACTTTAAGACTCTAGTATTAACTCATAACATCAGAGTGGCAATTTCAGATCACAAGAGCTTTCCAGACACAGAAACGAAACTACAGCTGTGAACTGGAACAAAATGCAAAAACAAACAAGGACTAAGTCCAACTTAGCTGGGAGTTGTCTAGCAGCAGGAACATGCACAGAAAGGCTTCTGATTACAATGCTGACCGGCATGGAAGTGACAGGGAAGCAAGGCTAAATAGCGACTCCCACATCCTGATGGAAACAGGTGAACAGAGAGGATGATGCACACCAGTTCAATTCCACCAGTGGCCACCGGGGGAGCCCAAAATCCAATTTCACAACAGTACCCCCCCTCAAGGAGGGGGCACCGAACCCTCACCAGAACCACCAGGGCGATCAGGATGAGCCCTATGAAAGGCACGGACCAAATCGGAGGCATGAACATCAGAGGCAGTCACCCAAGAATTATCCTCCTGACCGTATCCCTTCCATTTGACCAGATACTGGAGTTTCCGTCTGGAAACACGGGAGTCCAAGATTTTTTCCACAACGTACTCCAACTCGCCCTCAACCAACACCGGAGCAGGAGGCTCAACGGAAGGCACAACCGGTACCTCATACCTGCGCAATAATGACCGATGAAAAACATTATGAATAGAAAAAGATGCAGGGAGGTCCAAACGGAAGGACACAGGGTTAAGAATCTCCAATATCTTGTACGGGCCGATGAACCGAGGCTTAAACTTGGGAGAAGAAACCCTCATAGGGACAAAACGAGAAGACAACCACACCAAGTCCCCAACACAAAGCCGAGGACCAACCCGACGCCGGCGGTTGGCAAAAAGCTGAGTCTTCTCCTGGGACAACTTCAAATTGTCCACTACCTGCCCCCAAATCTGATGCAACCTCTCCACCACAGCATCCACTCCAGGACAATCCGAAGATTCCACCTGACCAGAAGAAAATCGAGGATGAAACCCCGAATTACAGAAAAAGGGAGACACCAAGGTGGCAGAACTGGCCCGATTATTGAGGGCAAACTCCGCTAAAGGCAAAAAAGCAACCCAATCATCCTGATCTGCAGACACAAAACACCTCAAATATGTCTCCAAGGTCTGATTCGTCCGCTCGGTCTGGCCATTAGTCTGAGGATGGAAAGCAGACGAGAAAGACAAATCTATGCCCATCCTAGCACAGAATGCTCGCCAAAATCTAGACACGAATTGGGTACCTCTGTCAGAAACGATATTCTCCGGAATACCATGCAAACGGACCACATTTTGAAAAAACAGAGGAACCAACTCGGAAGAAGAAGGCAACTTAGGCAGGGGAACCAAATGGACCATCTTAGAGAAACGATCACACACCACCCAGATGACAGACATCTTCTGAGAAACAGGAAGATCCGAAATAAAATCCATCGAGATGTGCGTCCAGGGCCTCTTCGGGATAGGCAAGGGCAACAACAATCCACTAGCCCGAGAACAACAAGGCTTGGCCCGAGCACAAACGTCACAAGACTGCACGAAGCCTCGCACATCTCGAGACAGGGAAGGCCACCAGAAGGACCTTGCCACCAAATCCCTGGTACCAAAGATTCCAGGATGACCTGCCAACGCAGAAGAATGAACCTCAGAAATGACTTTACTGGTCCAATCATCAGGAACAAACAGTCTACCAGGTGGGCAACGATCAGGTCTATCCGCCTGAAACTCCTGCAAGGCCCGCCGCAGGTCTGGAGAAACGGCAAACAATATCACTCCATCCTTAAGGATACCTGTAGGTTCAGAATTACCAGGGGAGTCAGGCTCAAAACTCCTAGAAAGGGCATCCGCCTTAACATTCTTAGAACCCGGCAGGTAGGACACCACAAAATTAAACCGAGAGAAAAACAACGACCAGCGCGCCTGTCTAGGATTCAGGCGTCTGGCGGACTCAAGATAAATTAGATTTTTGTGGTCAGTCAATACCACCACCTGATGTCTAGCCCCCTCAAGCCAATGACGCCACTCCTCAAAAGCCCACTTCATGGCCAAAAGCTCCCGATTCCCAACATCATAATTCCGCTCGGCGGGCGAAAATTTACGCGAGAAAAAAGCACAAGGTCTCATCACGGAGCAATCAGAACTTCTCTGCGACAAAACCGCCCCAGCTCCGATTTCAGAAGCGTCGACCTCAACCTGAAAAGGAAGAGCAACATCAGGCTGACGCAACACAGGGGCGGAAGAAAAGCGGCGCTTAAGCTCCCGAAAGGCCTCCACAGCAGCAGGGGACCAATCAGCAACATCAGCACCCTTCTTAGTCAAATCAGTCAATGGTTTAACAACATCAGAAAAACCAGCAATAAATCGACGATAAAAGTTAGCAAAGCCCAAAAATTTCTGAAGACTCTTAAGAGAAGAGGGTTGCGTCCAATCACAAATAGCCTGAACCTTGACAGGATTCATCTCGATGGAAGAGGGGGAAAAAATATATCCCAAAAAGGAAATCTTTTGAACCCCAAAAACGCACTTAGAACCCTTCACACACAAGGAATTAGACCGCAAAACCTGAAAAACCCTCCTGACCTGCTGGACATGAGAGTCCCAGTCATCCGAAAAAATCAAAATATCATCCAGATACACAATCATAAATTTATCCAAATAATCACGGAAAATGTCATGCATAAAGGACTGAAAGACTGAAGGGGCATTTGAAAGACCAAAAGGCATCACCAAATACTCAAAGTGGCCCTCGGGCGTATTAAATGCGGTTTTCCACTCATCCCCCTGCTTAATTCGCACCAAATTATACGCCCCACGAAGATCTATCTTAGAGAACCACTTGGCCCCCTTTATGCGAGCAAAGAAATCAGTCAGCAGTGGCAACGGATATTGATATTTAACCGTGATTTTATTCAAAAGCCGATAATCAATGCACGGCCTCAAAGAGCCATCTTTCTTAGCCACAAAGAAAAAACCGGCTCCTAAGGGAGATGACGAAGGACGAATATGTCCCTTTTCCAAGGACTCCTTTATATATTCTCGCATAGCAGCATGTTCAGGCACAGACAGATTAAATAAACGACCCTTAGGGTATTTACTACCCGGAATCAAATCTATGGCACAATCGCACTCCCGGTGCGGAGGTAATGAACCAAGCTTAGGTTCTTCAAAAACGTCACGATAGTCAGACAAGAATTCAGGAATCTCAGAGGGAATAGATGACGAAATGGAAACCAAAGGTACGTCCCCATGCATCCCCTTACATCTCCAGCTTAACACAGACATAGCGTTCCAGTCGAGGACTGGGTTATGAGATTGCAGCCATGGCAATCCAAGCACCAACACATCATGTAGGTTATACAGCACAAGAAAGCGAATAATCTCCTGGTGATCCGGATTAATCCGCATAGTTACTTGTGTCCAGTATTGTGGTTTATTGCTAGCCAATGGGGTGGAGTCAATCCCCTTCAGGGGTATAGGAGTTTCAAGAGGCTCCAAATCATACCCACAGCGTTTGGCAAAGGACCAATCCATAAGACTCAAAGCGGCGCCAGAGTCGACATAGGCATCCGCGGTAATAGATGATAAAGAACAAATCAGGGTCACAGATAGAATAAACTTAGACTGTAAAGTGCCAATTGAAACAGACTTATCAAGCTTCTTAGTACGCTTAGAGCATGCTGATATAACATGAGTTGAATCACCGCAATAGAAGCACAACCCATTTTTTCGTCTAAAATTCTGCCGTTCACTTCTGGACAGAATTCTATCACATTGCATATTCTCTGGCGTCTTCTCAGTAGACACCGCCAAATGGTGCACAGGTTTGCGCTCCCGCAGACGCCTATCGATCTGGATAGCCATTGTCATGGACTCATTCAGACCCGCAGGCACAGGGAACCCCACCATAACATCCTTAATGGCATCAGAGAGACCCTCTCTGAAATTCGCCGCCAGGGCGCACTCATTCCACTGAGTAAGCACAGCCCATTTACGGAATTTCTGGCAGTATATTTCAGCTTCGTCTTGCCCCTGAGATAGGGACATCAAGGCCTTTTCCGCCTGAAGTTCTAACTGAGGTTCCTCATAAAGCAACCCCAAGGCCAGAAAAAACGCATCCACATTGAGCAACGCAGGATCCCCTGGAGCCAATGCAAAAGCCCAATCCTGAGGGTCGCCCCGGAGCAAAGAAATCACAATCCTGACCTGCTGAGCAGGATCTCCAGCAGAGCGAGATTTCAGGGACAAAAACAACTTGCAATTATTTTTGAAATTTTGAAAGCAAGATCTATTCCCCGAGAAAAATTCAGGCAAAGGAATTCTAGGTTCAGATATAGGAACATGAACAACAAAATCTTGTAAGTTTTGAACTTTCGTGGTGAGATTATTCAAACCTGCAGCTAAACTCTGAATATCCATTTTAAACAGGTGAACACAGAGCCATTCCAGGATTAGAAGGAGAGAGAGAGAGAAAGGCTGCAATATAGGCAGACTTGCAAGAGATTCAATTACAAGCACACTCAGAACTGAGAAAAAAAAAAAAAAAAATCTTCAGCAGACTTCTCTTTTCTCTCCTTTCTCTGTCAATTAATTTAACCCTTTTTGGTCCGGTCAAACTGTTATGGTTCTCAATGGCAAGAGAACATAGCCCAGCAAACATAAGAACTAGCTCTTGGAAGGATGGAAACTAAACTGACCATGAACTAAACCTGCCGCACAACTAACAGTAGCCGGGTAGCGTAGCCTGCGTTTTATCCCTAGACGCCCAGCGCCGGCCGGAGGACTAACTAATCCTGGCAGAGGAAAATATAGTCCTGGCTCACCTCTAGAGAAATTTCCCCGAAAGGCAGACAGAGGCCCCCACAAATATTGGCGGTGATTTTAGATGAAATGACAAACGTAGTATGAAAATAGGTTTAGCAAAATTGAGGTCCGCTTACTAGATAGCAGGAAGACAGAAAGGGCACTTTCATGGTCAGCTGAAAACCCTATCAAAATACCATCCTGAAATTACTTTAAGACTCTAGTATTAACTCATAACATCAGAGTGGCAATTTCAGATCACAAGAGCTTTCCAGACACAGAAACGAAACTACAGCTGTGAACTGGAACAAAATGCAAAAACAAACAAGGACTAAGTCCAACTTAGCTGGGAGTTGTCTAGCAGCAGGAACATGCACAGAAAGGCTTCTGATTACAATGCTGACCGGCATGGAAGTGACAGAGGAGCAAGGCTAAATAGCGACTCCCACATCCTGATGGAAACAGGTGAACAGAGAGGATGATGCACACCAGTTCAATTCCACCAGTGGCCACCGGGGGAGCCCAAAATCCAATTTCACAACAGTGGCCTTCTTTGTCTCGTGATGTGCGTTCTTTTGTGCAGTCCTGTGGGACTTGTGCGCGGGCCAAGCCTTGTTGTTCCCATGCTAGTGGGTTGCTTTTGCCTTTGCCGGTCCCTGAAAGGCCCTGGACGCATATTTCTATGGATTTTATTTCAGATCTTCCGGTTTCCCAGAGGATGTCTGTTATCTGGGTGGTTTGTGACCAGATTTCTAAGATGGTTCATTTGGTGCCTTTGACTAAATTGCCTTCTTCTTCTGATTTGGTTCTGTTGTTTTTTCAGCATGTGGTTCGTTTGCATGGTATTCCGGAGAATATTGTGTCTGACAGAGGTTCCCAGTTTGTTTCTAGGTTTTGGCGGGCCTTCTGTGCTTGGCTGGGCATTGATTTGTCTTTTTCTTCCGCATTTCATCCTCATACAAATGGCCAGACCGAGCGAACTAATCAGACTTTGGAAACTTATTTGAGATGCTTTGTGTCTGCAGATCAGGATGATTGGGTGGCTTTCTTGCCATTGGCCGAGTTTGCCCTTAATAATCGGGCTAGTTCTGCTACCTTGGTTTCGCCCTTCTTTTGTAATTTTGGTTTTCATCCTCGTTTTTCTTCGGGGCAAGTTGAACCTTCTGATTGTCCTGTTGTGGATTCTGTGGTTGACAGGTTGCAGCAGATTTGGGCTCATGTGGTGGACAATTTGGTGTTGTCTCAGGAGGAGGCTCAGCGTTTTGCTAACCGTCGTCGGTGTGTTGGTTCCCGGCTTTGGGTTGGGGATTTGGTTTGGTTGTCTTCCCGTCATGTTCCTATGAAGGTTTCTTCCCTAAGTTTAAGCCTCGGTTTATAGGTCCTTATAGGATTTCTGAGATTATCAATCCAGTGTCTTTTTGTTTGGCCCTTCCGGCCTCTTTTGCCATCCATAATGTTTTCCATAGATCTTTATTGTGGAAATATGTGGTGCCCGTTGTTCCCTCTGTTGATCCTCCTGCTCCTGTGTTGGTTGATGGGGAGTTGGAGTATGTGGTTGAGAAGATTTTGGATTCTCGCTTTTCGAGGCGGAGGCTTCAGTACCTTGTCAAATGGAAGGGTTATGGCCAGGAGGATAATTCTTGGGTTTTTGCCCAATGATGTCTGATGTCCATGCTGCTGATTTGGTCCGTGCCTTTCATCTGGCTCGTCCTGATCGGCCTGGGGGCTCTGGTGAGGGTTCGGTGACCCCTCTTCAAGGGGGGGGGTCTGTTGTGAATTCTGCTCTTGGGCTCCCTCCGGTGGTTGTTGGTGGTAGTGCAGTTGTCTTGGGGTTGTAATCCGGGCAGGTGTTTCTGCTGATTGCAGCTCTATTAGGTATTTAGGTGTGCAGGCTCCATGAGTCAGTGCCAGTTGTCCATTGTACTTGGAGGAATTGCATCTCTCTCTGACTCCTCATGCGTTGCTGCCAAATTCAGCTAAGATAAGTGTCTGTTTTTTGTGTCTGTGCACACATGCAGTGTGCTTTGCAATTCAGTGCAATTTGTTGTGTTTTTTGTCCAGCTTAGGCTTTGTTTGGATTTTTCAGTCATGCTGGATTCTCAGGAGATGCAGATATACTTTCTATATCTTTAGTTAGCTGTGGAATATTTGTATTATCTGCTGTGGATATTTTTAGGATTTTAATACTGACCGCTTAGAATTCTGTCCTATCCTTTTCTATTTAGCTAGAAGTGCCTCTTTTGCTAAATCCTGTTTTTCTGCCTGCGTGTGTCTTTCCTCTTATACTCACAGTCAATATTTGTGGGGGGCTGCCTATCCTTTGGGGTTCTGCTCTGAGGCAAGATAGAATTCCCATTTCTATCTATAGGGGTATTTAGTTCTCCGGCTGTGTCGAGGTGTCTAGGACATGTTAGGTACATCCCACGGCTACTTCTAGTTGCGGTGTTAGTTTAGGGTTTGCGGTCAGTACAGGTACCACCTACTCCTGAGAAAGTCTTTCATGCGGCTCCAAGGTTACTAGATCATAACAGTCACCCAAGGGTTTTCCCAGACGTGACAAGCTTACATATATTTCATATATTACTGTGCTTATAGTAGGTTTTGCATTTTTGTGTGTATTACACTACTGTATACCTTTTTTATGCTTTCTATTTCCTGCAAAATTATATGATTAATACTCTTTTTATTTTAGGTGCCGATATTAAGCAAAACTTAATTCAGCGTAAATTTACAGAGGTGTATGTTTACTTGTCTCTCCCCTATTTTTATAGGGGTTTCTTTTTATCTCTTCTTTCCCTTTTTCTTCTTTTCCTATTTATATATGTTCCTTCCCTCCCCACTATTTTACTTTCCTCTCCCACTGTCCCCTACCCTATTTCCCTGCCCCTTCAAATTTTATAAAACCAATAAAAATTATTGGAAAAGAAAGTTGCTATTCTTGTTAACTAACTTGCTGATCCTTTTCAGCATTTTTTCCAATATAATTATGAGGGAGATTAAATATTTGATACCACAGTTGTCTCTAGTAAAAAAAAATGGAAGGTTTTCTAAGGTCCTTACCGCAGTAATTTTACCCCTTTCTGACATCGTTCGTATATTTACGCTGATTTCGGACTCCCTCCCTTTGATGTGGGCTCCTGTGTTGAGCCCACATCTTTCCCAGCACATGTCCGCTGTTTTGAACAGTTGATAAGTGCCCGGAATAGCTGCGGGTGGAATCGCGATCCACCTGCAGCTATCAACCCATTAAATGCTGCTGTCAAATGCTGGCAGTGGCATTAAACTTGCACTTCCGGCCATCAGGCCAGAAATCCGCCCACCTGTGACCCCTTCATGTGATTGTGGGTCATCGGTTCATTGGCATGACAACTAGAGTTCTCCTGGAGACCTCTATGGTTGTCACTAGGGTTGAGCGACTTTCATTTTTTTAAGATCGAGTAGGGTTTTGGGAAACCCGATTTTGTCCAGAGTCGAGTCGAGTGCAGTCGGCCGATTATCGCTAAAAGTCGGGGATCGACCGAAACACGAAACCCAATGCAAGTCAATGGGGAAGCATAGTCGGCAGTGAGTGGAGGCCAGGAAAACACCTACAGTGCCCATTTTAATGCCAAAAACATCCATTCTTGTTTCTGAAGCTTGCCAATCTTAATTAACTGTATAATAATAGTTGGGCATAGGGAATTGGGGGAAAGTTGTGGGGGGAGTAGGGCTGGCTCAAGTTTTTCGTGGGCCCAGGAAATGCGGACTACGTCACGGCGGTGTTGCAGGGAAAGGTAAGTATTTAAACGTTGCAAGTGCTGTGATCCTGAGCAAGCAGGGGGGGGCCCACTCGTTCGCATTGGCACTGGCACAGGGCCCCTCAAAGTACGGCGGTGTGTTTGCATGGCGGGGGCGCCTCCCACCAGCAGCGACACTTTTGCGTACTCTGAGGGGCCCTGTGCCAGTGACGTCGCCAACGAGTATGCCCCCCCACCTGATGAAGGAACCTGCACTTTCATCTGCACCTTCCTCTTTGTCCCTGTGTAAGGTGGTATAACATGCGGGAAGGGGAACCTTACTTTCAGCAGGGTCAGATTCTGGCTGTGTAGAGTACAAGGGGAATGTAGTGGTCTAGGTCAATGTACCAGCAGACTCATCTAGCAGTGGCTGGGCAATGGGCAGGATGAGGAGGAAACAGATATAGGGCCAAAGAATAAAGTAGGCTAAATGCAGTTCAAAATTGGTAACAGGACTAAACAGGCGGCATTGCTTTGTTCAGTGGAGTAGCAAACCCAAGAGCAGCAGACACTGTTTCAAGGGCCTAACCACACTAGTAGGCCAAATGCAGTTTAATATCTGATAGTATAGGGCGAAAGCCAGAATGTGGAAGCTCAGCTTTGTTCAGTTGAGGACAACACCAGGGAGGGGCAGACACCTTTAGTAGGCCGGAAAAGCCTATTGCATTTTTTAAAATGGTAATTTGGAGCAGAAGGTTGAAGCTCAGCTTTATTTAGTTGAGGACAACACCAGGCAGGGGCACACAGACAGACACCTTTAGTAGGCCGGAAAAGCCTATTGCATTTTTTAAAATGGTAATTTGGAGCAGAAGGTTGAAGCTCAGCTTTATTTAGTTGAGGACAACACCAGGCAGGGGCACACAGACAGACACCTTTAGTAGGCCGGAAAAGCCTATTGCATTTTTTAAAATGGTAATTTGGAGCAGAAGGTTGAAGCTCAGCTTTATTTAGTTGAGGGCAACACCAGGGAGGGGCAGAAGCCGTTAGTAGGCCCTAACCACCATTTTTTTTTTTAAAAACCACTTAATGAGAGCCGGAAGGTTGAAGCTCAGCTTTATTTAGTTGAGGACAACACCAGGCAGGGGCACACAGACAGACACCTTTAGTAGGCCGGAAAAGCCTATTGCATTTTTTAAAATGGTAATTTGGAGCAGAAGGTTGAAGCTCAGCTTTATTTAGTTGAGGGCAACACCAGGCAGGGGCACACAGACAGACACCTTTAGTAGGCCGGAAAAGCCTATTGCATTTTTTAAAATGGTAATTTGGAGCAGAAGGTTGAAGCTCAGCTTTATTTAGTTGAGGACAACACCAGGCAGGGGCACACAGACAGACACCTTTAGTAGGCCGGAAAAGCCTATTGCATTTTTTAAAATGGTAATTTGGAGCAGAAGGTTGAAGCTCGGCTTTATTTAGTTGAGGGCAACACCAGGCAGGGGCACACAGACAGACACCTTTAGTAGGCCGGAAAAGCCTATTGCATTTTTTAAAATGGTAATTTGGAGCAGAAGGTTGAAGCTCAGCTTTATTTAGTTGAGGACAACACCAGGCAGGGGCACACAGACAGACACCTTTAGTAGGCCGGAAAAGCCTATTGCATTTTTTAAAATGGTAATTTGGAGCAGAAGGTTGAAGCTCAGCTTTATTTAGTTGAGGGCAACACCAGGGAGGGGCAGAAGCCGTTAGTAGGCCCTAACCACCATTTTTTTTTTTAAAAACCACTTAATGAGAGCCGGAAGGTTGAAGCTCAGCTTTATTTAGTTGAGGACAACACCAGGCAGGGGCACACAGACAGACACCTTTAGTAGGCCGGAAAAGCCTATTGCATTTTTTAAAATGGTAATTTGGAGCAGAAGGTTGAAGCTCAGCTTTATTTAGTTGAGGACAACACCAGGCAGGGGCACACAGACAGACACCTTTAGTAGGCCGGAAAAGCCTATTGCATTTTTTAAAATGGTAATTTGGAGCAGAAGGTTGAAGCTCAGCTTTATTTAGTTGAGGGCAACACCAGGCAGGGGCACACAGACAGACACCTTTAGTAGGCCGGAAAAGCCTATTGCATTTTTTAAAATGGTAATTTGGAGCAGAAGGTTGAAGCTCAGCTTTATTTAGTTGAGGACAACACCAGGCAGGGGAACACAGACAGACACCTTTAGTAGGCCGGAAAAGCCTATTGCATTTTTTAAAATGGTAATTTGGAGCAGAAGGTTGAAGCTCAGCTTTATTTAGTTGAGGACAACACCAGGCAGGGGAACACAGACAGACACCTTTAGTAGGCCGGAAAAGCCTATTGCATTTTTTAAAATGGTAATTTGGAGCAGAAGGTTGAAGCTCAGCTTTATTTAGTTGAGGACAACACCAGGCAGGGGCACACAGACAGACACCTTTAGTAGGCCGGAAAAGCCTATTGCATTTTTTAAAATGGTAATTTGGAGCAGAAGGTTGAAGCTCAGCTTTATTTAGTTGAGGACAACACCAGGCAGGGGCACACAGACAGACACCTTTAGTAGGCCGGAAAAGCCTATTGCATTTTTTAAAATGGTAATTTGGAGCAGAAGGTTGAAGCTCAGCTTTATTTAGTTGAGGGCAACACCAGGGAGGGGCAGAAGCCGTTAGTAGGCCCTAACCACCATTTTTTTTTTTAAAAACCACTTAATGAGAGCCGGAAGGTTGAAGCTCAGCTTTATTTAGTTGAGGACAACACCAGGCAGGGGCACACAGACAGACACCTTTAGTAGGCCGGAAAAGCCTATTGCATTTTTTAAAATGGTAATTTGGAGCAGAAGGTTGAAGCTCAGCTTTATTTAGTTGAGGGCAACACCAGGCAGGGGCACACAGACAGACACCTTTAGTAGGCCGGAAAAGCCTATTGCATTTTTTAAAATGGTAATTTGGAGCAGAAGGTTGAAGCTCAGCTTTATTTAGTTGAGGACAACACCAGGCAGGGGCACACAGACAGACACCTTTAGTAGGCCGGAAAAGCCTATTGCATTTTTTAAAATGGTAATTTGGAGCAGAAGGTTGAAGCTCAGCTTTATTTAGTTGAGGGCAACACCAGGCAGGGGCACACAGACAGACACCTTTAGTAGGCCGGAAAAGCCTATTGCATTTTTTAAAATGGTAATTTGGAGCAGAAGGTTGAAGCTCAGCTTTATTTAGTTGAGGACAACACCAGGCAGGGGCACACAGACAGACACCTTTAGTAGGCCGGAAAAGCCTATTGCATTTTTTAAAATGGTAATTTGGAGCAGAAGGTTGAAGCTCAGCTTTATTTAGTTGAGGGCAACACCAGGCAGGGGCACACAGACAGACACCTTTAGTAGGCCGGAAAAGCCTATTGCATTTTTTAAAATGGTAATTTGGAGCAGAAGGTTGAAGCTCAGCTTTATTTAGTTGAGGGCAACACCAGGCAGGGGCACACAGACAGACACCTTTAGTAGGCCGGAAAAGCCTATTGCATTTTTTAAAATGGTAATTTGGAGCAGAAGGTTGAAGCTCAGCTTTATTTAGTTGAGGACAACACCAGGCAGGGGCACACAGACAGACACCTTTAGTAGGCCGGAAAAGCCTATTGCATTTTTTAAAATGGTAATTTGGAGCAGAAGGTTGAAGCTCAGCTTTATTTAGTTGAGGGCAACACCAGGGAGGGGCAGAAGCCGTTAGTAGGCCCTAACCACCATTTTTTTTTTTAAAAACCACTTAATGAGAGCCGGAAGGTTGAAGCTCAGCTTTATTTAGTTGAGGGCAACACCAGGGAGGGGCAGAAGCCGTTAGTAGGCCCTAACCAAAGTTGAAGGCCAAATGCAGTTTAATTTCTGATACTATAGGCCGAAAGCCAGAAGGTGGAAGCTCCAATTTAGACAGTGGAGGACAATTTGAATTAGGGACTGCAGACAGACTTAGTAGGCTGTCCCCTGTGGACCATGCATCCACCACATTAACCCATTGCGCCGTAATGGACACGTAATCTTCCGTGGCCATGCCTACAGGTCCATGCGTCTGTTGTCAGGTGCACCTTTGTACTCACAGATTGCCAGAGTGCATGGACAATGCGGTCTTCTACATGCTGGTGGAGGGTTGGGATGGCTTTTCTCGCAAAAGAAGTGTCGACTGGTTAGCTTGTAGCGTGGTACAGCGTAGTCCATCATGGCCTTATTAATAGTAAATAAAATATATAACTAGGCTCTATGAACTTTTAAATAGGTTCCAGGGGTACACGGGCAGCATTGGTGTGGTCAGTGGAGGAGTATTGCAAGTAGGGGCTGCAGACAGGCTATCAAAGGCCTAAAATACCAAACAGTAGGCACTCATGGCAGTTTTACATCGGTTACATGGATACACAGGCAGGCACTCCAGGCAGCATTGTGGTCAGTGGAGGAGTATTGCAAGTAGGGGCCGCAGACAGGCTATCAAAGGCCTAAAATAACAAACAGTAGGCAGTCATGGCAGTTTTACATCGGTTACATGGATACACAGGCAGCTAGGTGGTGAGTGGAGGAGTATTTAAAGTAAGGACCGCAGACAGGCTATCAAAGGCCTAACATAACAAACAATAGGCTCATGGCAGTTTTACAGCGGTTACATGGATAGACGGGCAGGCAGCTTGGTGGTGAGTGGAGGAGTATTTAAAGTAGGGACCGCAGACAGGCTATCAAAGGCCTAACATAACAAACAATAGGCTCATGGCAGTTTTACAGCGGTTACATGGATACACGGGCAGGCAGCTTGGTGGTGAGTGGAGGAGTATTTAAAGTAGGGACCGCAGACAGGCTTCAAAGGCCTAACATAAGAAAATGGGCTGGCTGTAGGCACTTTATAATTGGTTCCAGGGGTACACGGGCAGCAGTGGTCTGGCCAGTGGAGGACTAGTGGAAGGAGGGACCGCAGACAGGCTTCAAAGGCCTAAAATAAAAAAATGGGCTGGCTGTAGGCACTTTATAATTGGTTCCAGGGGTACACGGGCAGCAGTGGTCTGGCCAGTGGAGGACTAGTGGAAGGAGGGACCGCAGACAGGCTTCAAAGGCCTAACATAAAAAAATGGGCTGGCTGTAGGCACTTTATAATTGGTTCCAGGGGTACACGGGCAGCAGTGGTCTGGTCAGTGGAGGACTAGTGGAAGGAGGGACCGCAGACAGGCTTCAAAGGCCTAACATAAAAAAATGGGCTGGCTGTAGGCACTTTATAATTGGTTCCAGGGGTACACGGGCAGCAGTGGTCTGGCCAGTGGAGGACTAGTGGAAGGAGGGACCGCAGACAGGCTTCAAAGGCCTAACATAAAAAAATGGGCTGGCTGTAGGCACTTTATAATTGGTTCCAGGGGTACACGGGCAGCAGTGGTCTGGTCAGTGGAGGACTAGTGGAAGGAGGGACCGCAGACAGGCTTCAAAGGCCTAACATAAAAAAATGGGCTGGCTGTAGGCACTTTATAATTGGTTCCAGGGGTACACGGGCAGCAGTGGTCTGGCCAGTGGAGGACTAGTGGAAGGAGGGACCGCAGACAGGCTTCAAAGGCCTAACATAAAAAAATGGGCTGGCTGTAGGCACTTTATAATTGGTTCCAGGGGTACACGGGCAGCAGTGGTCTGGCCAGTGGAGGACTAGTGGAAGGAGGGACCGCAGACAGGCTTCAAAGGCCTAACATAAAAAAATGGGCTGGCTGTAGGCACTTTATAATTGGTTCCAGGGGTACACGGGCAGCAGTGGTCTGGTCAGTGGAGGACTAGTGGAAGGAGGGACCGCAGACAGACTTCAAAGGCCTAACATAAAAAAATGGGCTGGCTGTAGCACTTTATAATTGGTTCCAGGGGTACACGGGCAGCAGTGGTCTGGTCAGTGGAGGACTAGTGGAAGGAGGGACCGCAGACAGACTTCAAAGGCCTAACATAAAAAAATGGGCTGGCTGTAGGCACTTTATAATTGGTTCCAGGGGTACACGGGCAGCAGTGGTCTGGCCAGTGGAGGACTAGTGGAAGGAGGGACCGCAGACAGGCTTCAAAGGCCTAACATAAAAAAATGGGCTGGCTGTAGGCACTTTATCATTGGTTCCAGGGGTACACGGGCAGCAGTGGTCTGGTCAGTGGAGGACTAGTGGAAGGAGGGACCGCAGACAGGCTTCAAAGGCCTAACATAAAAAAATGGGCTGGCTGTAGGCACTTTATAATTGGTTCCAGGGGTACACGGGCAGCAGTGGTCTGGTCAGTGGAGGACTAGTGGAAGGAGGGACCGCAGACAGGCTTCAAAGGCCTAAAATAACAAACAATAGGCTCATGGCAGTTTTACAGCGGTTACATGGATACACGGGCAGCTTGGTGGTGAGTGGAGGAGTAGTGCAAGGAGTGTCTGTCCCAGTACTCCCAAAATATAAATAGATGTTAATGTCTCGCAAAACAACCAAAACAAAAAAAAAGGTGGCATACTTAGGTACAGGGGTGGGCTCATCTGCTGAGTTTCTGACATAGTAATTTGGCAGTAACTATTTAATGGTGCCAATATAGGACACAGACACAGACTACTTTAAGTTGCATCATAGATGTCTACAAATTTGTATTGTCAGTGCCAGACATTGAATGATGTCAGCGAATAGACTAAAGATTGGTGGAGCTGTGCGACATAATTTTGCACGTGGTAGAGCACATTTTGAGCTGGGGTAGGGGGGAACTCTCTTGAGGCCGGCGGGACCGCCCCAGGGCCCCTCATGTTACAACGGTGTGTCTGACGTTGGGTGCGCACCACCACCGCCAGAGACACTACATTGTACTATGAGGGACCCAGTAGCAATGCCGTCAACCAAAAGCGAGCACACCCACCTCTTCAGACAAACAGCAGTCTCACGGGTGCTTGCGCCAAGTCGCGATACCACGGCCCCGTGTGGGGAGTTTTGCCATTTAGGGAGGTGTAAACATGTCGTATGCTGTACAATCAGCTGCAGCAAATTAGACATTAGAAAAGTAATTCACAGGCAAGAGCTTTTCATAGGAAAGCTAGGTGTCGGCCGGGCAAGGTGGGGCAAAAGATTTCGAAATCCAGTTGTGGTTCATTTTAATGAATGTTAGATCGTCAACATTTTGGGTAGCCAGACGAGTCCTTTTTTCGGTTAATATTGAACCTGCAGCACTGAATACTCTTTCTGATAGGACACTTGCTGCCGGGCAAGCAAGCTCCTGCAATGCATATTCTGCCAATTCTGGCCAGGTGTCTAATTTGGAGGCCCAGTAATCAAATGGGAATGACGGTTGAGGGAGAACATCGATAAGGGATGAAAAATAGTTAGTAACCATACTGGACAAATGTTGTCTCCTGTCACTTTCAATTGATGCAGCAGTACCTGTCCTGTCTGCGGTCATAGCAAAATCACTCCACAACCTGGTCAGAAAACCCCTCTGTCCAACGCCACTTCTGATGTGTGCACCCCTAACACTCCTAGTCTGCTGCCCCCTGGAGCTCGTGTGAGAACGATCACGTGCGCTGTGTGCTGGGAATGCCTGAAGCAAACGGTCAACAAGAGTTGATTGTTTGGTTGCTAATATTAGTTCCAAGTTCTCATGTGGCATAATATTTTGCAATTTGCCTTTATAGCGTGGATCAAGGAGGCAGGCCAACCAGTAATCGTCATCGTTCATCATTTTCGTAATGCGTGTGTCCCTTTTTAGGATACGTAAGGCATAATCCGCCATGTGGGCCAAAGTTCCAGTTGTCAAATCTCCGGTTGTGATTGGTTGAGGGGCAGTTGCAGGCAAATCTACGTCACTTGTGTCCCTCAAAAAACCAGAACCCGGCCGTGACACGCAACCAATTTCCTGTGCCCCCGGGAAAGGTTCGGCATTAAAAATATACTCATCCCCATCATCCTCCTCGTCCTCCACCTCCTCTTCGCCCGCTACCTCGTCCTGTACACTGCCCTGACCAGACAATGGCTGACTGTCATCAAGGCTTTCCTCTTCCTCCGGTGCAGACGCCTGCTCCTTTATGTGCGTCAAACTTTGCATCAGCAGACGCATTAGGGGGATGCTCATGCTTATTACGGCGTTGTCTGCACTAACCAGCCGTGTGCATTCCTCAAAACACTGAAGGACTTGACACATGTCTTGTATCTTAGACCACTGCACACCTGACAACTCCATGTCTGCCATCCTACTGCCTGCCCGTGTATCCTCCCACAAATAAATAACAGCACGCCTCTGTTCGCACAGTCTCTGAAGCATGTGCAGTGTTGAGTTCCACTTTGTTGCAACGTCTATGATTAGGCGATGCTGGGGAAGGTTCAAAGACCGCTGATAGGTCTGCATACGGCTGGCGTGTACAGGCGAACGTCGGATATGTGAGCAAAGTGCACGCACTTTGAGGAGCAGGTCGGAGAACCCAGGATAAGTTTTCAATAAGCACTGCACCACCAGGTTTAAGGTGTGAGCCAGGCAAGGAATGTGTTTCAGTTGGGAAAGGGAGATGGCAGCCATGAAATTCCTTCCGTTATCACTCACTACCTTGCCTGCCTCAAGATCTACTGTGCCCAGCCACGACTGCATTTCTTGTTGCAAGAACTCGGACAGAACTTCCGCGGTGTGTCTGTTGTCGCCCAAGCACTTCATAGCCAATACAGCCTGCTGACGCTTGGCAGTAGCTGGCCCATAATGGGACAACTGGTGTGCAACAGTGTCATCTGCCGATGGAGTGGTTGGCAGACTGCGTTCTGTGGAAGAGCTGTAGCTTCTGCAGGAGGACGAGGAGGAGGAGGAGGAGGGGGTGCGAACGCCTACAGCCAACTGTTTCCTACACCGTGGGCTAGGCACAACTGTCCCTAAATTGATGTCGCCTGTGGACCCTGCATCCACCACATTCACCCAGTGTGCCGTGATGGACACATAACGTCCCTGGCCATGCCTACTGGTCCATGCATCTGTAGTCAGGTGCACCTTTGTACTCACAGATTGCCTGAGTGCATGGACGATGCGCTGTTTAACATGCTGGTGCAGGGCTGGGATGGCTTTTCTGGAAAAAAAGTGTCGACTGGGTAGCTCGTATCGTGGTTCAGCGTACTCCATCAGGGCTTTGAAAGCTTCGCTTTCAACTAACCGGTAGGGCATCATCTCTAACGAGATTAGTCTAGCTATGTGGGCGTTAAAACACTGTGTACGCGGATGCGAGGATAAGTACTTCCTTTTTCTAACCAGAGTCTCATGTAGGGTGAGCTGGACTGGAGAGCTGGAGATCGTGGAACTTTCGGGTGTGCCGGTGTACATGGCAGACTGAGAGACGGTTGGAGACGGTATTGTTTCCGCCGGTGCCCTAGATGCAATATTTCCTCCTACAAAACTGGTGATTCCCTGACCCTGACTGCTTTTGGCTGGCAAAGAAACCTGCACAGATACTGCCGGTGGTGCGGAAAAAGGTGGCCTTACAGTGACGGAAGGGATGTTGCGTTGCTGACTAGCTTCATTGGCCGAGGGTGCTACAACCTTGAGGGACGTTTGGTAGTTAGTCCAGGCTTGAAAATGCATGGTGGTTAAGTGTCTATGCATGCAACTAGTATTTAGACTTTTCAGATTCTGACCTCTGCTTAAGCTAGTTGAACATTTTTGACAGATGACTTTGCGCTGATCAGTTGGATGTTGTTTAAAAAAAGGCCAGACTGCACTCTTCCTAGACTCGGATCCCTTTTCAGGGATTGCAGACTGAGCTTTAACCGGATGGCAACGCTGTGCTCCAACAGGTTTTGGCTTTGACACGCGTTTTGGGCCAGATACGGGCCCGGCAGATGGAACCTGTTGCGATGTTGATGCCTGCTGCGGCCCCTCCTCCACCTCCGCTTCTGAACTACTGCCGCCTGCACCCTGTTCCCCCAATGGCTGCCAATCGGGGTCAATAACTGGGTCATCTATTACCTCCTCTTCGAGCTCGTGTGCAACTTCGTCTGTGTCACTGTGTCGGTCGGTGGTATAGCGTTCGTGGCGGGGCAACATAGTCTCATCAGGGTCTGATTGTGGATCTGTACCCTGAGAGGGCAATGTGGTGGTCTGAGTCAAAGGAGCAGCATAGTACTCTGGCTGTGGCTGTGCATCAGTGCACTCCATGTCAGAATATACTTGTAATGGGCATGGCCTGTTAAGTGTTTCACTTTGTAAGCCAGGGACGGTATGTGTAAAGAGCTCCATGGAGTAACCCGTTGTGTCGCCTGCTGCATCCTTCTCTCTTGTTGTAGTTTTTGCTGAGGAGGACAAGGAAGCGACTTGTCCCTGACCGTGAACATCCACAAGCGACGCGCTGCTTTTACATTTACCAGTTTCGGAAGAGGAGGCAAAAGAGCTAGAGGCTGAGTCTGCAATGTAAGCCAAAACTTGCTGTTGCTGCTCCGCCTTTAAAAGCGGTTTTCCTACTCCCAGAAAAGAGAGCGTTCGAGGCCTTGTGTAGCCTGACGATGAAACTGGCTCCACAGCTCCAGACTTAGGTGGAATATTTTTATCCCCACGACCACCTGATGCTCCACTACCACTACCATCATTACCAGCTGACAATGAACGCCCACGACGACCTCTTGCACCAGACTTCCTCATTGTTTTAAAATCTTAACCAAAGTAACTTTATTTGTTGCTGTCAAACAACTTACACGGTGAGCTATAACTTCAGTATGATTTCAATATCCCTTAACAGGTTGGTGAGACCACAAGGAAAATCAGGCACAATGGTACACACTCTGTTTTCTGTGGCACAAAATCACAGAGATGACACACACGCAGGACTGTCACTCAAGCACTAATGTCAATATTAATCTCCCACCTAATTTATTTATTTTTTTTTCTCAGGGAGACTTTAGAAACCAAATAATATTAAAAAAAAAAAAAAAAAAAAAGGCTTTCTATGGCCCACAATTAGAGAGAGAGAGGTGGCACACCCAGGAGTCAAGACTGGCGCACAAGCTGAAAGGGCAATATTACTCTCCCACTGTTTTTTTTTTATTTCAGGGAGACTTTAGAAACCAAATAATATTAAAAAAACCAAAAAAAAAAATAGCCTTTCTATGGCCCACTGAATGAGAGAGAGAGGTGGCACACCCAGGAGTCAAGACTGGCACACAAGCTGAAAGGGCAATATTACTCTCCCACTGTTTTTTTAAGTTTTTTTTTATTTCAGGGAGACTTTAGAAACCAAATAATATTAAAAAAACCAAAAAAAAAAATAGCCTTTCTATGGCCCACTGAATGAGAGAGAGAGGTGGCACACCCAGGAGTCAAGACTGGCACACAAGCTGAAAGGGCAATATTACTCTCCCACTGTTTTTTTAGGTTTTTTTTTTTTTTTCAGGGAGACTTTAGAAACCAAATAAAAATAAAAATAAATAGGCTTTCTATAGCCCACTGAATGAGAGATAGCACACACAGCAGTGGCACACAAGCCCTGACTGAGGCCAATATTTTTCTCCCACTGATTGATGTAGTGTTTTTGTGTTGAGGTAGAATTTAGAACACAAATCACGGAAAAAATAAATAGGCTTTCTATGGCCCACAATTAGAGAGAGGTGGCACACCCAGGAGTCAAGACTGGCACACAAGCTGAAAGGGCAATATTACTCTCCCACTGTTTTTTTAGGTTTTTTTTTTTTTTTTCAGGGAGACTTTAGAAACCAAATAATATTAAAAAAATAAAAAAAATAAATAGGCTTTCTATAGCCCACTGAATGAGAGATAGCACACACAGCAGTGGCACACAAGCCCTGACTGAGGCCAATATTTTTCTCCCACTGATTGATGTAGTGTTTTTGTGTTGAGGTAGAATTTAGAACACAAATCACGGAAAAAATAAATAGGCTTTCTATGGCCCACTCAGTGAGAGATGGCACACACAGGGATGGCACTGTAGCAGAAATGCCAATCTTAATCTCCCACAAAAAAAACAAAAAAAAAACAGGGACTGTCCTACAATTACTATCTCCCTGCAGTAATCTAAGCCAGGTATGGCAGGCAGCAATAGGAGTGGACTGATGCACAAATTAAATAAAAAGTGTGGACAAACAAAAAAGATAGCTGTGCAGAAAGGAAGGAACAAGAGGATATGTGCTTTGAAAAAAGCAGTTGGTTTCCACAGTGGCGTACACACAGCAATACAGCTATCACGGAGCCTTCTAGGGCAGCCCAATGAGCTACAGCGCTGAGGGGAAAAAAAAAAAAAATAGCTTCCACAGTCCCTGCACACCAAAGGTGGTGTTGGACAGTGGAAATCGCTGCAGCACAAGCGGTTTGGTGGTTAGTGGACCCTGCCTAACGCTCTCCCTGCTTCTGACGAAGCGGCAGCAACCTCTCCCTAAGCTCAGATCAGCAGCAGTAAGATGGCGGTCGGCGGGAACGCCCCTTTATAGCCCCTGTGACGCCGCAGACAGCAAGCCAATCACTGCAATGCCCTTCTCTAAGATGGTGGGGACCAGGATCTATGTCATCACGCTGCCCACACTCTGCGTTCACCTTCATTGGCTGAGAAATGGCGCTTTTCGCGTCATTGAAACGCGACTTTGGCGCGAAAGTCGCGTACCGCATGGCCGACAAGCACAGGGGTCGGATCGGGTTTCATGAGACGCCGACTTAGCCAAAAGTCGGCGACTTTTGAAAATGATCGACCCGTTTCGCTCAACCCTAGTTGTCACTGCTTGCTTGCTGTGAACGCCGGAGTGGTCGATGATCATAGCAAGTAAGTAATTCTACTACATAGAGGCGATCTGATCATCGCCTATATGTAGCAGAGCCGACCTTGTTGTGGCAGCCTTAAATCTCCTATGGAGACTATTGAAGCATGCCAAAAGTAAAAAAAAATGTTTTTAAAAATATTAAAAAAAAATAAAAGTTCAAATCATTCCTTTTTCACCCCATTCAAAATAAAACAATAAAAAAAATCAAACATACACATATTTGGCATCGTTGAGTTAAGAATCGCCCAATCTATCAATAAAAAAAGGATTAACCTGATCGCTAAACAGAATAGCGAGAAAAAAAAGTTAAAACGTCAGAATTACTTTTTTTGGCTTCCACGACATTGCATTAAAATGCAATAACGGGCGATCAAAAGATTGTATCTGCACCAAAAAGGTATCATTAAAAACATCATCTCGGTGCACAAAAAATAAGCCCTCACCCAAACCGAGATCACAAAAAATGAAGATGCTATGGGTATCGGAATATGACGCAATTTTTTTTTTAACAAAGTTTTGGAATTTATTTTCACCACTTAGATAAAAAAGAACCTATGTTGGGTTTCTATAAACTCGTAATGACCCGGAGAATCATAATGGCAGGTTAGTTTTAGCATTTAGTGAACCAAGTCAAAAAGCCAAAAAATTAGTGTGAGATTGGACGTTTTTTGGAATTTTGTTGCCTTTTTCTAGTACAAGACATGGTAAAACCAATGGTGTAGTTCAAAAGTACCTCTCGTCCCACAAAAAAACAAGCCCTCACATTGCCACATTGACTGAAAAATAAAAAAGTTATGGCTCTGGGAAGAAGGGAAGCGAAAAACAAAAATGCAAAAACAAAAATACCTCAGCACTAAGGGGTTAATTAGCATGACTCGCCACCTGCAAATGGCAGATATCAAGGTACCACAGCTCCAGAGAAATCCGGGTCACCCAGGGCCTGTTCGTATCTGGATGTACTAGTCCAGAGCTTACATCCACATAAAGCAACTACCACCACCATGTTTCACTGTAGGCACCATGCAAAAAAATAAGTTTAGATAAAAGCATGGTGCCTACAGTAAAACATGAAGGGACACTCTTATGTGCTGCATAAATGCTACTGGAGTCGGGAGCTACATTTCATTGATGGTGTCATGAATTCACAAATATACTAGGCTTTTTTTTATAAAAGAGAAGATGCTATCCCTCTGTGCCCTCGGTAGATGTGTATTTTTTCTAAATGCATGGTGCCTACAGTAAAACATGATGGTGGCAGTATCCTTATGTAGGGTTGCATGAGTACTCCTGGTGTCGGGGAGCTACATTTAATTGATTGTATCAATAATTCACATAAGTACCACTCTATAAAGAAAAAGAAGATACTACCATCACTCCGTGCCCTTGGTAGACGTGCAATTTTCCAACATGACAATGATCCAATATACACATCTGTTGCATTTTTGAAGAAGAACAGGGTGAACGTGATTCAGTGGACAAGTATGTCTCCTTATCTGAACCCTACTGAAACATTGGAGTTCTGATTAGAAAAGTTGAGAAAGAAAGAATTGTGTTGCAATATGTCTCCAATTTGTTCATTTCTCACCTACAAGCCTTGGTACTGTCCGTAAACATCATAGAAAATACTAGATTTAGTAGTTTTCGATGTGAGGCATATACTATTCACTTCTGCATCTACTAATTTGAGTTAAACTGAAGATTTTATAATGAAAGTTATTAAAAGTAAACTGCTTGAGTGCTCGACTCAATTACTGAGCATAATGTAGTCGAGAGAAAGAGATATTGATTACTGACTTCAGTGCTGGTAGCTCAGATTAAAATGGGGGACCTGAGCACTTGAGCACCATGTGATATTCGGCACTGTGTGGTACTCAATCGAGCACCAAATGCTCGATCGAGTATTGAACATCGGCGTCCACGCTCACCCATCACTATTATTAATTTTACTTCCATGTTATGGTTTAAAAAAATGTTCTATTTTGGAAATTGCTCTTGTGTTCAGTGAGATTTTGATGACAATCTTACTTTTTAATGTTTTTTCGCTCATTTATTCTGAGCATTGTGTATCAGAACATGACATGGTTGCCCCATCTTTACCTTTGATACATTTTTATGAATATTCTAAATACAAAAACGTGGCAGGATTTGGGTAGAAAACTATACCTGCCATAGATTTAATTTTCAGTTTAAAATGTGTCAAAATGATAAAGAGGTGTTTGTTTGCCTTATAATAAATTTGGCATAATTCATTCAAATTTTCTTTTTTTCTAAATTGAGGTTAAACTACAATAAAAAGAAGAATAATTTTGGGATGAACATGATCAGGGCGGGATTTTCCAGTCCGAGATCATGTGATCGCCATTATTCAGTGAATAACGGCGATCAAAAAAAAATGTGTGCCTGCTGTTACAATGATTTTTCTCTTTTCTGACATGATGTACATGTCAGAGGAGAGAGAAATGATGACTCCCGAGACCCCCTGATACCTCCGCCATCCCCAGGCCCTCCTGATCAGTCCTCCGGCCACGTGTCACCTCCATGGAAATTTTCCTATTGGTTCCTTATGATCACTTTCACAGACCAATCACAGTGAACAAAAGAAAATAAGTAGCAAATCAAATCCTCTTTTGTCACCACTTTAGTTAAATAAACATTATAAAAACTTTTTTTTTCTATGCAAAAGTTAGGGTTAGGGTTGGGGTTAGGATTGTGATTAGGGTTGTGTTAGGTTTAGGGCTGGAGTTACGCTTGGGTTAGGGTGGCTTAGGCTTGTATTGGGATTATGGTTGGGTTAGGGTTGGAGTTAGAATTGTTTCATTTTTTAAAGGTACAAAAAAGATGAAATATGATGGCTAGTGTTGTGCGCAAGTGCTCTCTACTCGAGTTTGCTTCGGGTGCTTGGGTATGCACAGACTTTCATGGATCCCCGCATGTTTTTTTGTGCTGTCTAACAGCTGCAAAACATGCGAGGCAGGGACTCGAGCATGTCACTCGAGCACTCACAATATTCTGTGTATACCCGAGCACCTGATACAAACTGGAGTAGTGAGCACTTGTGCTCAACACTAGTGACAACATATTCAATATGACAACCTAATGTTATCAAATGCTATGTTATTTTTGTTGTTTCAAAATGCTCACTATCCCACTGAAAAAATCTTTAAGATGTATGATTTATTAAATCAGGTCAATTATGGGGGGTTCCACTGTTTAGGCACATCAAGGGCTCTTGAAATGCAACATGGTGTCTGCTAATTATTCCAGCAAATTTTACATTCAAAAAGTCTAATGGCGCACCTTCCATTCCGAGTCCTGCCGTGCACCCAGACAGTAGATTTCCCCCACAAATAAGGTATTAACGTGTTCAGGAGAAAATGTACAACAAATTGTGGGGTCTATTTTCCCCTGTTACCCTTGTGTGTTAGTTTGGTCTAAAGTAAATTTTTTGTGGAAAAAATTAAATGTACATTTTTCCTTCCACTTTGCTTCAGCTCCTGTGAAACGCCTGAATGGTTAATAAGCTTCTTGAATGTGGTTTTGAGGACCTTCAAGGGTGCAGTATTTAGAATTGTGTCACATTTGTGTACTTTCTGTCATATGGGTCCCTTAAAGTCACTTTAAATGTCATGTGGTCCCTAAAACAAATGGTTTTGTAAATTTTGTTGGAAAAATGAGAAAAAATTGTGCTGATGTAAGGTAAACATGTGGAAAATGTTAGTTATTAACTATTTTGTGTGACATAGCTCTCGGATTCAAGGGCATAAAAATTAGGTTTGAAAATTGCAAAATTTTCAAAATTTTTGAAAAATTTCTTGTTTTTAAACAAATAAATGCAAGTCATATAGAAGAAATTTTTACCAATATCATGAAGTGCAATATATCACGAAAAAACATTCTCAGAATCAGTGGGATCCGTGGAAGCGTTCCAGAGTAATAACTTTATAAAGTAACACCCATCAGAATTGTAAAATTTTACTTGGTCATTAAGGTCAAAATTGGCTCCTCATTAAGGGGCTACATAAAACACAATACTGGACAAAGTAATTATAATAATACTAATTTTTCTTTATATAGCGCCAACATATTCCACAGTACTTTACAGTTAAGTAGGGACATGTACAGAAAATAAAAACAATACAATGTAACACATTTTAACAATTACAGGAGGAATGAGGGCCTTGCTCTTAATCTTGCAATCTATAAGAAATAGGGGGATGAGATATAGGGCAGTGCAGAAATGTGTAGAGGTTTGTTGGTGAGAAAGATGAATTTGTATTGTATTCTGTAGCAAACTGGTAACCAGTGCAATGACTGGCACAGGGTAGAGATAGAAATTTGACCCTAGCTACTGTATTCAGGATGGATGGATCAGAAGAAAGTAGTAGTAGTCCAGAAAAGAGTGAATAAGAGTGACAGTAAGTTTTTTCAGTTTCAAAGGTGAGAAAAGGTTGGATTCTTGAGATGTTTTTAAGATGCAGGTGACATGAGCGAGTGAGTGATTGGATATGTGTTGTGAAATTGGATTTTGGGCTCCCCCGGTGGCCACTGGTGGAATTGAACTGGTGTGCATCATCCTCTCTGTTCACCTGTTTCCATCAGGATGTGGGAGTCGCTATTTAGCCTTGCTTCCCTGTCACTTCCATGCCGGTCAACATTGTAATCAGAAGCCTTTCTGTGCATGTTCCTGCTGCTAGACAACTCCCAGCTAAGTTGGA
Source organism: Ranitomeya variabilis (assembly GCF_051348905.1). NCBI lineage: Eukaryota > Metazoa > Chordata > Amphibia > Anura > Dendrobatidae > Ranitomeya > Ranitomeya variabilis. The sequence continues at coordinate 191,739,399 of NC_135234.1, read as the reverse complement.
CTTAGTCCTTGTTTGTTTTTGCATTTTGTTCCAGTTCACAGCTGTAGTTTTGTTTCTGTGTCTGGAAAGCTCTTGTGATCTGAAATTGCCACTCTGATGTTATGAGTTAATACTAGAGTCTTAAAGTAATTTCAGGATGGTATTTTGGTAGGGTTTTCAGCTGACCATGAAAGTGCCCTTTCTGTCTTCCTGCTATCTAGTAAGCGGACCTCAATTTTGCTAAACCTATTTTCATACTACGTTTGTCATTTCATCTAAAATCACCGCCAATATTTGTGGGGGCCTCTGTCTGCCTTTCGGGGAAATTTCTCTAGAGGTGAGCCAGGACTATATTTTCCTCTGCCAGGATTAGTTAGTCCTCCGGCCGGCGCTGGGCGTCTAGGGATAAAACGCAGGCTACGCTACCCGGCTACTGTTAGTTGTGCGGCAGGTTTAGTTCATGGTCAGTTTAGTTTCCATCCTTCCAAGAGCTAGTTTGTATGTTTGCTGGGCTATGTTCTCTTGCCATTGAGAACCATAACAGTTTGACCGGCCCAAAAAGGGTTAAATTAATTGACAGAGAAAGGAGAGAAAAGAGAAGTCTGCTGAAGATTTTTTTTTTTTTTTTTTCTTTTTTCTCAGTTCTGAGTGTGCTTGTAATTGAATCTCTTGCAAGTCTGCCTATATTGCAGCCTTTCTCTCTCTCTCTCCTTCTAATCCTGGAATGGCTCTGTGTTCACCTGTTTAAAATGGATATTCAGAGTTTAGCTGCAGGTTTGAATAATCTCACCACGAAAGTTCAAAACTTACAAGATTTTGTTGTTCATGTTCCTATATCTGAACCTAGAATTCCTTTGCCTGAATTTTTCTCGGGGAATAGATCTTGCTTTCAAAATTTCAAAAATAATTGCAAGTTGTTTTTGTCCCTGAAATCTCGCTCTGCTGGAGATCCTGCTCAGCAGGTCAGGATTGTGATTTCTCTGCTCCGGGGCGACCCTCAGGATTGGGCTTTTGCATTGGCTCCAGGGGATCCTGCGTTGCTCAATGTGGATGCGTTTTTTCTGGCCTTGGGGTTGCTTTATGAAGAACCTCAGTTAGAACTTCAGGCGGAAAAGGCCTTGATGTCCCTATCTCAGGGGCAAGACGAAGCTGAAATATACTGCCAGAAATTCCGTAAATGGGCTGTGCTTACTCAGTGGAATGAGTGCGCCCTGGCGGCGAATTTCAGAGAGGGTCTCTCTGATGCCATTAAGGATGTTATGGTGGGGTTCCCTGTGCCTGCGGGTCTGAATGAGTCCATGACAATGGCTATCCAGATCGATAGGCGTCTGCGGGAGCGCAAATCTGTGCACCATTTGGCGGTGTCTACTGAGAAGACGCCAGAGAATATGCAATGTGATAGAATTCTGTCCAGAAGTGAACGGCAGAATTTTAGACGAAAAAATGGGTTGTGCTTCTATTGCGGTGATTCAACTCATGTTATATCAGCATGCTCTAAGCGTACTAAGAAGCTTGATAAGTCTATTTCAATTGGCACTTTACAGTCTAAGTTTATTCTATCTGTGACCCTGATTTGTTCTTTATCATCTATTACCGCGGATGCCTATGTCGACTCTGGCGCCGCTTTGAGTCTTATGGATTGGTCCTTTGCCAAACGCTGTGGGTATGATTTGGAGCCTCTTGAAACTCCTATACCCCTGAAGGGGATTGACTCCACCCCATTGGCTAGCAATAAACCACAATACTGGACACAAGTAACTATGCGGATTAATCCGGATCACCAGGAGATTATTCGCTTTCTTGTGCTGTATAACCTACATGATGTGTTGGTGCTTGGATTGCCATGGCTGCAATCTCATAACCCAGTCCTTGACTGGAAAGCTATGTCTGTGTTAAGCTGGGGATGTAAGGGGACGCATGGGGACGTACCTGTGGTTTCCATTTCATCATCTATTCCCTCTGAGATTCCTGAATTCTTGACTGAATATCGTGACGTTTTTGAAGAACCTAAGCTTGGTTCATTACCTCCGCACCGGGAGTGCGATTGTGCCATAGATTTGATTCCGGGTAGTAAATACCCTAAGGGTCGTTTATTTAATCTGTCTGTGCCTGAACATGCTGCTATGCGAGAATATATAAAGGAGTCCTTGGAAAAGGGACATATTCGTCCTTCGTCATCTCCCTTAGGAGCCGGTTTTTTCTTTGTGGCTAAGAAAGATGGCTCTTTGAGGCCGTGCATTGATTATCGGCTTTTGAATAAAATCACGGTTAAGTATCAATATCCGTTGCCACTGCTGACTGATTTGTTTGCTCGCATAAAGGGGGCCAAGTGGTTCTCTAAGATAGATCTTCGTGGGGCGTATAATTTGGTGCGAATTAAGCAGGGGGATGAGTGGAAAACCGCATTTAATACGCCCGAGGGCCACTTTGAGTATTTGGTGATGCCTTTTGGTCTTTCAAATGCCCCTTCAGTCTTTCAGTCCTTTATGCATGACATTTTCCGTGATTATTTGGATAAATTTATGATTGTGTATCTGGATGATATTTTGATTTTTTCGGATGACTGGGACTCTCATGTCCAGCAGGTCAGGAGGGTTTTTCAGGTTTTGCGGTCTAATTCCTTGTGTGTGAAGGGTTCTAAGTGCGTTTTTGGGGTTCAAAAGATTTCCTTTTTGGGATATATTTTTTCCCCCTCTTCCATCGAGATGGATCCTGTCAAGGTTCAGGCTATTTGTGATTGGACGCAACCCTCTTCTCTTAAGAGTCTTCAGAAATTTTTGGGCTTTGCTAACTTTTATCGTCGATTTATTGCTGGTTTTTCTGATGTTGTTAAACCATTGACTGATTTGACTAAGAAGGGTGCTGATGTTGCTGATTGGTCCCCTGCTGCTGTGGAGGCCTTTCGGGAGCTTAAGCGCCGCTTTTCTTCCGCCCCTGTGTTGCGTCAGCCTGATGTTGCTCTTCCTTTTCAGGTTGAGGTCGACGCTTCTGAAATCGGAGCTGGGGCGGTTTTGTCGCAGAGAAGTTCCGATTGCTCCGTGATGAGACCTTGTGCTTTTTTCTCGCGTAAATTTTCGCCCGCCGAGCGGAATTATGATGTTGGGAATCGGGAGCTTTTGGCCATGAAGTGGGCTTTTGAGGAGTGGCGTCATTGGCTTGAGGGGGCTAGACATCAGGTGGTGGTATTGACTGACCACAAAAATCTAATTTATCTTGAGTCCGCCAGACGCCTGAATCCTAGACAGGCGCGCTGGTCGTTGTTTTTCTCTCGGTTTAATTTTGTGGTGTCCTACCTGCCGGGTTCTAAGAATGTTAAGGCGGATGCCCTTTCTAGGAGTTTTGAGCCTGACTCCCCTGGTAATTCTGAACCTACAGGTATCCTTAAGGATGGAGTGATATTGTCTGCCGTTTCTCCAGACCTGCGGCGGGCCTTGCAGGAGTTTCAGGCGGATAGACCTGATCGTTGCCCACCTGGTAGACTGTTTGTTCCTGATGATTGGACCAGTAAAGTCATTTCTGAGGTTCATTCTTCTGCGTTGGCAGGTCATCCTGGAATCTTTGGTACCAGGGATTTGGTGGCAAGGTCCTTCTGGTGGCCTTCCCTGTCTCGAGATGTGCGAGGCTTCGTGCAGTCTTGTGACGTTTGTGCTCGGGCCAAGCCTTGTTGTTCTCGGGCTAGTGGATTGTTGTTGCCCTTGCCTATCCCGAAGAGGCCCTGGACGCACATCTCGATGGATTTTATTTCGGATCTTCCTGTTTCTCAGAAGATGTCTGTCATCTGGGTGGTGTGTGATCGTTTCTCTAAGATGGTCCATTTGGTTCCCCTGCCTAAGTTGCCTTCTTCTTCCGAGTTGGTTCCTCTGTTTTTTCAAAATGTGGTCCGTTTGCATGGTATTCCGGAGAATATCGTTTCTGACAGAGGTACCCAATTCGTGTCTAGATTTTGGCGAGCATTCTGTGCTAGGATGGGCATAGATTTGTCTTTCTCGTCTGCTTTCCATCCTCAGACTAATGGCCAGACCAAGCGGACGAATCAGACCTTGGAGACATATTTGAGGTGTTTTGTGTCTGCAGATCAGGATGATTGGGTTGCTTTTTTGCCTTTAGCGGAGTTTGCCCTCAATAATCGGGCCAGTTCTGCCACCTTGGTGTCTCCCTTTTTCTGTAATTCGGGGTTTCATCCTCGATTTTCTTCTGGTCAGGTGGAATCTTCGGATTGTCCTGGAGTGGATGCTGTGGTGGAGAGGTTGCATCAGATTTGGGGGCAGGTAGTGGACAATTTGAAGTTGTCCCAGGAGAAGACTCAGCTTTTTGCCAACCGCCGGCGTCGGGTTGGTCCTCGGCTTTGTGTTGGGGACTTGGTGTGGTTGTCTTCTCGTTTTGTCCCTATGAGGGTTTCTTCTCCCAAGTTTAAGCCTCGGTTCATCGGCCCGTACAAGATATTGGAGATTCTTAACCCTGTGTCCTTCCGTTTGGACCTCCCTGCATCTTTTTCTATTCATAATGTTTTTCATCGGTCATTATTGCGCAGGTATGAGGTACCGGTTGTGCCTTCCGTTGAGCCTCCTGCTCCGGTGTTGGTTGAGGGCGAGTTGGAGTACGTTGTGGAAAAAATCTTGGACTCCCGTGTTTCCAGACGGAAACTCCAGTATCTGGTCAAATGGAAGGGATACGGTCAGGAGGATAATTCTTGGGTGACTGCCTCTGATGTTCATGCCTCCGATTTGGTCCGTGCCTTTCATAGGGCTCATCCTGATCGCCCTGGTGGTTCTGGTGAGGGTTCGGTGCCCCCTCCTTGAGGGGGGGTACTGTTGTGAAATTGGATTTTGGGCTCCCCCGGTGGCCACTGGTGGAATTGAACTGGTGTGCATCATCCTCTCTGTTCACCTGTTTCCATCAGGATGTGGGAGTCGCTATTTAGCCTTGCTTCCCTGTCACTTCCATGCCGGTCAACATTGTAATCAGAAGCCTTTCTGTGCATGTTCCTGCTGCTAGACAACTCCCAGCTAAGTTGGACTTAGTCCTTGTTTGTTTTTGCATTTTGTTCCAGTTCACAGCTGTAGTTTCGTTTCTGTGTCTGGAAAGCTCTTGTGATCTGAAATTGCCACTCTGATGTTATGAGTTAATACTAGAGTCTTAAAGTAATTTCAGGATGGTATTTTGATAGGGTTTTCAGCTGACCATGAAAGTGCCCTTTCTGTCTTCCTGCTATCTAGTAAGCGGACCTCAATTTTGCTAAACCTATTTTCATACTACGTTTGTCATTTCATCTAAAATCACCGCCAATATTTGTGGGGGCCTCTGTCTGCCTTTCGGGGAAATTTCTCTAGAGGTGAGCCAGGACTATATTTTCCTCTGCCAGGATTAGTTAGTCCTCCGGCCGGCGCTGGGCGTCTAGGGATAAAACGCAGGCTACGCTACCCGGCTACTGTTAGTTGTGCGGCAGGTTTAGTTCATGGTCAGTTTAGTTTCCATCCTTCCAAGAGCTAGTTCGTATGTTTGCTGGGCTATGTTCTCTTGCCATTGAGAACCATAACAGATATGGGAAACAAAGGAAAGTTCTGTGTTAAATATGATCCTAAGGCTTCTTTCACACTTCAGTTATTTGGCGTCAGTCTAAAACCGCCATTTTCATCAAATAACGGATCCGTCATTTTTTGTGATGGATCCGTTATTTTCCCCATAGATTTGCATTAGCGACGGATTGTGGTGGATGGTCGTCCGTTCCATCCGCCATGCGACGGATCCGTCGAGATTTGGCGGACGTTGTCCAGACATTGACCAACATTGTAACGTTTTTTGTCTACGCCTAATTGACGGTCCGCGACGGATCCGTCGCGGACCGTCAATTCATAGAATGGGTGCCTATGGGCGACGGATCCATCGCGAACAGTCATTTGGCGTTTTGGTGTTGCTTTCCAGACATTTTGGGGGGAAACAGGAGGTGGAGGGTTTTGCAGCTTGTACATCAAGCATATCAAGTTACCATTTTTTTTTATTTATTTTTTTTTAGGTGTGGTTAAAAAAAATTTAAGGGGGGGGGAATGTAATTTGGCATACCAATACATAGTATAGTAGCTTTAAACTCTCTTTATACTTGCAGATTCTAGGGACCAAGGTAACAAGGGACTAGGGACCAATACAGATGCAAGCAGGCCCCCCAAAGTTTTGAAAACAGAGGTAAGTATAAAGTCCCGAAAAGCTGCGTCTATCCTTTTGTATAGTAGCTTAGAACTCTCTTTATACTTGCAGATTCTAGGGACCAAGGGACTAGGGACCAAGGGACCAAGACAGATGCAGGCAGGCCCCTCAAAGTTTTGAAAACATAATGTCTTCTTCTGAGAGCCCCCCTCACATCGTCAGCCACCTGAGATTTTTTTTTTTTCTTGATTAATTTTTTTTGGTACATCTCTGGTTATATGTTTTTGAACCCTATATGTATTTATTCTGTTTTCACAGGAAGATGAAGCAGAGGGGCTTCCAGAAGGAGACGGGCAGGGTGGAGAAATGAGAGGAGCGGGAGAGTGTAAGTTTGCAGAGACAGATCCTCACATAAAACACACTACACCCAACACAAACATTCAGCACAGCCCACACACAGTACATATGCCTCCATCCAAGCACATAATTTATTTATTATTTTTATTTATTTTTTTTATTAGTCTTCACAATCCGGGGCTCGACGTAGAGTTGCTCAGAGCACCTCCCATAGTCGTCGGAATGCTAGTCGCGGAGGTCACCGAAGAGTAAGTTCCTTTTTTGGTTTGGTGTTTAGCAAACAGTAAAATTTATGTGGTATAATCTTTCCCTTTTTATTAATTTTTTTTGTTGCTTCACAGCGTGCTCCCGAACAGGATGAGGAAGAGGAGGGCATTGATGTGGACACCCTCATCCAAGCGGTCCAAAGTCGGGAGCCGTTATGGAACATGTCGGACCGCCGCCATGCTGACCAGTTCGTCACCCGATGGCTATGGGAGGAAGTGTGCAGTGTTGTTATTGATAACTGGGAGGAACTCGAAGCTGGGGCCCAGGATCTAGCGCAATATTTCTTGGCAGCAAGGGCAATTGTGATATCAAGATAATAATTTTTTTTTTTCTTCTTTAACAGTACTGTCTGCAGCACTCGGTAGCCTGCATCAGAGTTGCACCCCTCTGGAGCGATCTCTCAGGAGTCCGCCACCGGGGACCACGTCGACCCCTCTGTATCTGTACCTTCCCTTTTGTGTGATCCCTTGGCCCCATCCACCAGCGCTGGAGCAGCAGGGCGGACTTCGTAACTTGAAGCTGCAGGTGATGAGTTAGAGTTCCCTTTACCCCACCCCTCTGACACTGCTGCAACATCTAGACCACCTTTGGGGTCAGGACGGCAGCGCCAGAGAGGTCAGGAAAGGAGCTATGCGCCTGAGTTTTTGCATCTGAATGCAGCCTTCCAGAATGCCATCAAACTTTTGGGTGAGCAAACATCTGCTGGGTACAGTATGCTTAACAAAAGCATACTGGAGCTCAGCAGTCGTCTGGATAGGATGCAATCAGATGCAAACCAGTCACCAAGACACTGTTTTTTTCAGTCGGTCCTCAGGCACATGGAAAATCTAACTCCTGACCTGCAGATGTATGTGATGCAAGGCTGCCACACTGCTCTAGTGCAGGCGATGTCCCAAACCCCTCCACCCACCCTTCATGTTTCCCCTCTCAAGTCGCCGTCTATCCTCCCGTCCGTCCTCCTCCCGTCCATCCTCCTCCCGTCCATCCTACTTCTACTCCTTTGCCATACCTTCCTTCCCCCCTCAGTATTTCCCAGTTCCTACCTTCCCCTTTCCATTCTTCCCCTTTAACGTCACCTTTCCCAATCCCACCAACACCTTCACCATACCTCCCACAAACCACATCTGTACCTCAACTCCCTGCCCAACCTCATGTTTTCACCACCCATTCCACTTCTGTTCCTCCCCGTGATGTCCTATCCCTCCCTATCAACGTGGCCCGCCCTGTCAGCCCCTCCGCTACTATCTCCACCCCAAATTATGAGAACCTTTAAAACTCTTGTAAATAAATAAAAATGTTTCTGGTTTAAAACAATTTTATTGTCTTTGTATTTTTTTTTTTTTTTTTTTAAACTGTATTAAAACCACCAAGGTTATGGCAATAGTAACATTAGAAAATGTTTAAAGGGTACCGGTTCAAAACATACAATACTGTAAGTTTAAAGTACAAAGGTTTTGTAACCAAACCAAAAAATTGTATTTTACAAGTGTGAAAAAAAATTTTTTTACACCATTTCATACTGCCATTCAACAGATCCTGGAGGAGACATGAAGTAGTCTGCAAAATTGTGCAAAATTGTCCCGCATTCTGGAGACTGCTACTGGACTGCGAAAAGTTGTGTTGTTGTAATCTCGCAAGGTGCTTTCTGACACATCCTCCAGGGAAACATATTCTTTTGATATAACAAAATTGTGAAGTACCACGCAAGCCTTCACCACTAGTGTTGAGCATTCCGATACCGCAAGTATCGGGTATCGGCCGATACTTGCAGGTATCGGAATTCCGATACCGAGATCCAATACTTTTGTGGTATCGGGTATCGGTATCGAAACAACATTAATGTGTAAAAGAAAGAATTAAAATAAAAAATATTGCTATACTCACCTCTCCGACGCAGCCTGGACCTCACCGAGGGAACCGGCAGCGTTCTTTGCATAAAATGCGCGCATTTACTTCCTTCCGTGACGTCACGGCTTGTGATTGGTCGCGTGCCGCCCATGTGGCCGCGACGCGACCAATCACAGCAAGCCGTGACGTAATTTTCAGGTCCTGAATGCAGAATTAGGCATTCAGGACCTGAAATTACGTCACGGCTTGCTGTGATTGGTCGCGTCGTGGTCACATGGGCGGCACGCAACCAATCACAAGCCGTGACGTAATTTTAAAATGCGCGCGTTTCCTGCCTCCCGTGACGTCACGGCTTGTGATTGGTCGCGTCGCCCATGTGACCGCGACGCGACCAATCACAAGCCGGAACGTAATTTTAAAATCCTGAATGCCTAGAATTAGGCATTCAGGACCTGAAAATTATGTCACGGCTTGCTGTGATTGGTCGCGTCGCGGCCACATGGGCGGCACGTGACCAATCACAAGCCGTGACATCACGGAAGGAAGTAAACGCGCGCATGTTAAGCAAAGAACGCTGCCGGTTCCCTCGGTGAGGTCCAGGCTGCGTCGGAGAGGTGAGTATAGCAATATTTTTTATTTTAATTCTTTCTTTTACACATTAATATGGATCCCAGGGCCTGAAGGAGAGTTTCCTCTCCTTTAGAGCCTGGGAACCATCAGGGATACCGTCCAATACTTGAGTCCCATTGACTTGTATTGGTATCGGGTATCGGTATCGGATTAGATCCGATACTTTGCCGGTATCGGCCGATACTTTCCGATACCGATACTTTCAAGTATCGGACGGTATCGCTCAACACTATTCACCACATCATCGACAGTTTCAGTCTGCAATTTAATTGCAGTTAGTAGTTTTCTCCATTTAGCAGTTAAGATGCCAAAAGCACATTCCACTACTCTTCGTGCTCTGGTTAAGCGGTAATTAAAAATTTTCTTTCTCTGGGTCAGTCCACTACTTCCAAAGGGTTTCAGCAAATGTGGGGAAAGTTGGAAGGCATCATCTCAAACGCAAACAAATGGTAATGGTGGACCGGTGGTTCCAGGGAGAGGTCTAGGGGGCGGAAAGTCAAATGTCTCTCCATACAACCGACGCCCCATTGGTGAACTTTTAAAGATCTGTGAGTCATTTGCACGTCCATACGCACCGATATCCACAGCAATGAACTTGCAGTGTGCATCGGCTATGGCCATCAATACGATTGAGAAGTACTTCTTAGAGTTGTAAAACTCTGATCCAGAGCCAGAAGGTTTGACGATCCTTATGTGCTTCCCATCGACTGCTCCGACACAATTTGGGAACTGGCATATTTGTTGAAAATTTTGTGCAATCTCCAGCCACCTCTCCTGTGATGGCTCTGGAATGTATTCCGCTTGTAGGCACTCCCACAATGCCCGGCAGGTGAGATTGTGGATATCCCAAGCCTAAACTGAAAATGTAGGGATGAGAACGACTCTCCAGTTGCAAGGAATCTGTTAACAAAAGGAAAAGACAATAATTAGTAAAAACTTCAAAAAACAACATTACAGTTATAAGTCTGATCAATGAGAATCAATAAAAAAAAAAAAATAACTTACCGAATAGTCACCATGAGACGCTCCGCTGGTGATATGGAGAAGCGCATCTGGGTGTCTCATCTCCGTACAGAGTCTTCCACATGGCCCAATAAAATTTCAAAATTTTCGGCTTTCATCCTCACATAGTTGAAGAACTTCTGAGGCTTTTCCCTCAGTTCAATGTAAAGTGTGGAATAAACACCACGGGTCATGTGTTGGGCTGTGATGGGATGGATCCACAGCCTTCTCTTCCGCCGCTGCCGCAGGATGCGCATTCTTTCTACCTCCTTGTCTCGAACGATGACTGCCAACCGATTTGCCTCAAAAGTAAAATCCGCACATATCTTCACAATGTTCGCCAGTACTCCTTCCATCTCTGCCACTTTCTCTACAACCTTTCAAAGATGTGGTGTAAATACACAGTATATATAGTTTTCCAGTAGTTTCCAGTAGCCAATCACATTGAGATCCTCCCTTTTTAAAAAACGGATCCGTCAAAAAACGGTTCCAACGGATGCAAAAACGGTCGCAACGGTTCTAACGGATCCGTTTTTGTGACGGATCAGTGTAACTGATCCGTCACAAAAACGGATCCGTTTGTACCGTTTTTTCAACAATTGTGACGGATCCGTCGATCCGTCACGATGTCGGACCTGACTGACGCCAAACAACTGAAGTGTGAAAGAAGCCTAAGACAGCTAGCTTACTGCTTGGGAGTTAATGTTGCATCACCCAATGAATTTTCAAAGTCAGGTATAGCTAGGTTAGAAGAAAGGGGAAATGCAAGGAGTTCTTTTTGGAGAGATTCAGTTTCAGATAGAGGGAGGACATGATGTTAGGGACAACAGGCAGACAATCCATCGTATTTTGTATTAAAGTGAAGGTTATGTCAGGTAAAGAGGTGTATAGTTGGGTGTCATCAGCATAGATATTATGCTGGAACCCATTTCTGCTGATGTTTTTTCCACTGAGGGCACAATATAAGGAGAAGAAGAGGGGGCCTAGAACAGAAACCTTTGATTGCAATTACAGAGGACAGACATTTCCTGTAGTTCTTGACAAAGTTTGCACTCACTGCAGCAGGAATTTTGGCTCACTCCTCCATACAGATCTTCTTCAGATTTTTCAGGTTTTGGGGCTGTTGCTGGTCAACATTGAGTTTCAGCTCCCTCCAAAGATTTTTAAGATTTTTTTATTAGGTTCAGGTCTGGAGACTGGCTAGGCTACTCCAGGACCTTGAAATTCTTCTTACAGAGCCACTCTTTAGTTGCCCTGGCTGTGTTTTTTGAGTCATTGTCATGCTGGAAGACCCAGCCACGACCCATCTTTAATATTCTTAATGAGGGAATGAGGTTTTTGATAAAATTTTGCGCTTCATGACACCATCCATTTTTCCTTCAATACGGTGCAGTCGTCCTGTCCCGTTTGCAGAAAAGCACCCCCAAAGTAATATGTTCCACCCACAATGCGTCATGGTTGGGACGGTGTTCTTGGGGTTGTACAAATCCTTCTTCTTCCTCCAAACATGGCGGGTGGAGCTGATACCAAAAAGTTCTATTTTGGTATCATCTGACCACATGATCTTCTCCCATGACTCCTCTGGATCATCCAATGGCCACTCAGGAAGGAGACAAATTCTGGGTCCCAGTGATGAATGTGCTTTGGTCCGACATGTGCATATCAACCCAAGGACAAAAGCAAAAGACCTTATGAAGATGATGGCAGAAGTTGGTAAGATTGAGTCAATATTCACAGTGAAACAAGTACTGTATCAACATGGACTGAAAGGCTACTCTGCTAGGAAGAAGCCATTAATCCAAAGGAAACAGAAAAAAAGACAGACTAATGTTTGTAAATGCACACAGAAACACAGACCTTAATTTTTGGAGACATGTCTTGAGGTCTGATGAAACTAAAATTGAACTTTTTGGGCATAATGACCATCGTTAGGTTTGTAGGAAAAGGGAGAAGCTTGGAAACCTAAGAACATCATCCTAACTGTGAAACACAGGGGTGGCCGCATCATGTTGTGGTGTTGTTTTGCTGCAGTGCACTTCACAAAATAGATGGCATCATGAGAAAAGAAGATTATGTGGCAATACTGAAGCAACATCTCAAGACATCAGCTAGGAAGGTAATACTTGGGTGTTAATGGGTCTTCCAAATGGACAACGACCCAAAGCATACTGCAAATATGGTAATAAAGTGGCTTAAGGATAACAAAGTCATTGTTTTGGAGTGGCCATCACAAAGCCCTGATCTCAATCCTATTGAAAATGTATGGACAAAGCTGAAAAGTCAGGTGCGAGCAAGGCGACCTACAAACCAGGAACAGTTACACCAGTTTTGACAGGAGGAATGGGCCCAAATTCTGACGAACTATTGTGAGAAGCTTATGGAAGAATACCCCAAATGTTTGACCCAAGTCATTCAGTTTGAGGGCAATGGTACCAAATACTAATGTAATGTGTGTAAACTTTTGATCTTGCAGTAAATAATAAAAATGCCTTAAAACGTTCTTTCTCTCTCATTATCCTGGACTTAGGCAAATATAGTAATTCTAAGTCACCTAAAACAGGAAAGGCTTATTCTGATTTCATGTCAGATATTGAGAAAAACATGCAGATGTGTCTTTTTATATAGTGTATGTAAACTTCCAATTTCAACTGTACATGTTCTGAACTGGCAGCCAGTTTCTTTATGAAGGAGGAACAAATGCATTCGAGTCCAAGTCTAGAAAGTATCATTACAATTATTATTTTTTTAAAGAAAATAGCATGAAAACTGGCAAACAGCCAGGTTTACTTGCTAGGCACTTAGTTCAATGTCTGCTTGGTGGGTTTTTCGAATGTCAGCATTCACAGAACATTTACACTTCTTACGATGCATGTCTGTCTGAACCTTATTATGCCTCTACTAATAACCCCCATCATTATTCTAGTTATCAGTTCCATCAGCTTCTATGTATCTTCACACTTCCTACTCGTTATTTATTATTCTTGTGTGAATGTAATTATTTGGAATAACTTTTCACCCCTTGCATTTCATTGCAATTTTTATACTTTCCGCTGACTAAAGCAACTGAGGGCTATCAAAAGCAGACAGATGTTTAGTGGTGTACATAAATATAAAAATTATTCGTTCAATAAGCTACTTTTTTCACAAAGGCAAAAATCTACAATACTTTAAATACATTTTTAAAATCTACCATAATTTATGCAATATTTATACTAGAACTGTAGAAAAGGGCGTGAACTGCACATCCAAAAATCATACAATGATCTAATGCCACTAGGCTAAAATTCACATATCTGAACAAGAGGTTCTTAATTTAACATTCTGATCAGACTGTATGAAGCCCACTATCACATCACAGTGAACCTCTCAGTGGATCCCTAACCTAAAAGACCTGTCGCCATGTTTAAACCACTGTCGCAGCAACAGTGCACCAGCAGGGTGGGCAACCCGGTGCCTCAGAGCACCCATGCTGCAAGAATTAGTCCCCATGACTCCAGGTGACACCACCCCAGAGGCACAAAACCACAGCAAAAATGGCTGCTACACAGCACCAACTAGAAGAGTGCCCTTAAAGGGGTTGTCCAGTCAAAAGGAAAAGTTAACCAGGAACTTGGAGCTATAATTAAAAACATACACTTTATATTCACATAACGGCCCTTAGGAACTTTACTTATTTCACGAACAACCCCTTATATACTGTAACACCCATAAATTATATTGCCAACATTTTAAGTCAACAAAATCAAGATCATTATTATAGGTAAAGTGTCACCACATTTAACTTATCTAAACTACTAATAAGTTATAGGATGAAGGTGAACATATCGATTCTTGATGTCAGGATTTTACATGTTTGGAAGCCCAGGTAATGGATCTAAATGTGCTTCTTGCAACACTCAGGAGCATTGCAAACTTGGAGAGGAGTTTAGAGCTGACTGAGCAGGTGCTGGCTGGTGCCAGTGATATGAAGGAGGTTTGAGGTGGGAAATATCAGGACCCAAAAGTAGGTAGCTGGGTAACAGTTACAAAAAGTAGGAGAAAAAGTGCCAGGGAGCTCAATCCTAATCTGGCACAGCCTTGTAAATATGCCTGTTTGGCTGATATTAGAAGTGCAAGCCCATAACTGGGATCAGTAGAGCAGGATGCTGCTTCTACCAGCCAGGAAAATGACTGCTGTAGGAAGGAGGGAAATATGAGTGCAGCAAAGGCCAAACAGATGTTGGTGGCAAGGGACTCTATAATTAGGAGGACAGAAAGGGTCATATGCCGCTGAGGATGTCAATGCCGAACAGTGTGTTGTCTGCCGAGTGCTCGGGTTTCGCATATTGCGGATCTGATAGACAGATTGCTGGGTGTGGTTAGGGTAAACCCAGCGGTCATAGTACACATCGGTGACAAAGTTAGAGGTAGGTGAAGTTCCATAAAATGATTACAGGTAATTAGGAGAGAAGCTGAAGGCCAGGACCTCCAAGGTGGTGTTTTCAGAAAGACTGCCAGTGCCACGAACATCACTAAAAAGATAGGGGGGCTTAGGGAGATAAATAAGTAGCTAAGAAATTGGTGCAGGAAGGAAGGGTTTTGGTTGATGGAGAACTGGGCCGACTTCTCTGTTAGCTACAAGCTCTACGGCAGGGATGGGCTGCACCTCAATGGGGAGGGTGCAACTGTGCTTTGGGAAACAATGATCAGACGGATGGAGGAGCTTTTAAACTAAAATCTGGGGGGAGGGAGGGTTGATGTGCTAAAACAGGGATATATACTGTAGATTGGACAAAGAGAGTGTGACAGTAGGGAACAATGAGGGTTTAGGGGGTCTGAGATATGCAAGGAACATGGGAAGGTGAAGAGGAGTAATAAAAGTGCTAATAGTATTAATTGTCTGCTGGCAAAAGCAATAAGTCTTGCAAACAAAATAAATGAATTGGAGATTCTTATGTCAGCCAAAGAGTACGATGTGGTGGGCATTACGGAAACCTGGGTGGAGGAAAGCCATGACTGGGTGACAAACATAAATGGTTACACTACATTTAAAAAGGACAGAAAAGCCAGAAAAGGTGGAGGGGTGTGTAAATGTACATGGGGATGGCAAAAATGGAAAGCTGCTATTCAGAGTTTGCTACAAGCCTTCTAATTAGTGATGGGTGAGCACTAAAATGCTCGGGTGCTCATTGCTCGGGTGGAGCAAATTGAAATGCTCGGGTGCTCAACTCAAGCAATGAGCCGAATGTATGTCTATGGGAAACTCGAGCATTTTTCTGGCGGCCCCCCGACGGTCTGCAGAGGGACTAGAAATTTCAGAAATCGATAAGAACAATGGAAAAATGAGATGGGAACACCATAGGGAAGACCCCTAGGAGCATTTCTGACTCCCAGGTCACTTCTGTGAACAATGTTGTCAGAGTCTTATGCCACTTTTAAAGATTCACAAACATACAAAAATGAAACCAAAATGGATTTTCCTGAGAAATATGTAAGAAACATCATTTCCAGGGTAATGACTTGTATATAAGGCAACATAAATAAAAAATGAAAATGCTCCTCCACACCCTGCGATATGTTCACACAAAGCGTTTTTGATGAGTTTTTGAACATTAGCCTTGCTTTCAAGCAAGACAAATATATTCACTGGGAAATGTCATTTTAACAGTTTACTACCTTATCTGGCCATGTGGCGTGTGACACATCATCAGACACATCCTGTTTCATTTATGAAGTTGGGACTCTGAAAGTCACAAAGCCTATTCTTAAAGGGCCAGAAGTCGGCCCTCATTAATCTTAGAGAGCCATCATCCAGCTATGCTTTATTGTTCCCATTATTAAACAGTGGGTCTCCTATACTGTTATTGCGTATGCAGTGAGTGGCAGGGCTGCCCAAAATTTGGATGCACCCCATTATCCCTTTGAAGAGACGCAAAGGAGGGTCTCCTGAAAACAATGTTCTCATTATTAGGAAGCCGGTCTCCCATAGTATTTGGCTATGCAGTGAATACAAGGGCTGCTAAAAATTTGGACCTACTCCAATGCTCCTTTGAAGAGACATAGAGGAGGGCCTCATGAAAAAAATTTACCCTTTATTAGGAAGTGGGTCTCCCATAGTGTTTGCCTGTGCAGTGAATGCAAGGGCTGCCAAAAATTTGGAGGCACTCCAATGCCCCTTTGAAGAGACGTAGAGGAGGGCCTCATGAAAAAAATGTTCCCATTATTAGGAAGGGGGTCTCCCATAGTGTTTGCCTATGCAGTGAATCAATGGCTGCCAAAATTTTGGAGGAACTCCAATGCCCCTTTGAAGAGACGTAGAGGAGGGCCAAAGACATTTTTTTTATCATTATTAGGAAGTGGGTCTCCCTTAGTGTTTTCTTATGCAGTGAATGCAAGGGCTGCCTAGAATTTGGAGGCAATCCAATGCCCTTTGAAGAGACGTAGAGG
This sequence comes from Ranitomeya variabilis, assembly GCF_051348905.1. NCBI lineage: Eukaryota > Metazoa > Chordata > Amphibia > Anura > Dendrobatidae > Ranitomeya > Ranitomeya variabilis. The sequence goes on along the minus strand of NC_135234.1, from coordinate 191,722,749 downwards.
AGGACCTCATGAAAAAAAATGTTCCCATTATTAGGAAGTTTGTCTCCCACAGTGTTTGTTTATGTAGGGAAGCAGTGGCTGACAAAAATTTGGAGGAACTCCAATGCCCCTTGGAAGAGACGTAGAGGTAAGAGGGCCTCCTGAAAACAATGTTACCATTATTAGAAAGTAGGTCTCCTATAGTGTTTTCCAATGCAGTGAATGCAAGAGCTGCCAAAAATTTGGAGGCACGCCAATGCCCCTTTGAAGAGACGTAGAGAAGGTCAAAATAATTTTTTTTTACTATTATTAGGAAGTGGGTCTCCCATGGTGTTTGCCTATGCAGTGAAGCAACGGCTGCCAAAAATTTGGAGGCAGTCCAATGCCCTTTGAAGAAACATAGAGGAGGACCTCATGAATTAAATGTACCCACTTTTAGGAAGTGGGTCTCCCATAGTGTTTGCTTATGTAGTGAAGCAACGGCTGACAAAAATTTGGAGGAACTCCAATGCCCCTGGAAGAGAAGTAGAGGTAAGAGGGCCTCCTGAAAACAATGTTGCCATTATTAGGAAGTGGGTCTCCCATAGTGTTTTCCTATGCAGTGAATGCAAGGGCTGCCAAAAATTTGGAGGCACTACAATGCCCCTTTGAAGAGAAATAGAGGAGGGCCTCATGAAAAAATGTTCCCATTATTAGAAAGTGAGTCTCCCATTGTGTTTGCTTATGTAGTGAAGCAACGGCTGCCAAAAATTTGGAGAAACTCCAATGCCTCTTGGAAAAGACATAGAGGTCAGAGGGCCTCATGAAAAAATGTTCCCATTATTAGGAAGTGGGTCTACCATAGTGTTTTACTTTGCAGTGAATGCAAGGGCAGCCAAAAATTTGGAGGCACTCCAATGCCCTTGGAAGAGACGAGGAAGAGGGCCTCATAAAAACATGTTCCCATTAGAAAGGAGCTAGTCTCCTATACTTGCAATACCAGTGCACTAAATGTATGGGCTGACAAACATTTACCCCTGGGGGGTATACATAAACATACTGTATAACATTTTTTTTTACTGGCATCATAAAGACCCTTTAAAATAATTATGTGGGTGCTGAATCATGGACCACGGTCACCCTGGTGACATGCTGGTGGAGGATGAGGATGAGGAGAAAAAGGAGTACAACAGCAAATAGCCCAAATCAGGAAGTGTATACCCATGTGTGGATGTGAAGAGGTGCATGGGAATAGACCTCCCAAAAATACACTAGATTTGAGTTTATGTTACGCTGCTATCATTAGGTGGTGTTGAGAAGTTTGGTCCAATCCAGTCCTTGTTAATTTTTATAAGAGTCAGCCTGTCATTATTTTCAGTTGACAGGCTGATGCGCTTATCAGTTATAATTCCACCAGCGGCACTAAAAACCCGCTCTGACAAAACACTAGCGGTAGGGCTGGCCAGGACCTCCAAGGCGTAGAGAGCCAGTTCATGCCACATGTCCAGCTTGGATACCCAATTATTATAAGGCACAGAGGAATCATGGAGGACGTTGGTACGGTCAGCAAGGTACTCCCTCAGTATCTTCCCAAACTTTGCACTCCTTATGAGAGTAGCCCGCACCTCAGGGCCTGTGCGATGAGAGGGACTGACAACTCTCCCAGAACTTTGACAGGGTTCTCCTGCTTCTACTGGATTGGCGTTGTGTCTCTCTCGCCTGTGCTCCTTGGTTGTCCAACGAACTGTGACCTCTGCCCCCAGCGTTTTCAGATGGAAATTTTTCAAATAATTCATCAACAAGTGCCTTTTGGTACTGTCCCATTTTAGTAGACCTGCCTGCCTTGGGAATAAGAGATAGAAAGTTCTCTTGTAGCGTGGGCCTATAAGTGTCACCAACCAGTAATGACTGTCACCCAAAATTTTGAAAACGCGAAGGTCATGGGAAAGGCAGCGTAACATAAACTCAGCCATGCCTGCCAGACTGCTTTAACAGGCAACACTTCCATGTCCTCAACAAGAGGACGACTGACCATGCTCTCCTCCTCCTCCTTCCTGTCCTCAGGCCATCCACGCTGAACAGACAGTATGACAGTTGTGCAGGTAGTACCGTCTATAGCACATGAAACTAGCTCCTGTTCTTCCTCCTCCTCTTCCTCATTGTCACCCAATCCACATTGGGATGAGATGAGGCTGGGCTGTGTGTAATCACCCTGTATGGCTCCTTGCTCCATCTCATCGTGTTCCTTCTGCAATGCATCCTCTTTGATTGTGAGCAGAGAGTGTTTCAGAACACAGAGAATAAGGATGGTGATGTTAATTTTAGCATCATCGCCGTTCACCATCTTGGTTGGGTCCTCAAAGTTTTGGAGCATTGTACATATGTCTGGCATCCATGTCCACTCCTGAGGTCTTATGTGTGGATTCTGAACTGAGTACCAATGGCCTTGTTGATGCTGGTAGTCAACAACTGCCCTCTTCTGGTCAAAAATCCTTCCCAACATCTGCAGTGTAGAGTTCCAATGCTTGGGGATATCACACACCAGTCGGTGAGTCGAAAGATGCAAACGCTGCTGAGGCACGGCAAGGGCGGCGGAAACTGTAGCTGACTTTCTAAAATGGCCACATAGGCGGCGTACTTTGACAAGCAGATCCAGCATCTCCGGCTAGCTTTTGAGAAACCACTGAACCACAAGGTTAAGCACATGGGCCAAGCATGGTATATGTGTGAGTTCGCCTCACCTTGGAGCCGCCATCAGGTTCTGGCCATTGCCACACACGACCATGCCTGGCTGTAGGTTCAGCAGTGTCAGCCACAGATCTGCCTGCTCTTTCAGAGCTGTCCACAACTCTTCAGCATTGTGCGGTTTGTCACCTAAGCATATTAGCTTCAGCGCAGCCTGTTGTCACTTGGCTGAGGCAGTGCTGCAGTGCTTTCAGCTTGTGACTGATGTGGTCATTTTGAAGATGGAGGCTGAAGAGGAGAAGGATGAGGTTCAGAAGCTGTAGACTGAGGGGGCAACCCTGATTGACCTAGGGCCCGCAATCCTTCATGTCAGGAGGACATGTTCCATTCCAAGGTCTGATTGGGTCCCGGCTTCCACTATGTTATCCCAGTGTGCCATCAGCGAGATGTACCATCCCTGCCCACAAGCACTTGTCCACGTGTCCGCAGTTAGGTGGAATTTCCCAGTAACTGCATTGCTGAGGACACGGCTTATGCTGTGGGACACGTGCTTGTGTAATGCGGGGATGGCACACAGGGAAAATTAGTGGCAGATGGGGATCAAGTACCAAGGGATGGCCATCGCCATTAGGTTGCAGAGAGCCTGAAAGGAAACATTTTGAGGGCAAGCAGTCAGGAAAAGTGTGAATTTAGTAGTGTGGCCTATGGGGCATTGGCTGTGTATTTGCTTTTGTGTTCCAAGGACTGGGATAATGGACATGGATGTGCTTGCCGATGGTGCTAGTTGAGTGTGTGCAACATCAGGTGCAGGGCAGGAGGCATCTTCGCATCCACCATGGACAGGGGATTGGCTTGCACGTACAACAGCAGAAGAAGCAATGGTTTCACCTGCAGACACTTTTCCTGGACCCTGAGGTTAGGCCCACAAAGTTGAGTGCTATGCTGCCATGTGCCAGATCATGCTGGTGGTGGTCAGGCTGGCAGTTTTGCTACCCCTACTGATGCTGGCCTGATAGGTGGTGCAAATGTCCTTTTTGGGATTATCAGCAGAGTGTTTAAAAAGCAACCAGACTCGGGAAGACTTTACAGTTGTACTGGCAACTTCCGGTGTTTTGGTATTACGGGGAACGGTTGCCCACCTTCTGTCTGTGGACACCAAATTGTTTCTTCCTGCCTGTTGGGGTGCTACGCCTTCCACCCCATGTGCTGCTGTCCTCGCTCTGCATGTCCTCCTGCCAGGTTGGGTCAGTTACTATGTCATCCACCACCTCGTCTTCCACTTCTGCACCCTGGTCCTCCACCTGACTTTCTGGCAACTGTGTCTCATCATTGTTGACCTCTTGTGACACTTTCCCACTGTCACCTTTATGCGACTGTGACTTCTTAAATAATTGGGCATTGCTACATGCGATCTCATCTTGCCCCGCTTCAAGTGGACAGGGTGAGAGGCCCGAATCTATAAATGGAAAAGTGAACAGCTCTTCGGAGTGTCCAAGTGTGGGATCAGCTGTCTCAGGGCACTCGGCATGGTGGGAGGAAGGAGGATGATGGTGAGGAATATATGCTGTCCAAACTCACGGTTAGTGAGACTTGACTGTGTGGAAGACAGGTGGTGGTGGTGGTGTTGGCAAAGTAACTGGAAGCATTATCCGCTATCCAACCAACAACATTTTGACACTGCTATGGGTTCAATAGTGGTGTTCTGCGGTTCCCTAGAAATTGAGACAGGTCGGGCGAGAAGATGTGGGTGTTTGTTGTGGCACAATTTCAGCTTGCCCACGGCCTCGGCCTCTGCATGCACCATCGCCATCACGACCAGCTCCCCTTCCCTTGCCACGTGCCTTGCCCTTTTTAAATGGAGGACAATATTTTCCACGTTCACTTCAAATGGCTGAATTTGCTGAATTTGTAAACCACAGTTTTAAATAGCTTGCTTGTAGGTAACTATTTTTAACAGCAAACTGGTGTAAATAACTTTGCTAACACACTGCAACAAATTTTAAATGAAGGCCAGAAATGGCAGAATTTTGAGAGCAATTATATGTGATCTGTGTGATGGACAAACCACAGTTTTAAATAGATGGATTTTTAGCGCTGTAATATGGAAAGTATCTGGCTGTATTCTGCAGTGTCAACAAGCAAATGGAGTAGAAAAACTGGGTTCTCTGGATTGCCTTTTAAGCAAATAATAAGGACTAAGTCTACGTTCACATTTGCGGTGTGCGCCGCAGCGTCGTCGCCGCAACGCACGATGCAACAGACACACAATAGAAACGCATGGTTTTTCGATGCATGCGTCCAACGCATGCGTAGAAAAACGCAGCGTTTTTTGGAAACGCAGTTGCGTTTTGACCAAAAAACGCAGCGTTTTTCGACGCATGCGTTTTCTTACAGTGAGTCATTCTTCATCCCAAAAAAAAAAAAAGTTGTGTCTACACACTAGATAAGGACCACCAATGGCTAGAAGAGGGTTGGTGTAATGTAATTGTGTATATATACCCTGGCAGAGATGAATTCCTCCCATTTTGCTGGTATTCATGATGGAGCGTCCCATGGACAGTATCTACATGGATATGGAGATGGAATTTGCCTTGGCTAATGCCTATGCTGTCGCCTGTTTTCATCAAAGGGAAAGGGAAAAACGGAGATGGAGTCGTCAACGCTTTTTGATACACCCTATCGTGGAAGTCCGGGAGAGCCGTGGAGCCTACCATTGCCTGTTTAGCGAACTCAATGACAACCTGGAGAAATATTTTGAGTATACCAGGATGTCTCAGGACAGCTTCCGCTATCTTCTGCGTCGGGTGGAAGGATCCATTAGCAGGCAGGACACGCAGCTCCGGAGATCCATTTCCGCAGAGGAACGGCTGCTGGTGACTCTACGGTACGTAGCTGTTTGAATGACTGTGATATGTTCTTCCCTTTGTTTATCTTTTTTTTAAAAAATTTTTTGGGTTTGGTATGGTCAATGTACTTTTATAAATTACAATGTACTTTAATGTAATTTCTTTATCTTCTTGGCAGTTTCCTGGCTACCGGAGAGACCTTGAGATCCCTTCATTTTCAATTCAGGATTGGAGTCTCCACTCTTTCCGGAATTATTGCTGACACATGCCGCGCTTTGTGGGATAATCTCCGGGAGGAATTTTTACCCATCCCTACAAGTGACATCTGGGAGGCCAACGCCCAGAAATTTGAGCAAGTGTGTTCTTTTCCGAACTGTATTGGCGCAGTGGATGGAAAGCACATTCGGATTACCAAGCCTGAAAAAAGTGGATCCCTTTTCTATAATTATAAAAAATACTTTTCAACTGTTTTAATGGCAATTGCAGGTGCGGACTGCAGGTTTCTCGCAGTGGACATTGGTGCTTTTGGCCGTGCAAATGACTCACGGACATTTAAGGAGTCGGATATGGGCCAAAAATTATATGGGAATAATTTTAATTTCCCCCAGCCACGACCTCTTCCCCATACCGAAGGCCCTGCGATGCCATTTGTTGTGGTTGGGGATGAGGCATTCCAAATGTCTGCCAACCTATTGAAACCCTACTCCAGTCGGGGCTTGGACCATACAAAACGGATTTTCAATTACAGACTGTCCAGGGCCAGAAGGACTGTGGAGTGCGCCTTTGGCATCCTTGTCTCCAAATGGCGTATATTGGGATCCGCCATTAATCTTAAAATTGAAACAGTGGATGAGGTGGTGAAGGCTTGTGTGGTTCTCCACAATTATATTATGGCCAAAGAGATACTGAACGTCGAACTCGATGAACCCATAGCCAACCCATTGCCCAATTACCATGATCATCCTCTGAGGACAAGTGTGGAAATTGCGCAGATGAGGGATCGTTTTGCGGCCTATTTTGTTTCACATGTTGGCCGTGTGTCATGGCAAGATCAAATGGTGTAGTGTTAATGTTACTGTTGGACTGTATTCTGGTTTTAACTACACCAATAAATACCTCTACTGTGACTGTGCTAAAAATATAATATAATAATAAACTAATTCTCCAGTATTATGTGCAATAAATGTAATCCGTTTAGGCTGGTTTTGTTATGTCAAATTTTGCATCTACCTATACTTCACAAATGTAATGTGCCTTATCTAAAAACTTGGAACCCTTTGTTTTTAAAATGTTGTTGTTTAATAAAAAATTTTTCTAAGTTTTCTACCCTGCTTCAAAGAACATATTTATACCATACCATATAACATATTTATTTGGTTGTCAGATCGCCATGTATCGTTGTGTTTGACAGCAAAAGCAACGATACCAGCGATGTTTTACAATGGTAATCAGGGTAAATATCGGGTTACTAAGCATAGGGTGGCGCTTAGTAACCTGATATTTACCCTGGTTACCAGTGTTAAATGTAAAAAAAACCAACAGTACATATACTCATCTTCGCGTCCCCCGGCGTCCGCTCCCTGCACTGACTGAGCGCCGGCCGTAAAGTGAATGCACAGCACAGCGGTGATGTGACCTCTCTGCTGTTAGGGCCATCACTCAGTCAGTGCAGGGAAGCGGACGCCGAGGGACGCGATTGTGATTATATGTACTGTTGTTTTTTTACATTTAACACTGGTAACCAGGGTAAACATCGGAAGCGCGGTCCTGCGCTTAGCAACCCGCTGTTTACCCTGGTTACCCGGGGACCTCGGCATCATTGGTCGCTGGAGAGCTGTCACACACACAGCTCTCCAGCGACCAAATAGCGATGCTGCAGTGATCTGCATCATTGTCTGTTTCACTGCAGTGTTGCTTAAGTGTGAAGGTACCTTTAGGGTATGTGTCCACATTCAGGATTGCATCAGGATTTGGTCAGGATTTTACATCAGTATTTGTAAGCCAAAACCAGGAGTGGGTGATAAATGCAGAAGTGGTGCCTATGTTTCTATTATACTTTTCCTCTAATTGTTCCACTCCTGGTTTTGGCTTACAAATACTGATGTAAAATCCTGACCAAATCCTGATGCAATCCTGAACGTGGACACATACCCTTAGGGTATGTCGGTGGGGTGGCTGGAGTGGCTCTGCAGCAGGAGTCGGAGTCATGCTAGCCAGCGACGGCACTACAGGCATTGTAGTCGCTGACTGCATGACCCGAGCCTGCTGCAGAGCCCTCACGTAGGCAGTGTTTTAGGCCTGCATCACCGAAATCTGGAGTTCCGGCGTAAGGTTTTCCACCATGCCCTTAGCAATGGCACTAAAAAATGTTTGGCCGGCCTCGAGAGCTCGGATTCCATATTTTCAAGGCGCCGGTCGATATTGGACAGAGCAGTGTCCATTCTATCGCCCAACGCCTTGAAACAGTTCTGGAATACCGTGCTCAAATGCAAAAATTCGGGCATGGTTGGCCTGTCCGAGGCCCGCTGGCGCTGTCGGGAATTCCCGAACGAAGGAGCGCCAGAGGCCTCGGGCAGGGGAACACCTGATGGACCGGCTGCCGATTCTCCAGATGGTGGTGCAAGCCTGCTGTCGCTGTGGGATGGCTGTGACGGGTCAGATGGCGATTCATGAAGGTCCGCTCCTGATGGGTGAGCTCGCTCGAGGGTGCTGCTGTGTGTTCTGTGAAAAGATAAGGGAAAAATTAGTCTTCAATTAATAACCTATCACATACGCCAACTCCTGTAACAAAATTAACATTACATGACACAACAATACATTACAATCCTCTGTCTCTCAGTCTGTGTGGCCTATAATAAATTGCTGATTGTTATCGCCAGCTGACCGTTATGGCTGACGATAACAATCATGGACATACCAACGGCAGAAAATGACTGCTCATTCCCGCTGCCAAAGCCTTTTGACCGCATACCACTGTCATAGGTAAAAAAAATGTTTGTCTAAAACTCTTTCTTGACGCTGCCTATGCCGCAAAAATAGTATAAAATTTAAAGTCAAGATAAAACTTAAAAAAAAATATATATATATACACAGTGACTTTGCTGATCTGATCGCAGGAACGGCCATGACGTTAGGATCATGTGATCGAGACGTCATCATTATTCCTGCGATCAGACCTACCCTGACTCAGAATGTAACCTGTCATGGACTAAAAGGACTCCCGCTTAACCAAAGAAATTACTAATGGGCTATATACCATTCCACTAGGGAAAAAGTTACGTGGATGGCCAATATGCTACGCTGACTACATGGATGGCCAATACACTATATGCCTGGGAAATATACTATGTGGATACGTGGCTAGAACGTGTACTATGTGGCTGCGATATAGTGGCCTGGCAATATACTATGTGGATGCACAATGTATGTGGCTGGGCAATGTACAATGTGGCTGTGCAATATGCTATGTGGCTGGGCAATGTACAATGTGGCTGTGCAATATGGTATGTGGACAAAATACTTACTGTCGGCGGCCAAGGATCGGTCTTAGGAACTGTAATGCCCTGTTGTACTTATAGGGCACAGACTTGGCCGCAGCAGCACCACTCCGAGCTTGCTCCTCCTCATTACGGATCCCCTTATTGAAAAGGTCCTTCATGGATCGCCATCTGGTCCTCAACTTTTTAACTGTGAATGCAAAGAAAAAAAAAGGTTACATATTTAGCATTTAAAAAGGATAAAACAACCGTGTGCGATGCAAAGTTTAGGCGTTGATCGCATCACACACGGTTGTGTTTATCCTGGCATGATGGGTCATAGCAGCGTATCAGCACGGCGTATCAACAATACTCACCAAAGTTGCTTTTGTCCGTGCTTGAAGCGCTTTCAAAGCCATCCCACAGCGACTTTGCCACCTCAACCCACAAATGCCTCAACACCACCTGGTCCATGTGCCGGGGGTCACGGCTGTCCCACAGCGGGCCACGCTCCTGTATGCAGGAGATAAGGAGGTCCACATCAATAACACGATCTCCTTGGTCCCGTTGTGAAACCTAGAAAAATTAGAAAACATTAAGGTTACAGATATGAAAATATTAACAACCACCAGCACCTGTCATGATATGTACCTTTGCCCTGTCCTGTCTTTGAATAATATGCCATTTGATGTATGTATATTTCTGGTTTCTACACCTGTATTTAGGTATCTTTTTGTGCAGGGAGTTCAACTTTATGTTACCTTCCCCCAATACTTGCAGCCCTTAAAAGCTATAATGTAATTAAGCTTTGTAAACATCCCTAGTGAAAGCAGGATGCTACTCAAATGTAATGTTCCTCACAGCAGGATGCTAGTCAAGAAAAAAAAAAAAAATACTCACTCGCCGGCTTGACGCCACACCTTGGCCCCGAGCTCTCTGCTCCCGCTGATTCCCTTCTCCCTCACTTGAAGAAGCCTGTAAAAATTGTAGACAAAAATTATTGCCAAGGCTACAAATGACAGCGAATAGTAATCAACTGGACATAATTACTCACCGCACTCCCCTGCGCCGATTGGCTATGTTCGGAGTCACTCGCCATTCTTGCAAGTTTGTTCTGCAATGAAAAAATGAGCAAAAAATCACATCCAAAGCTAACAATGCCACATACAATTAAATAGGCCAAAAAAAAAAATAACAACCACAATGGACTGTTGACTGATAGGACAATGCAAACTCAACAAGCGACACCACAACGCCATACATTGCAAGAGAATACAATAGAAGATACAACACAAGGCAGAGTATGAAAAAGTTTCATCCAGAATAGACACAAACAAAATGAAGCCAAAATAGACACCTATGTCCAAATTTGAAAAAATAAAAACTTACAAAAAAACACATTTATTTATACAGAAAAAAAAAAGCCCAATGAAATAGCAAACTAATGAACGCCATACTTTACAATTACAACAAGACATGATCCAAAACAACACCATCTGGTGACATATAACCACAGAAATACATCAGAAAAAGGCGATAAAAACCATTCTAGATAAGCAATAAACATTACGGGACAACCGCTGTTACAATATACAGCAACCCAAAAGATAAACCATAGTCAAATAGAAAAAAAAAACCATGAAACTAAAAAAAAAGGGCCCCACCAAAAAAAAAAAAAAAACATCCATACTACACACTTGGCAATGCAAACAGTCAAGGAAGGAGATTATATGCCATATGGAAAACGACGTAAAACCATCAGAGATTAAAAAAAAAAAAAAAAAAATACAATTGAAAATAGAATGGCATATAGCCGCACGGAACAATACAATACAAATGAAACATCATAAATGTAGCCCCCCCACCAGCAAGAAAAGACACTCAAGGAAAGAAAAAAAAAAGCCAACAGCATACTTTACAATAAAACACAGCAAGACATGAGCCAAGAAAACGCCATACGGTTACCCCCAACAATAGAAACCAGAAAAAGACATGCACCAGAAATTTAACAAGAAAAAATCAGCCAAAAAAAAGACATTGAACAACCGCATGACACCAGAACAACCCAAAACCAATCCAAAATCAATACAAAACCAAGCAAGGCCGAAGACAATAAACGCCAGCATAACGCCAGAAGTACATCAGAACCAGATAAAAAAAAAAAATATTTCAATAACTACCCACAGTGCCATAACCGTACAATAGCACAGACCAAACATTGCACAAATTTAATCAAAATCAAGAAATAAAACACAGAATAAAAAAAAGGAAAGAGAAATTATATACTTACAGGTTTTCAAATCAGATGGCTCCTCTCTGTCTTCTCTGTAGACTAGCCTTGTGAAAGACAATGCCAACCCCCCTTTTTATATATATATATATATATATATATATATATATATATATATATATATATATATATCGTGTTTTTTTAGTGTCTAGACAAAGTCTAGACAATGTTTTGCATTTTTTATTGGAAAACGCATGCGTCGTACAACGCACCACGACGCAAGTACTTGCGTCGTCTGCGTTGTCAATACAATTCAATGGGGAATAAGGCGCATCGATGACGCAAACACGACGCAAACACGACGCATGCGTTTTTTAAAAGGTCGGCGCCGCCCAAAAATTGCAACATGTTGCGTTTGCCGCGCCCTGACAGGTGCAGTGAGTAAGACAAGAGCAAATAGTGACGAGGGGGCAGGGGAGAGGGCCCAAGGGGGCTAGGGGAGACAGGCACAAGGGTAACATAGGGGGGCTAGGGAGCAAGGAAGACAGGCACAAGGGGACACATGGGGCTAGGTGGCAGGGGAGAAGGTTACAAAGGGACTAGTGTGCAAGGGATCCTGACACAAGGGGCACACGGGGACAAGTGGGCAAGGGAGACTGACACAAGGGGCACACGGGGACTAGTGGACAAGGGAGACTGGCACAAGGGGACACAGGGACTAGTGGGCAAGGGAGACTGACACAAGGGGACACACGGGGACTAGTGGGCAAGGGAGACTGATACAAGGGGACTAGTGGGCAATGGAGACTGACAAGGGGACACACGGGGACAAGGGACAAGCACAAGGGGTCAAGGGAGACAGGCACAAGGGGACACACAGGGACTAGTGGGCAAGAGAGACTGACACAAGGGGACACACGGGGACAAGGGATACAAGCACAAGGGGACACACAGGGACTAGTGGGCAAGGGAGACTGACACAAGCACAAGGGGACAAAGGAGACTGACACAAGCACAAAGGGACAAAGGAGACAAGCACATGGGGACACACAGGGACTAATGGGCAAGGGAGATTGGCACACGGGGACAAGGGACACAAGCATAAGGGGACAAGGGACACAGGCTCAAGGGGACACACGGGCCCCTGACCTGCCAGAGCCGCTTGCAGCGGCGACCGCTGCGACCGTGGTAGTTACGCCCCTGCCTCACACACACACACACTACAGATATCACACACACACACACACACACTACAGATATCACACACACACATACTACAGATATCACACACACCAGATATCACACATACACACACACTACAGATATCACACACATACTACAAATATCACACACGCTACAGATATCACACACACACTACAGATATCACACACACTACAGATATCACACACACTACAGATATCACACACACACACTACAGATATCACACACACACACGCTACAGATATCACACACACTACAGATATCACACACACACTACAGATATCACACACACACTAGATATCACACACACATACAGATATCACACACACACACTACAGATATCACACACACACAGATACACACACTACAGATATCACACACACAATACAGATATCACACACACACTACAGATATCACACATACACTACAGATATCACACACACATACAGATATGACACACACACACACTACAGATATCACACACACATACAGATATCACACACACTACAGATACACACACTACAGATATCACACACACTACAGATATCACACACACTACAGATATCACACACTACAGATATCACACACACACTACAGATATCACACACACATACTACAGATATCACACACACACACACTACGGATATCACACACACACACACTACAGATATCAGACACACACACACACCAGATACCAGCTCATATACACAACTCACAATCTCCTCTCTGGTACAGGGGAGGCTGATATAAACCTATAAAAAGGTATAATATATACAAAATTTAGGCTCAGAGTATGCCCCCTCATGCACCCTAAAAATTCCAATGAAAGCAAAACAATATATAAGATGTTAACCAGAAAACTGGGGGTAAGATAACCATATGGTTATACCTTTGTCCTCAATACTGTTTGATGTCTGTAGGGTATAAGTTGGTGGTATATGAGTATATATTAGTGTACGTATTTCAATTCATATGCACGCACCTTCTCTAAATATTTGTCATATTGTTCAGTGCTAAAATGACATTTGTCTCCAACTGTCTGGGGGGTTGCATGTAGCTTACTAGCCATGTGCTGTTTTTCCGTTTTTAAATGCTTTTAAATGTATGTCTTGTTTTGTTGTGCCTTTTTGTATGAATAAAGTTGTTGTCTTTTGATGGTCGATCCCAGTGTTATGCATATCCTTTTTCTTAGTTTTTCTTGAGGACAGGTTTCACTTACAGACTACCCTTACACCTACTCCAGGTGACAATAAAGCAGGGAAAAAGTTGGTCCTAAGCAGAGTAGACAGCGAATGGAGGTGTACAGGAGATGACCAGTCCAGTGAAGAGTTTGTGGGGGCTACAGAAAGTAGTCCCACACACCCACAACCCCCAGTGCATGCAGGCAATCAACAGGAGGAGCAGAGGGATAAAAGAGCCATGGGATCCACTACCTGGATCTGTAATAAATGTAACAAGTCACAAGATAAAGGAAAAACCCAATGTGACTTCTGTGCTATGACTGAGAGGGGTGACACTGCAATTACCCTCCCTGTAATAACACAGGTCACCAGCAGAGGAGATTGGAGAGGAAAACACAAAGATAGATACCACTGATTAGTATAAACCATGAAGCTGATCTGAGCAACTTGCCATGGCAAATAGCTTCCCAGACCCGTATAAAAATCCCCTTGGGTTTTGTAAAGCCATGGAGGGTACAGCTGATAGCTATGATGCTGCATGGAATGATTTGGAACCATTATGCCGCATCTCTGCCGGGGTGCCCCTAGTTGAGAAAATAAAAGCAGTTCAGGTGAATGTAATAATACAGGAGATACCAGCAGACAAAAAAACTAGGGAGTCAGGACAGCAATTTCTAGCCAGGTTACTTGTGGTTGCCAAAAAGCAGACAGAGGACTTAGCTTCAGAATTACCAGAAGTATTTCAGGGTTCAGAGGAGCCTATTGACAGATTTCATGCTAAATGTACAGCAGTGTTCACAGATCATGATTATGGCCTGAAAAATCCTAGGGAAGCTAGGTTCTTTAAAAATATGTTCCTGACAGGATTAAGAGAAGAGTGAGGCCAGAATGTACAGTTGTGGCCAAAAGTATTGACACCGCTGCAATTCTGTCAGATAATACTCAGCTTCTTCCTGAAAATGATTGCAAACACAAATTCTTTGGTATTATTATCTTCATTAATTTGTCTTAAATGAAAAAACACAAAAAGAATTGTCCTAAAGCCAAATTGGATATAATTCCACACCAAACATAAAAAAGGGGTGGACAAAAGTATTGGCACTTTTCGAAAAATCATGTGATGCTTCTCTAATTTGTGTAATTAACAGCACCTGTAACTTACCTGTGGCACCTAACAGGTGTTGGCAATAACTAAATCACACTTGCAGCCAGTTGACATGGATTAAAGTTGACTCAACCTCTGTCCTGTGTCCTTGTGTGTACCACATTGAGCATGGAGAAAAGAAAGAAGACCAAAGAACTGTCTGAGGACTTGCGAAACAAAATTGTGAGGAAGCATGAGCAATCTCAAGGCTACAAGTCCATCTCCAAAGACCTGAATGTTCCTGTGTCTACCGTGCGCAGTGTCATCAAGAAGTTTAAAGCCCATGGCACTGTAGCTAACCTCCCTAGATGTGGACGGAAAAGAAAAATTGACAAGAGATTTCAACGCAAGATTGTGCGGATGTTGGATAAAGAACCTCGACTAACATCCATACAAGTTCAAGCTGCCCTGCAGTCCGAGGGTACAACAGTGTCAACCCGTACTATCCATCGGCATCTGAATGAAAAGGGACTGTATGGTAGGAGACCCAGGAAGACCCCACTTCTTACCCCGAGACATAAAAAAGCCAGGCTGGAGTTTGCCAAAACTTACCTGAAAAAGCCTAAAACGTTTTGGAAGAATGTTCTCTGGTCAGATGAGACAAAAATAGAGCTTTTTGGGCAAAGGCATCAACATAGAGTTTACAGGAGAAAAAAGAGGCTTTCAAAGAAAAGAACACGGTCCTTACAGTCAAATATGGCAGAGGTTCCCTGATGTTTTGGGGTTGCTTTGCTGCCTCTGGCACTGGACTGCTTGACCGTGTGCATGGCATTATGAAGTCTGAAGACTACAAACAAATTTTGCAGCATAATGTAGGGCCCAGTGTGAGAAAGCTGGGTCTCCCCCAGAGGTCATGGGTCTTCCAGCAGGACAATGACCCAAAACACACTTCCAAAAGCACTAGAAAATGGTTTGAGAGAAGCACTGGAGACTTCTAAGGTGGCCAGAAATGAGTCCAGACCTGAATCCCATAGAACACCTATGGAGAGATCTAAACATGGCAGTCTGGAGAAGGCACCCTTCAAATATCAGGGACCTGGAGCAGTTTGCCAAAGAATAATGGTCTAAAATTCCAGCAGAGCATTGTAAGAAACTCATTGATGGTTACCGGAAGCAGTTGGTCGCAGTTATTTTGGCAATAGGTTGTGCAACCAAGTTTAGGCTGTGGGTGCCAATACTTTTGTCTGGCCCATTTTTGGAGTTTTGTGTGAAATGATCAATGTTTTGCTTTTTGCTTCATTCTCTTTTGTGTTTTTTCATTTAAGACAAATTAAATGAAGATAATAATACCAAAGAATTTGTGTTTGCAATCATTTTCAGGAAGAAACTGAGTATTATCTGACAGAATTGCAGGGGTGTCAATACTTTTGGCCACAACTGTATCTATGTTACACTCGATCAGTCTCTTCCCATGTTCAGGAGGATAGAGGACCAGATTAACAGTAGGAAAGCAAAAGAAGCAGCAAAAGCCAACTCCTGTTATGGTGAATATATCTCCGGATGTATTTAATAATGCTGTGGGAACTGCGGTGCAGGTGTCAGGTATATATCACAGGGGAACAGGGGGAGAGAAGAAAAGGAAAGATTAGATAGTTCACCCAGAGAAGAGTAAACAAAAATAGTCGTCCCCCCACAGGATGGCTATCACTTTCACACAATTAAAATGCCTGATTGATGCGGGGGGCGAGTCATACTGATATAAGAAAATGGATATGCCACAACGATTCATGACAGGGAAAACCGTCCAGGATGTAGGGACAGATGGGGCAGTCTATCCCTTGCATGAAACAGAACCCAAGAATGTGTGAATAGCACGTACCACAGACTTGTGTGCCCAATTGCTAGTCAGATAAATGTCCTCTAAGCTTGATAGGTGCTGATATCATGTGTGCAATGAATGCAGTTATTAATTGTTTGGAAGAAAAGTATTACTGTTACAGGCTCATTGTCTGGAGCAACCCTCTCCACTATGATGTCGCTAATTTAGCTAGATGATGAAAAACTGCAAATTGACAAAGATGAGGACATTCAGCAAATGCTCAAGCAAATATCAGCTGCAGTATGGGTAAAGAATAAGAGAGATGTTGGTTTGTTAAGGATAACACAAGTATCCATCAAACTGAAGCCAGGTACTGTACCGGTGTATATTAGACAATATCCCCTGAGCAGAGAGCAACCTGGTATGTCTAATTGAAACAGATTCTTTGCTAATCTTTTTGTACCATGAAGGATGTAAGGTTTCAAGAGATAAACAGCAAAATAAATAACAAAAAAAAAAAGGAAAAAGTTGTTTTTTTTGGTTGCTGCATTGCAACTCAGCTGAAACACATAACACCAGAAAGGGTAAAAGGCCATAAGCTAAACAATTGTGCCCTCTTCCATAAGTACACGGAGAACATCCCTAGGGCTGATCGACTACTGTAGGGAATGGATTCCCTCGCCAACAGAAATCATGCACCCTCTGTTTGATGTGTTGTCAATGTGAAACAAGGGTCAGCCATACCAACTGACCACAGAAACAAAAGAGGGGTTTAAGGACCAGAAGGAAGCCATTCTCTCAGACCCAGTACTAGGAATCCCAAGTTATGACCTCCCTTTCCGTTTGTACTGTCATACATCTGGGGGGACATGTTATGGGTGTACTGTTTTAACACAAATATTTGCCAATATGCAAGAGACACCAATCTCTAAGGTAAATGTAGAGCTTTATGTAGATGGGTCATGGTTTTACAAAGATATAGCACCTCATAGAGGTTGTGCAATAGTTGATCAACAAGGTGGTAAAAAGTAAAGCTATACCTTCTAGAATGTCTGCTCAGGAAGCTGAATTGAAAGCACTCACTGAGGCATGTATAATGGCAGAGAATTCACCTATAGTGCCACGCATTCGGCATTTTCCATGATTGCGGTTCCATATGGAAGAGCAGAAAGTTTATTGGTTCTTCTGGTAAACCTGTTAAAAATGTAGACTTGATGGCTCAACTTCAAGTTGCTATATTCAAGGTGCAAGCTCGCACTAAAGAGCGCACTAGAGAAGCTGAAGGTAATAACCAATCTGACATTGCAGCAAAAGCTGCTGCTTTGCTTCCTCTCCCAACAGAGCTATACACGGTGCAGGTGTCCGGGGGGATGGACCTACAACTACCTCAGAGCCTGAAAGATCAGGCCTTTGCACTGAAAAAGAAGGATGGCAAAGGCACTCATGTGCGAAGGGAAGGAAGAAGATGGACTGAGGAGAGTGGACAGTAAGTACTGCCTTCCTAGGGCACTGTTCCCCATGATGTGTGCTCTCTCATGGACTGGCGCATCAGTCCAAAGACGCAATGGTAAGTCAGGTAAAAGCTAATTGCGTGACCCCAGAATTCCATTGTGCTGCTGCTATATTCGTATAGGGATGCGTAGTCTGTGTATGCCTAAATGTGGGAAAAGTGCACCACCTGACCATTGTACCTGCTCCAGCTACCTCAAATTAATTTCATACAGCCTCTAGAGGTAGGCATCTATGAATATGTGTTGGTATGTATCGACTAGGTGACATTTTTGATAGTATAACTGATTATTTATTTGATGCTCTAAATGTTGAATCAGATTACATGAAACAGCTTATAGTTATTATTAATCATCATTCTATAGTACATAATTATCTCACAGCCTCTCAAGGAGGCTTCTGTCAGGTGATAGGACCTGCCTGTTGCCGCTATATAGATCCTTCCGGACTAATGAGAATTACTCATGATATAGAATAACTTGAAATGATAAAGGGAAGGGGTGCGGAAAGTTAATTCACTGGATGATTTACCCCTCCCTGAATGGCTCTTATGGTTAAACCCCATGAACCTGTTTAAAGGAATAGGTGGATGGATATCGGGTGTAATTCATGTCCTAATTCAAGCAGTTTTAGTGATACTAATCATTGCAGTGATGATAAAGTTATTTGTTATGTTTTTAAAGAAAATTCTCAGTTCTAGTTGTAAATGTTTTACAGGTAAAGGTAAAGCTAAAATCATTACTGACTACCTTGATAATAAAGCAAACCCAAGTGATGACTACCTCAATAACTGCACTCCAACCTGAATGCATATTCTGCAACATGTATTTCAGAAGACCAAACGTCTGATAAAAGACAAAGAGCCCATAGAGAATTTACAAAGACTCATTGACAATATGGACTCTATGAATTATACTAACAAACAAAAACTATATTCTGTTTTCTAACACCTATTTTAATAAATTAATATAAATGTCTATATTTCTATGTCATAAAAATGTATCTATATCATCCCCTTATAATAATCCCATGATAGAAATAGGGTTAGAAGAAACAGAAGCATAATTTGAATAGATACACAGCATGTCGGTATCCCATGATATACACTGGATAAGCCATGTATTTCATGAAGTAGGGTTATCATGCAGACCTGAGTAACAGGAAGGGAGCAGCTAGGGCAAGGTAGATCAGATGATAAAAAGAGGGGAATTGTTAAAAAAATGGTTAATCTTCATCTTTTTAATATCAGAAAAATAACAGAAAAACAAGTATTGTGCAATGTTATCATCTGAGTCTCTTTTAGCATGATTTCCCAGACATTCCACATAGCAGTGGTCAATAATTCCCAGAAACTGTCAATGACATCTTGTTGTTTTTGTCTAGATTCTGTTTTTGTCCGAATCCACCCAAAAATCTTGAATATTCAGCCAGAATCTTATAAAACCGCAGACATGTGCAAAGCCTCCCCGTATTCTTTCACCTAATCTATTTTGTATACCAGGATGTGTCTGACAACCCATTGTATAATATATATATCCTTGCCAATTTATTATGTAACTCTATATTTCCTTTTGATCTTGGGGCTTTAAAAGCCCAGCCCTGAAAATAAAGACCAAGAGACTACTTGGACAGACAATGAGCATGTGCCTCTCTGATTATTGCTTCGTCGCTTAGGTACCTAAAAGACAGAACACCTGAGTAGGTTGGAAATCCCTTCTCTAACAGTGTCATCAGCATAGAGATGGTACTGGAACCCAAATCTGCTGATTGCTTGTCCAATAGGGGCAGTGTATAGAGAGAAGAGGAGGGGGCCTAGGACTGAGCCTTGCGGAACGCCGATAGTAAGGGGACGAGGAGAGGAAGAGGAGCCGGCAAAAGATACAGCGAAGGAGCGGTAAGAAAGGTAGGAGGAGAACCAGGAGAGGGCTGTGTCCTTGAGGCCTATAGAGCGGAGCATAGAGAGGAGGAGCTGATGATCCACAGTGTCAAATGCGGCAGAGAGATCCAGGAGAATCAGCAGGGAACAATGACCTTTGGATTTAGTTGTTATTGGATAATTAGAGACTTTAGTGAGGGCAGTTTTAGTGGAGTGTTAGAGCTGAAACCAGATTGTAAGGGGTCGAGAAGAGAGTTATCCGAGAGATAGCGGATTAGACAGGAGTGGACCAAGCTTTCCTGGAGTTTAGAGATGAAGGAAAGGTTAGAGACAGGTCTGTAGTTAACATTGCAGTTCTGGTCCAGGGATGGCTTTTTAAGTAAAGGGGTTATGATGGCATGTTTAAATGAGAAGGGAAAGATACCTGAAGAAAGAGAGAGGTTAAATATTTTAGTCAGGTGAGTGGTGACCACTGGTGAGAGAGACTGCAGGAGATGTGAAGTAATGGGGTCACTGTTGCAGGTTGTAGGCTGAGCAGAAGCGAGGAGCTTGGAAACTTCTTCTGAAACAGGCTCAAAGATGTCTAGTGAGCTTGAGGTGCGGCAGGGCAGGGGATCCAGGCACTGAGAAGATTGGGCTGACATATCCTGATGGATGTGGTTGATTTTTTTCTAGGAAATAAGACAGCTATATAGACAGCTTAGGAGGGTTGATTCTACTGAGAGATTCCTTTTAATAATAATGATGAATTTTTGTACCCATAGAATTGGAGGGGATAGTTGGTGAAAATATGTATTCGCAATTATGCTTACTGTTTTATACAACCTGATGTGCTGTTATGCATTATGTATGTAATGAAAAACTGCGATAGTTTTAAGATATAGAATTTGTAAAATAGTCTAATATATAATTGCCTAGAATACTACTTCCTGCAATTTGTGCCAACTTCCGTGGCTTTGTCCGGAGCTAATGTCCGGAGATAATGTCCGGAGCTAATGTCCGGAGATAAGTGACGTCACCAGTGTCCTACACCCAGGCAGAGCACAGGGGCCCCAGGCAGCATATGGGGCCCCAGGCAGAGCACAGTGGCCCCAGGCAGAGCACAGGGGCCCCAGGCAGCATATGGGGCCCCAGGCAGAGCACAGGGGCCCCAGGCAGCATATGGGGCCCCAGGCAGAGCACAGTGGCCCCAGGCAGAGCACAGGGGCCCCAGGCAGAACATGGGGCCCCAGGCAGAGCACAGGGGCCCCAGGCAGAGCACAGGGGCCCCAGGCAGCATATGGGGCCCCAGGCAAAGCACAGGGGCCCCAGGCAGCATATGGGGCCCCAGGCAGAGCACAGTGGCCCCAGGCAGAGCACACACCAAATCGGAGGCCGAGGGGCCCCGCCAACCAAATTGGAGGCCGAGGGGCCCCGCCAACCAAATCGGAGGCCGAGGAGCCCCGCCCACCAAATCGAAGGCCGAGCGGCCCCACCCACCAAAGCGGAGGCCGAGGAGCCCGGCCCCGCCCACCAAAGCGGAGGCCAAGGGGCCCCGACCACCACATCGGAGGCCGAGGGGCCCCGCCCACCAAATCGGAGGCCGAGGGTCCCCACCCACCAAATCGGAGGCCGAGGGTCCCCGCCCACCAAATCGGAGGCCGAGGGTCCCCGCCCACCAAATTGGAGGCCGAGGGTCCCCGCACACCAAATCGGAGGCCGAGGGGCCCCGCCTACCAAATCGGAGGCCGAGGGTCCCCGCCCACCACATCGGAGGCCGAGGGGCCACACCCACCAAATCGGAGGCCGAGGGTCCCCGCCCACCAAATCGGAGGCCGAGGGGCCCCGCCCACCAAATCGGAGGCCGGGGGTCCTCGCCCTCCAAATCGGAGGCCGGGGGCCCCGCCCACCACATCGGAGGCCGAGGGGCCACGCCCACCAAATCGGAGGCCGAGGGTCCCCGCCCACCAAATCAGAGGCTGAGGGTCCACACCATCCAAATCGGAGGCCGAGGGGCCGAGCCCACCAAATCGGAGGCCGACGGGCCCCACCCACCAAAGCGGAGGCCGAGGGTCCCCGCCCACCAAATTGGAGGCCGAGGGTCCCCGCCCACCAAATCGGAGGCCGAGGGTCCCCGCCCACCAAATTGGAGGCCGAGGGGCCCCACCAACCAAATCGGAAGCCGAGGAGCCCCGCCCACCAAATCGAAGGTCGAGGGGCCCCGCCAACGAAAGCGGAGGCCGAGGGTCCCCGCACACCAAATCGGAGGCAGAGGGACCCCGCCCACCAAATCGGAGGCCGAGGGGCCCCGCCCACCAAAGCGGAGGCCGAGAGTCCCCGACCACCAAATCGGATGCCGAGGGTCCCTGCCCACCAAATCAGAGGCCGAGGGTCCCCGCCCACCAAATCGGAGGCCGAGGGTCCCCGCCCACCAAATCGGAGGCCGAGAGTCCCCGCCCACCAAATCGGAGGCCGAGGGGCCCCGCCAACCAAATCGGAGGCCGAGGGGCTTCGCCAACCAAATGGGAGGCCGAGGAGCTCCGCCCACCAAATCGAAGGCCGAGCGGCCCCGCCCACCAAAGCGGAGGCCGAGGGGCCTGGCCCCGCCCACCAAAGCGGAGGCCGAGGGGCCCCGCCAACCAAATCGGAGGCCGAGGAGCCCCGCCCACCAAATCGATGGCCGAGCGGCCCCGCCCACCAAAGTGGAGGCCGAGGGGCCTGGCCCCGCCCACCAAAGCGGAGGCCGAGGGGCCCCGCCCACCACATCGGAGGCCGAGGGTCCCCGCCCACCAAATCGGAGGCCGAGGGTCCCCGCCCACCAAATCGGAGGCCGAGGGTCCCCGCCCACCATATTGGAGGCCTAGGGTCCCCGCCCACCAAATCGGAGGCCGAGGGTCCCCGCCCACCAAATCGGAGGCCGAGGGTCCCCACCAACCAAATCGAAGGCCGAGCGGCCCCGCCCGCCAAAGCGGAGGCGGAGGGGCCCGGCCCCGCCCACCAAAGCGGAGGCCGAGGGGCCCCACCCACCACATCGGAGGCCGAGGGGCCCCGCCCACCAAATCGGAGGCCGAGGGACCCCACCCACCAAATCGGAGGCCGAGGGTCCCCGCCCACCAAATCGGAGGCCGAGGGTCCCCGCCCACAAAATTGGAGGCCGAGGGTCCCCGCCCACCAAATCGGAGGCCGAGGGTCCCCGCCCACCAAATCGGAGGCCGAGGGGCCCCACCAACCAAATCGGAGGCCGAGGGGCCCCGCCCACCAAATCGGAGGCCGAGGGTCCCTGCCCACCAAATTGGAGGCCGAGGGGCCCCGCCAACCAAATCGGAGGCCGAGGGGCCCCGCTCACCAAATCGGAGGCCGTGGGCCCCGCCCACCAAATCGGAGGCCGAGGGGCCCCGCCCACCAAATCGGAGGCCGAGGGGCCCCGCCAACCGAATCGGAGGCCGAGGGGCCCCGCCCACCAAATCAGAGGCCGAGGGTCCCCGCCCACCAAATCGGAGGCCGAGAGTCCCCGCCCACCAAATCGGAGGATAAGGGGCCCCGCCAACCAAATCGGAGGCCGAGGGGCCCCGCCAACCAAATCGGAGGCCGAGGAGCCCCGCCCAACAAATCGAAGGCCGAGCGGCCCCGCCCACCAAAGCGGAGGCCGAGGGGCCCGGCCCTGCCCACGAAAGCAGAGGCCGAGGGGCCCCGACCACCACATCGGAGGCCGAGGGGCCCCGCCCACCAAATCGGAGGCCGAGGGGCCCCGCCCACAAAATCGGAGGCCGAGGGTCCCCGCCCACCAAATCGGAGGCCGAGGGGCCCCGCCTACCAAATCAGAGGCCGAGGGTCCCCGCCCACCAAATCGGAGGCCTGAGGGTCCCCGCCCACCAAATCGGAGGCCGAGGGGCCCCACCCACCAAATCGGAGGCCGGGTGTCCCCGCCCACCAAATCGGAGGCCGAGGTGCCCCGCCCACCACATCGGAGGCCGATGGGCCCCGCCCACCAAATCGGAGGCCGAGGGTCCCCGCCCACCAAATCGGATGCCGAGGGTCCCCGCCCACCAAATCGGAGGCCGAGGGTCCCCGCCCACCAAATCGGAGGCCGAGGGTCCACACCAACCAAATCGGAGGCCAAGGGGCCCCGCCCACCAAATCGAAGGCCGAGGGGCCCCGCCCACCAAAGCGGAGGCCGAGGGTCCCCGCACACCAAATCGGAGGCAGAGGGACCCCGCCCACCAAATCGGAGGCCAAGGGGCCCCGCCCACCAAAGCGGAGGCCGAGGGTCCCCGACCACCAAATCGGAGACCGAGGGTCCCCGCCCACCAAATCGGAGGCCGAGGGTCCCCGCCCACCAAATCGGAAGCCGAGAGTCCCCGCCCACCAAATCGGAGGCCGAGGGTCCCCGCCAACCAAATCGGAGGCCGAGGGGCCCCGCCAACCAAATCGGAGGCCGAGGAGCCCCGCCCACCAAATCGAAGGCCGAGCGGCCCCGCCCACCAAAGCGGAGGCCGAGGGGCCCGGCCCCGCCCACCAAAGTGGAGGCCGAGGGGCCCCGCCCACCACATCGGAGGCCGAGGGGCCCCGCCCACCAAATCGGAGGCCGAGGGTCCCCACCCACCAAATCGGAGGCCGAGGGTCCCCGCCCACCAAATCGGAGGCCGAGGGTCCCCTCCCACCAAATTGGAGGCCGAGGGTCCCCGCCCACCAAATCAGAGGCTGAGGGTCCCCGCCCACCAAATCGGAGGCCGAGGGGCCCCACCCACCAAATCGGAGGCCGAGGGGCCCCGCCCACCAAATCGGAGTCCGAGGGGCCCCGCCCACCAAATCGGAGGCCGAGGGTCCCTGCCCACCAAATCGGAGGCCGAGGGGCCCCGCCAACCAAATCGGAGGCCGAGGGGCCCCGCCCACCAAATCGGAGGCCGAGGGGCCCCGCCCACCAAATCGAAGGCCGAGGGTCCCCGCCCACCAAATCGGAGGATAAGGGGCCCCGCCCACCAAATCAAAGGCCGAGCGGCCCCACCCACCAAAGCGGAGGCAGAGGGACCCCGCCCACCAAATCGGAGGCCGTGGGGCCCCGCCAATCAAAGCGGAGGCCGAGGGTCCCCGCCCACCAAATCGGAGGCAGAGGGACCCCGCCCACCAAATCGGAGGCCGAGGGGCCCCGCCCACCAAATCGGAGGCCGAGGGTCCCCGCCCACGAAATCGGAGGCTGAGGGTCCCCGCCCACCAAATCGGAGGCCGGTCCCCGCCCACCAAATCGGAGGCCAAGGGTCCCCACCCACCAAATCGGAGGACGAGGGGCCCCGCCAACCAAATCGGAGGCCGAGGAGCCCCGCCCACCAAATCGAAGGCCGAGCGGCCCCGCCCACCAAAGCGGAGGCCGAGGGGCCCGGCCCCGCCCACCAAAGTGGAGGCCGAGGGGCCCCGCCCACCACATCGGAGGCCGAGGGGCCCCGCCCACCAAATCGGAGGCCGAGGGTCCCCACCCACCAAATCGGAGGCCGAGGGTCCCCGCCCACCAAATCGGAGGCCGAGGGTCCCCTCCCACCAAATTGGAGGCCGAGGGTCCCCGCCCACCAAATCAGAGGCCGAGGGTCCCCGCCCACCAAATCGGAGGCCGAGGGGCCCCACCAACCAAATAGGAGGCCGAGGGGCCCCGCCCACCAAATCGGAGTCCGAGGGGCCCCGCCCACCAAATCGGAGGCCGAGGGTCCCCGCCCACCAAATCGGAGGCCGAGGGGCCCCGCCAACCAAATCGGAGGCCGAGGGGCCCCGCCCACCAAATCGGAGGCCGAGGGGCCCCGCCCACCAAATCGAAGGCCGAGGGTCCCCGCCCACCAAATCGGAGGATAAGGGGCCCCGCCCACCAAATCGAAGGCCGAGGGGCCCCGCCCACCAAATCGGAGTCCGAGGGGCCCCGCCCACCAAATCGGAGGCCGAGGGTCCCTGCCCACCAAATCGGAGGCCGAGGGGCCCCGCCAACCAAATCGGAGGCCGAGGGGCCCCGCCCACCAAATCGGAGGCCGAGGGGCCCCGCCCACCAAATCGAAGGCCGAGGGTCCCCGCCCACCAAATCGGAGGATAAGGGGCCCCACCCACCAAATCGAAGGCCGAGCGGCCCCACCCACCAAAGCGGAGGCAGAGGGACCCCGCCCACCACATCGGAGGCCGAGGGGCCCCGCCCACCAAATCGGAGGCCGAGGGTCCCCACCCACCAAATCGGAGGCCGAGGGTCCCCGCCCACCAAATCGGAGGCCGAGGGTCCCCGCCCACCAAATTGGAGGCCGAGGGTCCCCGCACACCAAATCGGAGGCCGAGGGGCCCCGCCTACCAAATCGGAGGCCGAGGGTCCCCGCCCACCACATCGGAGGCCGAGGGGCCACACCCACCAAATCGGAGGCCGAGGGTCCCCGCCCACCAAATCGGAGGCCGAGGGGCCCCGCCCACCAAATCGGAGGCCGGGGGTCCTCGCCCTCCAAATCGGAGGCCGGGGGCCCCGCCCACCACATCGGAGGCCGAGGGGCCACGCCCACCAAATCGGAGGCCGAGGGTCCCCGCCCACCAAATCAGAGGCTGAGGGTCCACACCATCCAAATCGGAGGCCGAGGGGCCGAGCCCACCAAATCGGAGGCCGACGGGCCCCACCCACCAAAGCGGAGGCCGAGGGTCCCCGCCCACCAAATTGGAGGCCGAGGGTCCCCGCCCACCAAATCGGAGGCCGAGGGTCCCCGCCCACCAAATTGGAGGCCGAGGGGCCCCACCAACCAAATCGGAAGCCGAGGAGCCCCGCCCACCAAATCGAAGGTCGAGGGGCCCCGCCAACGAAAGCGGAGGCCGAGGGTCCCCGCACACCAAATCGGAGGCAGAGGGACCCCGCCCACCAAATCGGAGGCCGAGGGGCCCCGCCCACCAAAGCGGAGGCCGAGAGTCCCCGACCACCAAATCGGATGCCGAGGGTCCCTGCCCACCAAATCAGAGGCCGAGGGTCCCCGCCCACCAAATCGGAGGCCGAGGGTCCCCGCCCACCAAATCGGAGGCCGAGAGTCCCCGCCCACCAAATCGGAGGCCGAGGGGCCCCGCCAACCAAATCGGAGGCCGAGGGGCTTCGCCAACCAAATGGGAGGCCGAGGAGCTCCGCCCACCAAATCGAAGGCCGAGCGGCCCCGCCCACCAAAGCGGAGGCCGAGGGGCCTGGCCCCGCCCACCAAAGCGGAGGCCGAGGGGCCCCGCCAACCAAATCGGAGGCCGAGGAGCCCCGCCCACCAAATCGATGGCCGAGCGGCCCCGCCCACCAAAGTGGAGGCCGAGGGGCCTGGCCCCGCCCACCAAAGCGGAGGCCGAGGGGCCCCGCCCACCACATCGGAGGCCGAGGGTCCCCGCCCACCAAATCGGAGGCCGAGGGTCCCCGCCCACCAAATCGGAGGCCGAGGGTCCCCGCCCACCATATTGGAGGCCTAGGGTCCCCGCCCACCAAATCGAAGGCCGAGGGTCCCCGCCCACCAAATCGGAGGCCGAGGGTCCCCACCAACCAAATCGAAGGCCGAGCGGCCCCGCCCGCCAAAGCGGAGGCGGAGGGGCCCGGCCCCGCCCACCAAAGCGGAGGCCGAGGGGCCCCACCCACCACATCGGAGGCCGAGGGGCCCCGCCCACCAAATCGGAGGCCGAGGGACCCCACCCACCAAATCGGAGGCCGAGGGTCCCCGCCCACCAAATCGGAGGCCGAGGGTCCCCGCCCACAAAATTGGAGGCCGAGGGTCCCCGCCCACCAAATCGGAGGCCGAGGGTCCCCGCCCACCAAATCGGAGGCCGAGGGGCCCCACCAACCAAATCGGAGGCCGAGGGGCCCCGCCCACCAAATCGGAGGCCGAGGGTCCCTGCCCACCAAATTGGAGGCCGAGGGGCCCCGCCAACCAAATCGGAGGCCGAGGGGCCCCGCTCACCAAATCGGAGGCCGTGGGCCCCGCCCACCAAATCGGAGGCCGAGGGGCCCCGCCCACCAAATCGGAGGCCGAGGGGCCCCGCCAACCGAATCGGAGGCCGAGGGGCCCCGCCCACCAAATCAGAGGCCGAGGGTCCCCGCCCACCAAATCGGAGGCCGAGAGTCCCCGCCCACCAAATCGGAGGATAAGGGGCCCCGCCAACCAAATCGGAGGCCGAGGGGCCCCGCCAACCAAATCGGAGGCCGAGGAGCCCCGCCCAACAAATCGAAGGCCGAGCGGCCCCGCCCACCAAAGCGGAGGCCGAGGGGCCCGGCCCTGCCCACGAAAGCGGAGGCCGAGGGGCCCCGACCACCACATCGGAGGCCGAGGGGCCCCGCCCACCAAATCGGAGGCCGAGGGGCCCCGCCCACAAAATCGGAGGCCGAGGGTCCCCGCCCACCAAATCGGAGGCCGAGGGGCCCCGCCTACCAAATCAGAGGCCGAGGGTCCCCGCCCACCAAATCGGAGGCCTGAGGGTCCCCGCCCACCAAATCGGAGGCCGAGGGGCCCCACCCACCAAATCGGAGGCCGGGTGTCCCCGCCCACCAAATCGGAGGCCGAGGTGCCCCGCCCACCACATCGGAGGCCGATGGGCCCCGCCCACCAAATCGGAGGCCGAGGGTCCCCGCCCACCAAATCGGATGCCGAGGGTCCCCGCCCACCAAATCGGAGGCCGAGGGTCCCCGCCCACCAAATCGGAGGCCGAGGGTCCACACCAACCAAATCGGAGGCCAAGGGGCCCCGCCCACCAAATCGAAGGCCGAGGGGCCCCGCCCACCAAAGCGGAGGCCGAGGGTCCCCGCACACCAAATCGGAGGCAGAGGGACCCCGCCCACCAAATCGGAGGCCAAGGGGCCCCGCCCACCAAAGCGGAGGCCGAGGGTCCCCGACCACCAAATCGGAGACCGAGGGTCCCCGCCCACCAAATCGGAGGCCGAGGGTCCCCGCCCACCAAATCGGAAGCCGAGAGTCCCCGCCCACCAAATCGGAGGCCGAGGGTCCCCGCCAACCAAATCGGAGGCCGAGGGGCCCCGCCAACCAAATCGGAGGCCGAGGAGCCCCGCCCACCAAATCGAAGGCCGAGCGGCCCCGCCCACCAAAGCGGAGGCCGAGGGGCCCGGCCCCGCCCACCAAAGTGGAGGCCGAGGGGCCCCGCCCACCACATCGGAGGCCGAGGGGCCCCGCCCACCAAATCGGAGGCCGAGGGTCCCCACCCACCAAATCGGAGGCCGAGGGTCCCCGCCCACCAAATCGGAGGCCGAGGGTCCCCTCCCACCAAATTGGAGGCCGAGGGTCCCCGCCCACCAAATCAGAGGCTGAGGGTCCCCGCCCACCAAATCGGAGGCCGAGGGGCCCCACCCACCAAATCGGAGGCCGAGGGGCCCCGCCCACCAAATCGGAGTCCGAGGGGCCCCGCCCACCAAATCGGAGGCCGAGGGTCCCTGCCCACCAAATCGGAGGCCGAGGGGCCCCGCCAACCAAATCGGAGGCCGAGGGGCCCCGCCCACCAAATCGGAGGCCGAGGGGCCCCGCCCACCAAATCGAAGGCCGAGGGTCCCCGCCCACCAAATCGGAGGATAAGGGGCCCCGCCCACCAAATCAAAGGCCGAGCGGCCCCACCCACCAAAGCGGAGGCAGAGGGACCCCGCCCACCAAATCGGAGGCCGTGGGGCCCCGCCAATCAAAGCGGAGGCCGAGGGTCCCCGCCCACCAAATCGGAGGCAGAGGGACCCCGCCCACCAAATCGGAGGCCGAGGGGCCCCGCCCACCAAATCGGAGGCCGAGGGTCCCCGCCCACGAAATCGGAGGCTGAGGGTCCCCGCCCACCAAATCGGAGGCCGGTCCCCGCCCACCAAATCGGAGGCCAAGGGTCCCCACCCACCAAATCGGAGGACGAGGGGCCCCGCCAACCAAATCGGAGGCCGAGGAGCCCCGCCCACCAAATCGAAGGCCGAGCGGCCCCGCCCACCAAAGCGGAGGCCGAGGGGCCCGGCCCCGCCCACCAAAGTGGAGGCCGAGGGGCCCCGCCCACCACATCGGAGGCCGAGGGGCCCCGCCCACCAAATCGGAGGCCGAGGGTCCCCACCCACCAAATCGGAGGCCGAGGGTCCCCGCCCACCAAATCGGAGGCCGAGGGTCCCCTCCCACCAAATTGGAGGCCGAGGGTCCCCGCCCACCAAATCAGAGGCCGAGGGTCCCCGCCCACCAAATCGGAGGCCGAGGGGCCCCACCAACCAAATAGGAGGCCGAGGGGCCCCGCCCACCAAATCGGAGTCCGAGGGGCCCCGCCCACCAAATCGGAGGCCGAGGGTCCCCGCCCACCAAATCGGAGGCCGAGGGGCCCCGCCAACCAAATCGGAGGCCGAGGGGCCCCGCCCACCAAATCGGAGGCCGAGGGGCCCCGCCCACCAAATCGAAGGCCGAGGGTCCCCGCCCACCAAATCGGAGGATAAGGGGCCCCGCCCACCAAATCGAAGGCCGAGGGGCCCCGCCCACCAAATCGGAGTCCGAGGGGCCCCGCCCACCAAATCGGAGGCCGAGGGTCCCTGCCCACCAAATCGGAGGCCGAGGGGCCCCGCCAACCAAATCGGAGGCCGAGGGGCCCCGCCCACCAAATCGGAGGCCGAGGGGCCCCGCCCACCAAATCGAAGGCCGAGGGTCCCCGCCCACCAAATCGGAGGATAAGGGGCCCCACCCACCAAATCGAAGGCCGAGCGGCCCCACCCACCAAAGCGGAGGCAGAGGGACCCCGCCCACCAAATCGGAGGCCATGGGGCCCCGCCAATCAAAGCGGAGGCCGAGGGTCCCCGCCCACCAAATCGGAGGCAGAGGGACCCCGCCCACCAAATCGGAGGCCGAGGGGCCCCGCCCACCAAATCGGAGGCCGAGGGTCCCCGCCCACGAAATCGGAGGCTGAGGGTCCCCGCCCACCAAATCGGAGGCCGGTCCCCGCCCACCAAATCGGAGGCCAAGGGTCCCCACCCACCAAATCGGAGGACGAGGGGCCCCACCAACCAAATCGGAGGCCGAGGAGCCCTGCCCACCAAAAGTAAGTGCGGCCCCAAAAGTAAGTACGCCCCCGGGTGCAAAAGTAAGTGCGCCCCCGGGTGCAAAAGTAAGTGCGCCCCCGGGTGCAAAAGTAAGTGCGCCCCCGTGTGCAAAAGTAAGTGCGCCCCCGGGTGCAAAAGTAAGTGCGCCTCCGGGTGCAAAAGTAAGTGCGCCCCCGGGTGCAAAAGGAAGCGCGCCCCCGGCCCCGGGTGCAAAAGTAAGCGCGCCCCCCAGTCCCGTGTGTGAAAAGTGCTGCTGTAAAGCTGGTAGCGCTGTTCAAGCACCATGTATTTCCTTCAGGAAATGCCCATCTAATATATAATTGCCTAGAATACTACTTCCTGCAATTTGTGCCAACTTCCGTGGCTTTGTCCGGAGCTAATGTCCGGAGCTAATGTCCGGAGCTAATGTCCGGAGCTAATGTCCGGAGCTAATGTCCGGAGATAAGTGACGTCACCAGTGTCCTACACCCAGGCAGAGCACAGGGGCCCCAGGCAGCATATGGGGCCCCAGGCAGAGCACAGTGGCCCCAGGCAGAGCACGGGCCCCAGGCAGCATATGGGGCCCCAGGCAGAGCACAGGGGCCCCAGGCAGCATATGGGGCCCCAGGCAGAGCACAGGGGCCCCAGGCAGCATATGGGGCCCCAGGCAGAGCACAGTGGCCCCAGGCAGAGCACAGGGGCCCCAGGCAGAACATGGGGCCCCAGGCAGAGCACAGGGGCCCCAGGCAGAGCACAGGGGCCCCAGGCAGCATATGGGGCCCCAGGCAGAGCACAGGGGCCCCAGGCAGAGCACAGAGGCCCCAGGCAGCATATGGGGCCCCAGGCAGAGCACAGGGGCCCCAGGCAGCATATGGGGCCCCAGGCAGAGCACAGTGGCCCCAGGCAGAGCACAGGGGCCCCAGGCAGAACATGGGGCCCCAGGCAGAGCACAGGGGCCCCAGGAAGAGCACAGGGGCCCCAGGCAGCATATGGGGCCCCAGGCAGAGCACAGGGGCCCCAGGCAGCATATGGGGCCCCAGGCAGAGCACAGTGGCCCCAGGCAGCATATGAGGCCCCAGGCAGAGCACAGTGGCCCCAGGCAGAGCACAGGGGCCCCAGGCAGCATATGGGGCCCCAGGCAGAGCACAGTGGTCCCAGGCAGAGCACAGGGGCCCCAGGCAGCTTATGGGGCCCCAGGCAGAGCACAGTGGCCCCAGGCAGAACATGAGGCCCCAGGCAGAGCACAGTGGCCCCAGGCAGAGCACAGGGGCCCCAGGCAGAACATGGGGCCCCAGGCAGAGCACAGGGGCCCCAGGCAGAGCACAGGGGCCCCAGGCAGCATATGGGGCCCCAGGCAGAGCACAGGGGCCCTAGGCAGCATATGGGGCCCCAGGCAGAGCACAGTGGCCCCAGGCAGAGCACAGGGGCCCCAGGCAGCATATGGGGCCCCAGGCAGAGCACAGTGGTCCCAGGCAGAGCACAGGGGCCCCAGGCAGCCTATGGGGCCCCAGGCAGAGCACAGTGGCCCCAGGCAGAACATGGGGCCCCAGGCAGAGAACAGGGGCCCCAGGCAGAGCACAGGGGCCCCAGGCAGCATATGGGGCCCCAGGCAGAGCACAGGGGCCCCAGGCAGCATATAGGGCCCCAGGCAGAGCACAGGGGCCCCAGGCAGCATATGGGGCCCCAGGCAGAGCACAGTGGCCCCAGGCAGAGCACAGGGGCCCCAGGCAGAGCACAGGGGCCCCAGGCAGAGCACAGGGGCCCCAGGCAGCATATGGGGCCCCAGGCAGAGCACAGGGGCCCCAGGCAGCATATGGGGCCCCAGGCAGAGCACAGCGATATTTTGGACCACTGTGCGGTGTTTCAGACCCCCTGTGTGATGTCTGGGGCCCTGTTCTTAAGTATATTAAAGATTAAAGTAACGTATATTAAAGTATATTATAGATCAAATTTGACACGTTTATGAGCACCATTGAGTGATATACTCAAGAATGACATAATTTTTCAACATTTTATGGTTTCAAACTGTAAACACTCAGAGTTTTTTTTACTTCAACCAGAAAACCTTAACGGTTCATAAAAAACTTGACTGTTCAGGATATGATAAAAGTCATAGTATTCTGAATCTTTAACTTATAAAGATACCTTTACATGGGGTGATTATTGGTTCCAGAGAGGCTTTCGGCCGATAATCGTACACATGGCTGGTGACAGGACAATACAATATAAACGTTCAAAGGTAAACATTGATAACATTAAAATCTAATATATAATTGCCTAGAATACTACTTCCGGCAATTTGTGCCAACTTCCGTGGCTTTGTCCGGAGATAATGTCCGGAGATAAGTGACGTCACCAGCGTCCTATACCCGCTCAGGGTGGACAAAGATATATGCCTTCGTGGTGCGCGGCACTTTTCTGATTGGTTGCCGCCTGCCGCGAGCGACCAATCAGAAATGTGCCGTACTGTCAAGAATTGTCAAGAGCTGGTGAGTGCAGCCATTTTTTGTTCTTTCTTACTATTATTTATTAATTGTATTATTCTTACATTTGAATAAATAAAGTATATATGGATTCTAGACTCCCGATTCTTTAGAATCGGGCTGCCATCTAGTTTTTAATAATTATTTAAGATTTTTTAAAGGATTATCCAGTTAAAAAATAATTAGACATAAAATAACTTTTTAGTTATCAGTTATCTCCTTCTGTTTCAAGTTCTGATGTCTTGTCCTGTCTTGAAAGGTGTCTCTATCCTGTGCTATTATGCTCAATATAAAGACAGAGTATCATGTGTCTTCATATCATCAGTGCTATGTGTAAAGGGGACTGGCTGACTCGCTCATTTCAGTAGCTAATTCAGCTTCCTCCTCTGTCTGTACATCGGCTGGGGAGGTTTTGACAGCAGCAGTCAGCCAGCCCACTTCATAAATTAATACTTTTTTAACTGCACAACTATTTAACATTTTTCAATTATCCACACTCTAATTATTAATGAGATTCAACAGTCCCTGACCCTCCCTATTAGCTGGTCAGATGCAGTGAGGATTTGAATAAATTGGTCACGCAGTAATTCTACCTCCCCATATACCTTTACTGGAGGTACAAAGAATCACTTTCATACAACTCCTTCTCTTTGTGGATGTACTGATGGTGAGGGATGAAGGACCTAAGCCTAACTTGATAGGAAAAAAATGTTAATGACTAGAATGCCTCCTTAGGATTACTGACTCATCATGGTAAAGACCTTGGCATTGATAGATGCTTCAGCCCCAGTATACTGTATAATTGGAATCCTTTTACAGGAAACAGGCTTTTGTACAGCATCATTGTTTCTCAGTGTTCTCGCTCAATCTGCAGTAAAATATTCCCTGTAGTGATTTGCTTTATTGAATGCTCTGGTCAGTAAAATCAGCTGTAAGAGTGAAAAAAATCAAAGATGGCAACATCAATAAAGCTGATTAAGGCTGCGAGCAGTGAATAGCAATGAGCCCAAAGGTATCATGAAAATGAACTCGGGAACAGACCTCGGATGTGAAGGCCATGCAAATCCTTCATGTTGGGATGTAAATGCTACCATTGCCAGTACTTCATGCCCACAGCTTCTATAAAATTTATGTTTGTTTTATAATCAGATTAATTCATATCACTTTACCAGATTAAATATTATTATTACCCTATTATAACAAGTTCTACTTTTTATCTACCTCCCGAGGATATTTTGATAGCCTGAAAACCTGTATTAACTTATGGCCCCAATTTTGCATATACATAAAATTAAAAGGTAAAAGCACGATTTTGTGTTTCTGAGCAGTATCGATGTTTGCTGTGCTTTGGTTATAAAATTGAGCAGCAGATTAAAGCCCCTGCAAGTTCTGACTGTGTAGACCCCCACTAAAGTCAACTGACAAGTCATATGCTATTTGACAGGTTATGTGACAAACAGATGCTCATGTGAACATTAGGAAGACAATGAAAGGGCAGAGAAAAATCACTGTTTACAGTAAACCAAGAAAAATTATTTTCCATAAGCTTTGCACAACCTATTTGACTCAACATGAATACATACTTCATACTTATACAAGCTACACACAGAAGCATCAGTCATTGTATGCATAGAAAGGAGGACACTATGTAGTAAGGGATGGCAAAAAACAAAAGTGGAGGCAGCACTCAATGTATTCAAGTGGAAAACAAATGTGGAGTTTTATTCACATAAATGCATATAGGTGGGCAATTAACCTCCTTATTTTTTTAACTTGCAGTCCTTGAGTGCTGCCTTCATTTCTGCATATCCAAAGGTCTTTGTGCTGTAGAAGGGATTGCACAACTGACTGAACAGTGCTGTTTCTTTTGTTTGCTAATGAGGATGCTATATATAGTAAGGCAGGACACTATGCAATAATGAATGCTGCTATACATAATAAAGGAAGACACTGCATACAATGAGGGATGTCACCATACACAATAACAGTCGACTATGTAATAAGGCACAGCACTATTCATAATAATGGAGAATAGTGCAATAATGGATGGTTCAATATATAATAACATTTATGTTTGCTAGGAGGTGCTCAAATTAGCTGGTGGTGCTGGGAGTGCGGTTCCAACTAGGTGACCAACATAATCTGCTATGAGTGCAATAAAAGTTGCATGCTTGACACAAGTCTGATAAGGTACATCTCTGAGGTGAGAGAGGCTCTCGAGTTAATGACAAGTGACAAAAAAAGAACCTATCTAGGGAGCTGAGAAAAGACTCCTGGATGTTGACCAATGGACAGAAATGAGTTTTGTCCCAAAAATTGAATGAATACTATCCCCCATTGGAGAGCTCCCAAAAACATTACTCCTCATCTTAAGTGTCTACAACTAAGTTGTGGAAAAAAAATCTATTCTTGTTGTTTTCAACGATAATAATGGCCTCTATAATCATTGAAGAACTTGGATAAGAACGGTTGTTACTTTATTGGCGTCTGGCTGTTCTCTGCAGTGTCAAAATTACATTGTATGTGATGGGAGGTCTGTGAATGGATGTGGCATAACAGTCACGGGACCCACAGAGGTACCCAGTGTTACCCTTCAAAGCTTCAAAATCAGTGGGGCAAGCTGTGGTAGAAGGCGGACCTTCAAAGAACCATGTATGCATAGTCAGGCCTAGCCTTTATTTTGTCATAACTTCACTCGAAAATCTCACATGGTCAAGGTCACTGTATAGCTGTGATATTCAATTTAAAATAATCGATTGAACTGCACCATCTGTGTGTTACTTGTTACCAATTTGATCATATCTCTCAGATATCACAATACCCAACACTAATGAAATGGACTATATATTTAAGTTGTATTTGCAAATAAATTTCTTCAGCATATTCCCTTGTCCTGATTTAAAATAATCCCTTGTCCTGGTTTAAAATAATTAAAAGAGGTGTTACACTGTGCTGCTCCAATGACCCCTCTCCAACGTAAATGGCAGAGGCCACCGAAATCGGTGACTGGCTGCAGCAGAAATGTGCTGTAGGTGTGGTGTTATTGCTGCAGTACATAAACAAAGACCAGAGCAATGATAAAGAAGCATTGATGGACCACCAGAGAGTGAGTAACAACTAATGATGAGCGAGTATTATCAATTGAACAATTTCATATAAAATGTGGAATCCCTCATAGGGATTTTTATAGATATCTGCAGCTGAAACATGCCGTAATGTACCAATTCCCACGTCCTAGAATGCGAATATCTAGATATCCACTAATAGGAATATTGTCAACTCAAGGACCTACAGGTGTGATTTCCTCCCTGTATACTTTTTTGTTAAATTCCAAAATTGCTTCTACCCAACTGGCTGTGGAGGATAAATAGAGGCACCTAATCCCCTCTATCACTGATGACCAGTGGAATGAAGCATTGGAAGAGCATACGATGGGGTCTCCAGCGGCAAATAACTAATCAATTCAATTATATACAGTATGTTCCACCAATCCTATTTAACCCCGAGTAAGTTACATAAATTCGGCAGAAGAGTAAATGATGAATGTCATAGATGCGGGAAGGAGGGAGCGGATTTTGGGAATCTTATTTGGGATTGTAGAATTATAAGAAGATATTGGAAGGATGTAATTGGGAAAGAAATAATTGGGATAATTGGGACATCTGTTGAATGCAGTCCAGAGCTGTGTGTGTTGGGTGTTGTGGATGAAGAAATGTGGACTCATTATGATAGAATATTTGTCAGAGAGGTTCTGTTTATGGCTAGGAAAGTGACAGCGCTGAGGTGGATGAGGGCAAGGTCTCATTCAATCAATCAGGGGACAAAATTAGTGAACGATATAATTCCATATGAGAACATATTATACAGGAACAGAGGATGTCCCCAGAAATTTCATAGAATTTGTTAAAGGTGGTGTGACTCACCTTGACACACCTAGCCCCTGGTGCCGTGATTTCTTCAACCGCGAGATATAATCCCTGAGGTATCTCTTTTTAAGTGCATGAACGTGATGCTTTATGTGGACTCAGGAATATTTGCTTATTATAACCTGAATTGTTACTCAGAACCCTGATAAAGAACCTCTTGGTTGATGGTGCAATGCTGCTGAGAATACATTATGTTTAGTGTTCTATTTTACTTGTTTTGTTTGTTTATTTTGCCATTGAAAGTATGATTTTATAACTGATATTTTGGATGATGATTAGATGGATTACTTTGCAATGTCACATGCTTGTTATATTATTTTGTGGAATCTTTCAATAAAAAGAGCTTAAAAAAATGATGAGTGAGTATACTCATTACTCAAGTTTTCCCGAGCATGCTCGGGTGGTCTGGAGTATTTTGGGCGTGCTCGGAGATTTAATTTTCGTTGCCACAGCTGCATGATTTGCAGCTGCTAGACAGACTGAATACATGTGGGAATTCCCTAAAAACAGGCAGCCCCCACATGTGTTCAGGCTGTCTAGCAGTCGTAAATCATGTAGTTGCTTCTACAAAAACTAAATCTCCGGGCACGTTAAAATACTCGGGGAAACCTGAGTAACGAGTATACTCGCTCATCACTAGTAACAACTCTTGTTATTATTTCAACTTAGTGAAAGCCATTAGAACAAAGAAGGAAAACTCCATAAGAAGAAAAGTATTCAAAGGAAAGAACCACTGGAATACATTTACTTCCATAAACAGTACTCTTGTATTTGAGACTGTCACCTGGTTTCTAAAGAGTATGGCTTTTAGGAAGCTTTGTTTCTGGCTGTCACATTGATATATGACCCACCTCTGCCTTACAGAACATATTTTTTTCTACTTTCAGAATCTTCATGAGAGGAAGGCAATTCTAGATCTCTGACACAAGGAATGCTGATGTCAGATTAATGTGGTGAATACCTAATGAGATACAACTTGGAACATTTAACATTCATTTTGCTAGGAAAAATATCTCTGAATACTAGATTATTTATTTTTTTCTCATATCAAGCAAAGCCTAATTTTGCACAGATTGGAAATGTAAATGCATGGCCCAATTTCCAGATCCTTTATGAATAATGGATTAGTCAATACATTTACCCAGTGTAATCTGCGTAACCTATAGAGCTGGAGGAGGCAGAAGTGCATGGCTGCTGAAATGAGAAGAATAACAAGTGGATGAACACATAGGTTTGAGCATTGTGTTAATATGAACTCAATGCTTTACCGCTACAAACTAGGTTACTTTCTTGAATATCATCTTTCTATCTCTATTTTTCATTTTGCTATGATACTAGTTGCATTTATTATCTAAGCAGAATTCCTCCTTATAGATGCAAAAGTGCTTCATAGAGCCATACTTTAGGTGGGATTCTTATGTAATAAATCTGTATTTTCTATAAACATACTGAGTATAAGGCTTTGTCCATGGTCAATGCTTTGTGATATAGAAATGTCATTTTTAACCCTTTGTGCTTTCTTTCTGGAAATTGAGATGAGAGGGATTTGACTTATGTTCAGACAGCGCTGTAGACTGACCATTTATAATGTTTGATAGATTGAAGAAGAAGATGGCAAATGCTGCAATACTACTGGGTGAATGAATTATTATTTTCCAGTATATGGTTGAGTGCTGTTCAGCCTTTCTATGGTTTTAGATCATTCTAGGGATTTATTTAGCCTTGGGCAAAAATGATGGTAATTCATATGTCATTCATTTTTATGTTAAGAACAGGCTCAACTCAACAGGCCAATTAAAACGAACAAGATAACAGTGAATTAAAAGCAGATCCAAGTTCCTAATTCCCAAATCACATCACAACTACTTGATTGCTCGTGCATACAAAATACACAATACATGACAAATCACAAAATCAAGTTTATTTTTATTTTTTAAGCAGGTAATCTCATTCAACTCAGTCAAGAACAAAGCTAAGAAAAACATATTTGTTTTTCTAGAACATGAGTGAAGGGGTTATGGGCCTTAACCCATTCACTCATGTTGTAGCCTGTTTTCTGCCTGGGTTGGACAACACCAAGGCAGGGCGTATTGACGGTCACGGTGGTCTCACCGGCTGGCAGACCGTCCTCAGAACAATAAAAAAGAGAAAGTTGTGGAAGGTATGCAGGATCAGCCTGTCACAATAAGCAATGACCTCAGGTGCAGCAGGAAAAAAAAAATTGCTTTTACTGGATCAGTTGATAAAGATTACAGCTCTACACAGTTATTCAGTACACTGAGCCAACAGCCCCTCATGGTGTGATGACCCCAGCTGTTTTCCGGTATCCATATAGCTGGGCCAGTACTTCAAGCTTCCAGAAGTTTCATGGTGAGTAACATTAATGAACTCAGTGTCTAGATTGGTTTAGACAAATTAAAAAAGGATTACTCAGTGTTATGCTGTAAGAATCAGGCTGCACTCAGAAGTCATCCGAGTGCAGTCCTATTGTGAGTGTGATGATTCAAAGAGGGAAAACGGAAAGTGGACCCTCTAGACCGCGACGACGAACCCCTCACGGACGAGCTGACTAGATAGACCGCCCCCTATACAGGGAGAGTTAGGGGCAGGCCCGTGAGGGACTATCGCCACGGAAGCTGGAGGACCAGGACGGGAGAAGACCAAGAAGAGGTGGAGATAGTAGGACCACAGGATAGGTGAGTACTACAGAGACACAGGACTGGTGGGTAAACTCCAGCAGTGCAGGGACTGGCGGAGGAACTGAGGGAACGCAGAGGATAGCAGGATGCAGGAAAGACAGGATAAACCCAAAGTCAGAGGGAAAATGAACTTCACAGAGACTAAGAGCGGCCAGGAACACCTGAAGGAACAAATGATAACCAGGCACAGAGGGACAGCAAGAAGCAGTTTAACTACCTAAAGGCAGGGTAGCAATTCCGGGTAACAGACCTCCAGAACCATAGAGAGGACAATAAGGAGGACCGACTTCCGGGTACTATTCCTCCAGGACCATAGATGAGACGAAGAGGAGCGCCGACAGAAGATCAGAAGTGCACACGCGCAGCACTGAACCTGGTATGCGTGCGCGCACAAGAAGCAGAGGCCGGGAGCGAGCGAGGAGGCGGCAGCAGCGGTATGATACTTAGCTTACGAACTCATGGATAATGCTACTAGCTTGTCTCCAATTATTGTTGCAGCAATTATGTAACTGTTACAAGTACATAAAACCACTGTAGTCAATCACTTGTTTGCAGCAGAGGACTTCTGTGATCAGTATTTGGCTGAAGCAATGACATGTCCTTATGATGGGGATGTAATCACTGGAGCAGTGACTAGAGCCTTGGCTGGCTAAAGGACTGATTGATACTCAGATATCACTCGAGTATCTGGGTGCTCGGATGTGCTTGACATTCGATGAGCATTGGCTGGTGGTCAGATTTGAAGGTTGAATCCACGCCCTTCATGTTTGGCACCTATTACACATCCAATAAGCATGTGGGGATTGCCTTCCAGTCTCTGCAATTCTGTACCCATCTTGGTAGTGACACTACTGTGATTATCTGGCCGCATTATCCTATCAGAAGTTATAAAAGGACTGGCAAAGCCGCGCTCGGCTCACTGACGCCATTGCATGGTTCAGAGACAGTTCTTATTGGAGGGAGAGAGCAGTTATCCAGGCCTGTGTGTGCACAGTTTAACTAATCAAAGTCCTCTATTGTTGATACTGGTGTAATGCTGAACCATCATGCAAACAGTCCTTATAAGGGCTAATTTTGTGCTTTGCTGTTTGTATCAGATACATTCATTTAGCCTAGGGACAGCTGCAATTAGTCATCCATGGAGTATTATGTG
Source organism: Ranitomeya variabilis (assembly GCF_051348905.1). Lineage (NCBI taxonomy): Eukaryota > Metazoa > Chordata > Amphibia > Anura > Dendrobatidae > Ranitomeya > Ranitomeya variabilis. Next base: position 191,681,631 of record NC_135234.1, on the reverse strand, counting down.
CCTTTTAACACATTTTGGTGATATATAAGGCTCCAAAAAGAATTCAAAATTTTCCTGGATTCAATTAGTCATCCATAGAGTATTATGTTCTTTATGTTACATTTCCATGTTATATAACACTCCAAAAGAAGTTCACATTTTTTCTGGGTTTAATTAGTAATCCGTATACTGTAACGTGCTTAGTGGGTGACAAGATGGAACCACTAAGGCCGGGACTCAAGCCACAAAGAGTTTTTGCTCACTGCGGACGGGAAAGCCAGGATCCAGCAACTGGTGAGCAGACTGCAGGGACTAGGCTGGTCGGAAGAGAGGAGGAGGTGAACCAGAATCAGGACTAGAGACATGCTAGGAGGCTCGCTAGCCACAAGGTACTGAGAGAAGGCATCCCGAGGGGAGGTCATACATATGACTGGCAATGGAGATGCGAGTCCATAGAAGAGTTTGGGAACAGTCATCACATCATGTTCAATCAGCGGGCAGTAGAGATGGAACACTTGCCTCAAAAGCTGCAAGAGCTGATGGCTGGAACCAGGGTCATGTTCCTCAAAATGGAGAGTCAACATCACTGGTATGCGGTGGGTGTGATCCGAGAAGGAAGGATGCAGGATGAACCTTTCTTGCAAAATGAATGGACCTGGGAGAGGCTTCTTGAGGCAGCTAGAGAAAGAGCTACCACCTCTCAGAGATCATACTGTCCTTGGGGTTCCCCACCTCCTATACAGGAGCAGGAGATGGTGCAGGTGCCAAAGGGGGCTGTGTACCATTTCTGCATGTCAAGGCTCCTGCATTACCAGAAGCCAGGTCACTTCCAGCATAGTCACCTGGAAATCAGGCTCCAGGAAGCAGGTGGATTCAGCACCCCAGTCACTCGAGGAAGTAGAAGAAGTGGATACCTGAAGAGGGTTACTAAATTGCCCTCCTTGTAATTTTTTCCTGGTTTTTCACTTTGTGCAAAGCCTTTATGAACATAGGAGTTTAACAACGACACTTTCAAAATATTTGAATGAGGCTTGCCAGTTGTTGCCTTCACGGATCTACGGATGACTGTATTAACCTTCTTATCAGTTTTACCTGGATTTGCATTCAGTGCAAAGCCGTTATGAGTGTGGGAGTACATCAACTATACTTTGAATAATATTTGAATAAGGCCTGCCCCAGTGTTTGCAAAGCCTTTATCAGTGTAGAAGGATCACATCTACACTTTTAAAAAAACAAAATGTTACGAGGCACTCCATTTGTTGCGTTTAAGGGTGTATGGGTGACCCTACTTATAATTTTCTTTTGGCTTTACTCTGTGTGCAGAGGCTTTATGAGAGGAGGGTTACCACAATTAAACTTTGTTCACAATATTTGAATGAGGTACTACAGTTGGTGCCTTCAAGGGTCTATGGATGATCCTGCTTTAGCATGCTTTGAACTGTGTGCAGAGCTTTTATGAATGTAGGAGTACCAGAACTATACTTTGTTCACAATATTTGAATGAGGCACTACAGTTGGCGCCTTCATGGGTGTATGTATGACTCTGCATGTAATTTGTGACAGGCTTTGCACTTAGTGCAAATCCTTTATGAGTTTAGGAGTACCACCACATGACAATTTGAACATAATGTATTTGAGGCCCTCCTTTATGTCTAATACAGTGTGTAGCTGAGTCCCTTTTCCATCTAATTTTTGGTAGTTCTTGCTTCCTTCATAAATTACACTAAAATTTCCAATTTTTGCAATCTAAATGTAATACAAATTAATATAAAAATCAATTTTGATTTACTTAAATTATTGTTTTTTAAATCCTTTTTAAATGATGACTTATATGCAAGTTTCTATACAGGAAAGAATGTTTCTTAACTTTTTTTCTGTTAACCCCAATTTCTCGTCGATTTTTTATGTTTTATTGTCAGTTCTTAAAGTGGAGTAAAAGTGTGAGAGTAAGGGTTCATACTCACTTGCGATAAACTCGGATGAGTCTAGCACGGCAATACCCGGCACTGCACCCAACACTCAGGAGCAGAGCGTCCGGCTGCATGTATTGCTATGCGGCCGCACACTCCGATCTGAGTGCCGGGTGCAGTGTCTGGTATTGCCGTGCGAGACTCATCCGAGTTTCTCGCAAGTGAGTATGAGCCCAAACAGATGCTTCCTAGGGTCTTCCCCATGCTGTTCTCCTTCCATTCAGCCAGTACTTTTTCCATCCATTTCAACATTTTCACTGCCCCCACACCTCCTTGCAGGTTCTGCTGGAAAAATGCTAGTATTTCCCATTGACTCCCATTATATTTGTTATTGGAAACAAGCATTTGAGCATTAGGAATTGCTCTGTTCAAGTAACTAGAATTCTAGTGCTCGCCGATCCCTGCTAGGTAGCATTAAATCAGGTGTGGTAAGATTGGTACTGCTTTTTGTAAACCTATCTGATAATTTTTTTAATTCTCTTTACCAGAAAACTCCTTTAAAGCATATAAGCATCATAGTCGCGATCATTTGTGCAGGAACCATTCTATCAGACAGATTTGGGAGCTGTCTTGTCACTCCCACCTCGGCACCATCTGAATAGATTGTGTGTGACAATCTCAGTTATGAATCTGCGTGTTTAACTCAGATTATGCCAGCAATCAGCAATTGCTGAGTCAGAAATTAGTTATTTTTGGGTACACAAAAATAATTTAAAAAAAAGCCAAAATTAACCTAGTCATTAAATGCATTACCTATTCACACGCTGTACTGTCTTTATATACGTACAGCACTCTAGCAACAAGTTCAGAAGCTGAGCTTAAGCCATCTGCAATTAGGGAGAGTAGGGACAATTTTTGCACAGGGGCTTGTAGCAGTCTGTGTACTTTTCTGACCACATATGTAGTTGACCCTTTCTCTTTTGCAGTGCAGCAATTTCATTTTTATGATATGCAGAGGTTGCAATATAAGGTTATCAGCAGACCCTCCTTTTAAAGGGATAATCCCATCAACAGATACGGATGATGATCTATCCTTTGAATTGGTCATCATTATCACATCCACGGGGTCCAAACCTCCCCCGCCCCCCCACAGATCAGCTGTTATTAGCTCTGGATGGATAGTAACACATTGAAGAGAGCTGCATTGCTGAGCTTCATTCAATTTACAACAGCTTCTGAAAAGATGCTGTTCTGCAGTAACCTGAAACTGCTGATACACATTGAATGGAGATATTTGCCTCCACCAAAGCTCATAACAGCTGGTCAATGGGAGTGCTTAGTGTCCGACCGCCACTGATCTGATATTGATGACCTATCTCACAGATAGATTAATAAATTGAGGTCCGGAAAACCTCTTTAAGAAGAGTGTCTTGTGATAATCATATCCTGCTACCTCTACTCATCAGGAGAATGCGGTAATGGTATTACAGACAAATTTGTATCTGAAAATAATGAGTTTGTAATATTTCACCCAGCATTTGCTAACAATGATGTTGTCTATGGCAATTCAATTGACGGCATTACATACAATTTTAATTCTACCTCTTAGTCACTTGTTCTCTCCCACTGTGTTTTTTCTCTTATGAAATGAGATCCTTATTAATATTCACTTGGATTCCATTCAGAGTGCAAATTACAATGAGAGTCATCATACAGTGCCAACCATTTCATCTGTCTAACCTGTATTATTTAATTTGCTTCTTAAATTAGAAGTTATCTAATAAAACAGAACGCAACTGCAGCTATATCACACAATAAAATATCTGAAGTTTTATTATCAATAACGGAAATGTAAAAAAAGGATATTAACACTATTGTGAAAACGTTTTTGCCTACTACCTGATTTTTTTCGAATTTTGTTTTACACCAATCGCCCTAAAAAAATGCCTGTTTTCTTTCTACATATTGCAAAAGATTTCATAGCCATTTAAAGCTGACATGCAGGCTTACCCAAAAATTATTTGCAGCTATCACATGGCATTGTATAGAATAGCCAATCAGGGGAAACTATCATAATCTGTAAAAAATACTAAGCAGGGAATGCAGCAGCCATTTTAGGGTGATTTTGAATAGTGAGAGGACCTCAGAACTCACAGCTCAGCAATAAAGATAGGAGTACACAACCCTAAAAGATTAGACAAGTACTCCAGACATGATCTTGTACCACTGCAGTACTAAAGAAGGTAAAAGCAATTGTCTGAGGGCCATGTGCACACGTTCAGTATTTTTCGCGTTTTTTTCGCGTTTTTTTGCTATAAAAACGTGAAAAAAATGCTTACATATGCCTCCCATTATTTTAAGTGTATTCCGCATTTCTTGTGCAAATGTTGCATTTTTTTCCGCGAAAAAATCGCATCGCGGAAAAAAAGCAACTTGTTCATTAAATTTGCAGAATTGCGGGGATTCCGCACACCTAGGAATGCATTGATCTGCTTACTTCCCGCACGGGGCTGTGCCCACCATGCGGGAAATAAGCGGATCATGTGCGGTTGGTACCCAGGGTGGAGGAGAGGAGACTCTCCTCCACGGACTGGGCACCATATAATTGGTAAAAAAAAGAATTAAAATAAAAAATAGTCATATACTCACCTTCGATGGCCCCCGGAGTCTTCGCGCCTATCTGGTGCACGCTGCCGCTTCCGTTCCTATAGATGGTGTGTGTGAAGGACCTGCGATGACGTCATCGTGACCGCAACGTCATCGAAGGTCCTGCACACACACACCATCTATAGGAACGGACGCCGCTGAGGAGATCGGCTGTCTGCAGAGGGTGAGTATAACCATTTTTTTTATTTTTTAATTATTTTTAACATGATATCTTTTTACTATTGATGCTGCATAAGCAGCATCTATAGTAAAAAGTTGGTCACACTTGTCAAACAGTATGTTTGACAAGTGTGACCAACCTGTCAGTCAGTTTTCCAAGCAATGCTACAGATCGCTTGGAAAACTTTAGCATTCTGCAAGCTAATTTCGCTTGCAAAATGCTAAAAAAAACCGCGAAAAAAACGGGAAAAAAACGCAAAAAAAAAATGCGGATTTCTTGCAGAAAATTTCCGGTTTTCTTCAGGAAATTTCTGCAAGAAATCCTGACGTGTGCACATACCCTGAGAATTAAGGTACCGTCACACTAAACGATATCGCTAGCTATCCGTGACGTTGCAGCGTCCTGGATAGCGATATCATTGAGTTTGACAGGCAGCAGCGATCAGGATCCTGCTGTGATATCGCTGGTCGTTGATTAAAGTTCAGAACTTTATTTGGTCGTCAGATCGGCGTGTATCGTTGTGTTTGACAGCAAAAGCAACGATACCAGCGATGTTTTACAATGGTAACCAGGGTAAATATCGGGTTACTAAGCGCAGGGCCGCGCTTAGTAACCCGATGTTTACCCTGGTTACCAGTGTAAAATGTAAAAAAACAAACAGTACATACTCACCTTCGCGTCCCCCGCCGTCTGCTTCCTGCACTGACTGAGCGCCGGCCGTAAAATGAAAGCACAGCACAGCGGTGACGTCACCGCTCTGCTGTTAGGGCCGGCACTCAGTCAGTGCAGGAAACGGACGCCGGGGGACGTGAAGGTGAGTATGTACTGTTTGTTTTTTTACATTTTACACTGGTTACCAGGGTAAACATCGGGTTACTAAGCGCAGCCCTGCGCTTAGCAACCCGATGTTTACCCTGGTTACCCAGGGACTTCGGCATCATTGGTCGCTGGAGAGCGGTCTGTGTGACAGCTCTCCAGCGACCAAACAGCGACGCTGCAGCGATCGGCATCGTTGTCTGTATCGCTGCAGCGTCGCTTAGTGTGAAGGTACCTTTAAACAGAAAGTCAATTGATAAGGAAAGATAAATAGGAGAAGTGCTAACAGCAGTGACAGCCTCAGTTTGTTTGATTAGTGATATGGTGTAGCTGCTGCATTTGAAAAACAATTACACAATTTTTCCTTTATTCTTCATGCTCTAGAAAGCAGAAGCAAAGCAGCATAATATTTTTACATAAACAAATCTTAAATCATTGTCAGTCAGAGATGGTATAGGTGTTTGTTACAAGTACCCCTACCGAGTTTTTGAATTTCTTGCCCAATCCATTTTGTGAAGTTTAGAATAATTGTTAGACAAATATATGAAATAAAATTCCCCAAAATCCAGACTTTGAACAGCAATTGTCTTCATCACAAAGTATATATGTTACAAACAATTTTTTAAAACATCTGTTTTAACAGTCAATTTTTTCATCTCTACATGCCACATCAATACGACACACTGTTGCAGGTGCTAGGTTTTTGGACATGTACCTATCAAGCATTTTCTACGAAGTAATTTTTAGAAAGGAGGTTGAATTTTGTTTAAAAAAATAACAAAAAACCTGAATGCACAGATCCTTGTTTCTGTTGCCTGTTGTGACATTTTTCTTTCTGTACGTATACATACCTGCCTTGCATTTCTTGTTGTATCCTTTTTGACAAAGATTGAGTTATTGAGGTTGAAAAGATTGTCAAAAGTTAATTATAGCATTGCACAAAATGTATTGTAAAAGAAAAAAAAATGGCAATGGCTATGGACGGGGTAGTGTAACAGAAAAAAAGCCCAAACCACAGCAAAGAATGTGGGAGCAGGTAGCACCAGCAGAAGCACCACCATTATAATTGACCTCCTTTTCCAAGAGCGTTAGTTTTAGGAAGCAGAGAGCATTGTGGAATATATGGCACATCACTTGTCTCAGTCACAGCAGAATGATGCTTATTGTAACAATGTTACAATCAGTGTTATGAAAAGAATGGTCAGCTTAATCATAAATGAGGAATAATTTTTCTACCATTTTTCATTTTAAAAAACATGAAAATTTACTCAGCGCACTTATTAAAAGTCAACACGAGAGATAAGAGTATATAAATCACCAACGCAGTAGTTCAAACAGAACAACTTTTATTAAACATATAATGTGATAACATATAGCATATCATAGTAGATAAAAGAAGGAACAACAACTGACACTCAAAAGGAGGAACACTGCTCCATTATAAGACCTGGGGGAGTATATATATCAGTACAACAAACGTGCCCCATTGGAGCGGGTTTCTAAATATAACAAGAGTTCAGAGAAACATCAAGAGCACATGTGTGCTACTACAGTACCGCCCACTCCATAAGGCGCATATAAGGTTAAGATCAGTGCTCACTAGTGTTGAGCATTCCGATACCGCAAGTATCGGGTATCGGCCGATACTTGCGGTATCGGAATTCCGATACCGGGATTCCGATACTTGCCGCGTATCGGATACCGGAATCGGAAGTTCCAAGATTCAAAATGCAGAAATTCAGCCAATGAGAATGATTCCAAGTGTGGGCACATCCTGTTTAGCATGGAGGGCATGAAACTACTGGCAAGGCTGTGATTGGCTGCTGAAATGATGTCATGCTGCAGTTTAAAAGTCGCTGGCGCCATTTTGCGATCACTCTGCTGTGAATTCAGTTAGTGACAGGATGCTGTTTGCTGACTGAGGGACAGTTTAGAGATAGCGATTTGCTTCTTTGTGCTTTCCAAAGGCTAATTTAGCAACCGCTGTGTTCACCTACTATTCACCTTGCTTTTGCCTTGTAGCGCTGTTTTCACAGCGATCTGCAAGGTCTGTGTGTGTGTGTGTGTGAGTGCAGCCCACTCTCTAGTCTGAGTGCAGCCACATAGGCCATCCATAGCTGGTTGTATTCAGTTCAGGGAGGGTGGTTCATTGCCTCATACTGTTCTTTTTTTTTTTTTTTTTTTTCAAGTAGTGTAGTCTGCTGCTAATTTATTCAAAAAAATCCTATTAGTGTCTTTCCACCCGTCTCCAGCTAATTTGTGGAAAAACACTATATAGGATAAAGTAGAGGAGGGTTTTTGGGCCTTGCAGCGCCGTTTACGGCTGTCTGCACGGTCTCCGTGTGACTGCAGCTCGCCCTGTAGTCTGTGAGCAGCCATAGCCTGGTTGTCTCCAGCTCAGGGTTGTTCACTGCGTCATACCGCCAAATCAATTTTAATTTTTTTTCAAGTAGTGTAGTCTGCTGCTAATTTATTTAAAAAAATCCTATTAGTGTCTTTCCACCCGTCTCCAGCTAATTTGTGGAAAAACACTACATAGGATAAAGTAGAGGAGGGTTTTTGGGCCTTGCAGCGCCGTTTACGGCTGTCTGCACGGTCTCCGTGTGATTGCAGCTCGCCCTGTAGTCTGTGAGCAGCCATAGCCTGGTTGTTTCCTGCTCAGGGTTGTTCACTGCGTCATACCGCCAAATCAATTTTCTTTTTTTTTCAAGTAGTGTAGGTTGCTGCTAATTTATTTAAAAAAATCCTATTAGTGTCTTTCCACCCGTCTCCAGCTAACTTGTGGAAAAACACTACATAGGATAACGTAGAGGAGGGTTTTTGGGCCTTGCAGCGCCGTTTACGTCTGTCTGCACGGTCTCCGTGTGACTGCAGCTCTATCTGTTGTCAGTTCAGCCCCCAAAAAAGAAATAAATAATAAAGTTCACCAAACACACCAGTTACACCACTTTACATTTGTGTAGGCCACATTAGCTCATATTAAAGTCTAGTCCACACTTTAGAAAATTAGTGTTTCTTATACCTGTTAGGAGGAGTTGCTCAGGAATAAGCACACAAATCCGTTAGTACTTTTCTGCTTATCTTTATCAGTCAACCAAGATGAAGAAGGCAGTGAGTAAGGCACGTGGGCGTGGGCGTGGGCGCGGAGCAGGGAGGGGACGTGGGGATTCTGTGCCTGCTGCGGGCACCGGTGACTCATCAGCACCCACTTTCACCAGGCAACAGTCGTTCATGCGCAGCTTTGTGTCAGAGCGCCGTACACCGCTGCTGCGTCAAGAACAAATTGAAGCTGTTGTCGGATGGATGGCAGCTAATGCATCAACTTTCATTAGTGCCACATCCTCTCAGACACAGAGCACTGGAGAGCAGCCATCTGTCTCTTCACCACCTGCCAAATTGCCCAGGCAGACAGAGAGCCCAGGACAGGAGCCGTCTCTACTTCTGTTCTCTGAATCTCTTGGCTTGGAAACAGGGGGCCAGCCAAGCAGCATTGGAGAAATGGAAGAAGAGGCAGGGTGCAGTGATGCCCAACAGCTTTTTCTGTCTTCCTCTGAAGAGGCGGGTGGGCCAGTGGCTCCGGTCACCACATCGCAGGCTGCATCAGCTGATGATGACACTCAGGTGCCACTTACTGGTGCGTGCTCTGCTGCTGAGACTACCCAGGAGTAGCAGTTGGGGGCAGAGGGTAGTGTAGATGATGAGGTCCTCGACCCATCTTGGCGTGAGGGACAGGAAGGTGGTGGGAGCAGCTCTGAGGAAGAGATTCCCCGTACGGCCCAAAGAGGGAGAGGGAGGGGGAAGACTGCGGATCCTGCAGCCTCCGCTTTGGCACCCGTTAGGAGCATGTCTCTTCCAAAAGCCAAAAAGGGCGCTCCCAAGACTTGCAGTGCCTGGTCCTTTTTTGACACAGTTGCAGATGACATTTGCTATGTCAGATGCAACGTGTGTCATCAAAAAGTCAAAAGAGGTCGAAATGTCAGCAACCTCAATACCTCCAACATGTGGAAACATGTGCGCAACAGGCACCCGGCGGAGTTAGAAAAACACACTGAAGAGGTAGGCCAACCAACAGCGGCAGCTACCACCTCTTCAGCTCGTGTTGCCTCTTCCTCTAGCTCACACGCAGCTGGTTCGGCTTCCTCCCAGGATCGCCGTGGAAGAACCTCTGGCCCTGTTGTCCAGAGACCCGCTGTAATTCCACCCGCAGCACCACTTTCCCAGTCATCCACACACTCCCAGCCCAGTCTACAGCCATCGGTAGTACAGGCATGGGAGAAAAGGCGGCCTTTCTCGTCAAACCACCCACGAGCACAGGCTCTGACTGCAGGCATTGCCAAACTTCTGTCACTGGAAATGCTGTCATTCAGGCTGGTGGAGACTGACAGCTTCCGTGACTTGATGTCATTGGCAGTCCCACAGTACAATGTGCCCAGCCGCTTTTACTTCAGCAGGCAAGCCGTCCCTGCCCTGCACAAGCATGTGGAGGGACACATAAAACACGCGCTACTGAACGCCGTCAGTAGCAAGGTCCACCTCACCACCGATGCGTGGACCAGTCAACATGGACAGGGGCGATACCTTTCCCTCACTGCCCATTGGGTTAATGTCGTTGAGCCGGGTACAGACCGTGCGAGTGGCGCAGGACGTGTCCTGCCCACTCCAAGGATTGCAGGAATCCATTCTGTACGCATTGACTCCTCCTCTTACACCAGTTCCTCAGAATCATCGCTGCAGGAGCCGTCACAGTCCACCTCCACATGGACCCGTGATGAACGTGTACCTGTTACGACCGACATGAGCACAGCCGTGGCCAAACGTCAACAGGCCGTGTTGAAATTGATTTTTTGGGGGAATCGTAGCCACACAGCGCAGGAGCTCTGGAATGCCATCAAGCAGGAGAGCGATGTGTGGTTTGTGCCAGCGAATCTCCAGCCAGGCATGGTAGTGTGTGATAATGGCCGAAATCTGGTGGCAGCTCTGGGCCTCGGCAACCTCACTCACATCCCATGTCTGGCACATGTGCTCAATTTGGTCGTGCAGAGCTTTTTGAGGGACTATCCGGATCTTGATGCACTGCTGCACAAGGTCCGCCTAGAGTGTGCTCACTTGCGGCGTTCCAGCACGGCAAAAGCGCGCATTGCGGCTCTGCAGCGCCGACACCGCCTGCCGGAACATCGCATCATATGTGACCTACCTACCAGGTGGAATTCCACGTTACATATGTTGGAGCGGTTGTGTGAGCAGCAGCAAGCTGTAATGGAGTACCAGCTGCTTCAGGCGCAAAAAAGTCGCAGTCAGCGCCGTACAGACTTCACAACCACAGAGTGGGCCACTATGAATGACGTCTGCCAGGTTTTGCGTCCCTTTGATTATTCCACGCGGATGGTGAGTGCAGATGATGCACTAGTCAGCATGACTGTCCCCCTTATCTGCCTGCTTGAAAAATCACTGCAAGCGCTAAGGGATGATGTTGTGGAAGAGGTGGAGGATGAGGATTCACCATTTCCATCATCTTCTGGACAGTCAGCGCCACGTGGTTCCTCACAAACGCGTAGGCAGGGGACAGTTTGTGAGGAGGATGAGGAGGAGTCAATGGAGGAGGAAGACGTCCGTCCAGAGGAGGGAGTTACCGAATTGTCCAGTACTCAGTGTGTACAGCGAGGGTGTGGTGATGACGAGCAGGCAGAGATCACGCCTCCAGCAGGGGACAGCGTTTCTTGGGCAGTTGGCAGTCTGCAGCACATGGTGGATTACATGCTGCAGTGCCTGAGAAACGACCGCCGCATCGCCCACATTCTCAACATGTCTGATTATTGGGTGTTCACCCTCCTCGATCCTCGCTACCGGGACAACGTAGAAAGCCTCATCACACCGTTGAACCGGGAGCGAAAAATGCGGGAGTACCAAGACACACTGGTCAATTCCATCATCTTCTCCATTCCAACTGAGAGAAGTTCTGCTAGTGCATTCCAAAGCAGCTCAGTGCGTCCAGGCAGTGGTGGAGGCTCTGCACAAAGAGGGAGCAGAAGCAGTGCCTCTGCCCAAGGCAAGACCAGTATGGCCCAACTGTGGCACAGTTTTCTGTGCCCCCCACAAAAGTCTACACCATCACAGACGGCTCCAGTCAGCAGGAGGCAACGGTTCCGTCAGATGGTGACAGACTACATGTCTTGCCCTCTTGCTGTACTCCCAGACGGCTCTTCCCCTTTCAAGTTTTGGGTCTCAAAGCTGGATACATGGCCAGAGCTAAGCCAGTATGCATTGGAGGTGCTGTCTTGCCCTGCGGCCAGTGTATTATCGGAACGTGTCTTTAGTGCTGCAGGTGGTGTACTAACTGACCGTCGCATGCGACTATCCTCCGATAACGTTGACCGGCTTACTTTCCTGAAAATGAACAAGGCCTGGATCTCGCAGGAATTTGCCACTCCTCCTCCTGATTAAATAATTAGGTCACTGTATACGTTATCCAGGTCTCCTGTTGTGTTCATCTTTCTACCACCTGAACTGTAATTCCTGGGCTCCAACACCGCCAGTTGAGGCTCAGAAGTGCCGTCTGCACAGTCAAAACATACGACCCAGTGTTATTGGGTTTCAGTAACGTCAGCTGATCCCCAGCTGTGTAGCCGGCAATGTGTCATGCGACCGCCACACTGACACAACAACTGAAATGTAAGGGAATCTGTCCCCCCCCCCCCAAGGCGTTTGTTACTGAAAGAGCCACCTTGTGCAGCAGTAATGCTGCACAAGGAAAAGGTAGCTATTTTTGTTTAGCACCTTGCACACGCAGAACTTAACACTTATAAAATGTGTCCACTGATACCGTAACACCGTCCCGGAGGTGGGACTTTCCTTCGTAATGTGACGCAGCACAGCCGTCATTCCTACCCCCCGGCGCCGCGCACCGGCTCCTCATCGTTGTTTGATTCCGTCCTGGAGCCTGCACTGTTATGTTATCCCGTGGCCAGGCACACTTAGCGCTGCCCGTCTTCTGGCATAATTTGGTGTCAGGATGGCTGCGCCTGTGCGGCCGCGCTGGCAGAGAGCCCGCCTCGCAGTGTCTTCTGATTTAATCCCACTGGGGGCCTGGGATCCATGGACATGCGCAGTGCATATCTGAACCTCCACCTCTCACTCATCTCCCTATGGCTTCTTCAGACTGTTCGGTGTCAGCTGGTCCCTAATAGCATGCCACGGCCGTGACACCGCACAGTCTTAAGAAGCCGTAGGGAGGGGAGTGAGAGGCGAGGATATGCACTGCGCATGTCCATGGATCCCAGGCCCCCAGTGGGATTAAATCAGAAGACACTGCGAGGCGGGCTCTCGGCCAGCGCGGCCGCACAGGCGCAGCCATCCTGACACCAAATGATGCCAGAAGACGGGCAGCGCTAAGTGTGCCTGGCCACGGGATAACATAACAGCGCAGGCTCCGGGACGGAATCAAACAACGCTGAGGAGCCGGTGCGCGGCGCCGGGGGGGTAGGAATGACGGCTGTGCTGCATCACATTACGAAGGAAAGTCCCACCTCCAGGACGGTTTTACGGTTGCAGGGGACACATTTTATAAGTGTTTAGTTCTGTGTTTGCAAGGAGCATGATGAAAAGAGCCACCTTTTCCTTTTGCATCTTTTGTGCTGCACAAGCTGGCTCTTTCAGCTACAAACGCCTTGGGGGGGGGTTAAAGGTTCCCTTTCGACTTTCTCAGGCTTCGGCCTACATTGTGTTCCTCTGCTTTTCCACCTGTCCCTGGGCTCCAACACCGCCAGTTGCCGTCCAGAAGTCAACAGTCGCTCCTCTGTTATTGGGGTTCAGTAACGTCAGCTGTTCCCCTGCTGTGTGTGTGGCAATCCCTCCTACCTCCTCCAACCTCCTCCTCCTCCACCTGTCCCTGGGCTCCAACACCGCCAGTTGCCGTCCAGAAGTGCTGTACGCACAGTCAACAGTCCCTCCTCTGTTATTGGGGTTCAGTAACGTCAGCTGTTCCCCTGCTGTGTGTGTGGCAATCCCTCCTATCTCCTCCAACCTCCTCCTCCTCCACCTGTCCCTGGGCTCCAACACCGCCAGTTGCCGTCCAGAAGTGCTGTACGCACAGTCAACAGTCGCTCCTCTGTTATTGGGGTTCAGTAACGTCAGCTGTTCCCCTGCTGTGTGTGTGGCAATCCCTCCTACCTCCTCCAACCTCCTCCTCCTCCACCTGTCCCTGGGCTCCAACACCGCCAGTTGCCGTCCAGAAGTGCTGTACGCACAGTCAACAGTCGCTCCTCTGTTATTGGGGTTCAGTAACGTCAGCTGTTCCCCTGCTGTGTGTGTGGCAATCCCTCCTACCTCCTCCAACCTCCTCCTCCTCCACCTGTCCCTGGGCTCCAACACCGCCAGTTGCCGTCCAGAAGTGCTGTACGCACAGTCAACAGTCCCTCCTCTGTTATTGGGGTTCAGTAACGTCAGCTGTTCCCCTGCTGTGTGTGTGGCAATCCCTCCTACCTCCTCCAACCTCCTCCTCCTCCACCTGTCCCTGGGCTCCAACACCGCCAGTTGCCGTCCAGAAGTGCTGTACGCACAGTCAACAGTCCCTCCTCTGTTATTGGGGTTCAGTAACGTCAGCTGTTCCCCTGCTGTGTGTGTGGCAATCCCTCCTACCTCCTCCAACCTCCTCCTCCTCCACCTGTCCCTGGGCTCCAACACCGCCAGTTGCCGTCCAGAAGTGCTGTACGCACAGTCAACAGTCCCTCCTCTGTTATTGGGGTTCAGTAACGTCAGCTGTTCCCCTGCTGTGTGTGTGGCAATCCCTCCTACCTCCTCCAACCTCCTCCTCCTCCACCTGTCCCTGGGCTCCAACACCGCCAGTTGCCGTCCAGAAGTGCTGTACGCACAGTCAACAGTCCCTCCTCTGTTATTGGGGTTCAGTAACGTCAGCTGTTCCCCTGCTGTGTGTGTGGCAATCCCTCCTACCTCCTCCAACCTCCTCCTCCTCCACCTGTCCCTGGGCTCCAACACCGCCAGTTGCCGTCCAGAAGTGCTGTACGCACAGTCAACAGTCCCTCCTCTGTTATTGGGGTTCAGTAACGTCAGCTGTTCCCCTGCTGTGTGTGTGGCAATCCCTCCTACCTCCTCCAACCTCCTCCTCCTCCACCTGTCCCTGGGCTCCAACACCGCCAGTTGCCGTCCAGAAGTGCTGTACGCACAGTCAACAGTCCCTCCTCTGTTATTGGGGTTCAGTAACGTCAGCTGTTCCCCTGCTGTGTGTGTGGCAATCCCTCCTACCTCCTCCAACCTCCTCCTCCTCCACCTGTCCCTGGGCTCCAACACCGCCAGTTGCCGTCCAGAAGTGCTGTACGCACAGTCAACAGTCCCTCCTCTGTTATTGGGGTTCAGTAACGTCAGCTGTTCCCCTGCTGTGTGTGTGGCAATCCCTCCTACCTCCTCCAACCTCCTCCTCCTCCACCTGTCCCTGGGCTCCAACACCGCCAGTTGCCGTCCAGAAGTGCTGTACGCACAGTCAACAGTCCCTCCTCTGTTATTGGGGTTCAGTAACGTCAGCTGTTCCCCTGCTGTGCGTGTGGCAATCCCTCCTACCTCCTCCAACCTCCTCCTCCTCCACCTGTCCCTGGGCTCCAACACCGCCAGTTGCCGTCCAGAAGTGCTGTACGCACAGTCAACAGTCCCTCCTCTGTTATTGGGGTTCAGTAAAGTCAGCTGTTCCCCTGCTGTGTGTGTGGCAATCCCTCCTACCTCCTCCAACCTCCTCCTCCTCCACCTGTCCCTGGGCTCCAACACCGCCAGTTGCCGTCCAGAAGTGCTGTACGCACAGTCAACAGTCCCTCCTCTGTTATTGGGGTTCAGTAACGTCAGCTGTTCCCCTGCTGTGTGTGTGGCAATCCCTCCTACCTCCTCCAACCTCCTCCTCCTCCACCTGTCCCTGGGCTGTTGTGAAATTGGATTTTGGGCTCCCCCGGTGGCCACTGGTGGAATTGAACTGGTGTGCATCATCCTCTCTGTTCACCTGTTTCCATCAGGATGTGGGAGTCGCTATTTAGCCTTGCTCCTCTGTCACTTCCATGCCGGTCAACATTGTAATCAGAAGCCTTTCTGTGCATGTTCCTGCTGCTAGACAACTCCCAGCTAAGTTGGACTTTAGTCCTTGTTTGTTTTTGCATTTAGTTCCAGTTCACAGCTGTAGTTTCGTTTCTGTGTCTGGAAAGCTCTTGTGATCTGAAATTGCCACTCTGATGTTATGAGTTAATACTAGAGTCTTAAAGTAATTTCAGGATGGTGTTTTGATAGGGTTTTCAGCTGACCATGAAAGTGTCCTTTCTGTCTTCCTGCTATCTAGTAAGCGGACCTCAATTTTGCTAAACCTATTTTCATACTACGTTTGTCATTTCATCTAAAATCACCGCCAATATTTGTGGGGGCCTCTGTCTGCCTTTCGGGGAAATTTCTCTAGAGGTGAGCCAGGACTATATTTTCCTCTGCCAGGATTAGTTAGTCCTCCGGCCGGCGCTGGGCGTCTAGGGATAAAACGCAGGCTACGCTACCCGGCTACTGTTAGTTGTGCGACAGGTTTAGTTCATGGTCAGTTTAGTTTCCATCCTTCCAAGAGCTAGTTCTGATGTTTGCTGGGCTATGTTCTCTTGCCATTGAGAACCATAACAGTTTGACCGGCCTCAAAAAGGGTTAAATTAATTGACAGAGAAAGGAGAGAAAAGAGAAGTCTGCTGAAGATTTTTTTTTTTTTTTTTTCCTTCAGTTCTGAGTGTGCTTGTAATTGAATCTCTTGCAAGTCTGCCTATATTGCAGCCTTTCTCTCTCTCTCTCCTTCTAATCCTGGAATGGCTCTGTGTTCACCTGTTTAAAATGGATATTCAGAGTTTAGCTGCAGGTTTGAATAATCTCACCACGAAAGTTCAAAATTTACAAGATTTTGTTGTTCATGTTCCTATATCTGAACCTAGAATTCCTTTGCCTGAATTTTTCTCGGGGAATAGATCTTGCTTTCAAAATTTCAAAAATAATTGCAAGTTGTTTTTGTCCCTGAAATCTCGCTCTGCTGGAGATCCTGCTCAGCAGGTCAGGATTGTGATTTCCTTGCTCCGGGGCGACCCTCAGGATTGGGCTTTTGCATTGGCTCCAGGGGATCCTGCGTTGCTCAATGTGGATGCGTTTTTTCTGGCCTTGGGGTTGCTTTATGAGGAACCTCAGTTAGAACTTCAGGCGGAAAAGGCCTTGATGTCCCTATCTCAGGGGCAAGACGAAGCTGAAATATACTGCCAGAAATTCCGTAAATGGGCTGTGCTTACTCAGTGGAATGAGTGCGCCCTGGCGGCGAATTTCAGAGAGGGTCTCTCCGATGCCATTAAGGATGTTATGGTGGGGTTCCCTGTGCCTGCGGGTCTGAATGAGTCCATGACAATGGCTATCCAGATCGATAGGCGTCTGCGGGAGCGCAAACCTGTGCACCATTTGGCGGTGTCTACTGAGAAGACGCCAGAGAATATGCAATGTGATAGAATTCTGTCCAGAAGTGAACGGCAGAATTTTAGACGAAAAAATGGGTTGTGCTTCTATTGCGGTGATTCAACTCATGTTATATCAGCATGCTCTAAGCGTACTAAGAAGCTTGATAAGTCTGTTTCAATTGGCACTTTACAGTCTAAGTTTATTCTATCTGTGACCCTGATTTGTTCTTTATCATCTATTACCGCGGATGCCTATGTCGACTCTGGCGCCGCTTTGAGTCTTATGGATTGGTCCTTTGCCAAACGCTGTGGGTATGATTTGGAGCCTCTTGAAACTCCTATACCCCTGAAGGGGATTGACTCCACCCCATTGGCTAGCAATAAACCACAATACTGGACACAAGTAACTATGCGGATTAATCCGGATCACCAGGAGATTATTCGCTTTCTTGTGCTGTATAACCTACATGATGTGTTGGTGCTTGGATTGCCATGGCTGCAATCTCATAACCCAGTCCTTGACTGGAAAGCTATGTCTGTGTTAAGCTGGGGATGTAAGGGGACGCATGGGGACGTACCTGTGGTTTCCATTTCATCATCTATTCCCTCTGAGATTCCTGAATTCTTGACTGAATATCGTGACGTTTTTGAAGAACCTAAGCTTGGTTCATTACCTCCGCACCGGGAGTGCGATTGTGCCATAGATTTGATTCCGGGTAGTAAATACCCTAAGGGTCGTTTATTTAATCTGTCTGTGCCTGAACATGCTGCTATGCGAGAATATATAAAGGAGTCCTTGGAAAAGGGACATATTCGTCCTTCGTCATCTCCCTTAGGAGCCGGTTTTTTCTTTGTGGCTAAGAAAGATGGCTCTTTGAGGCCGTGCATTGATTATCGGCTTTTGAATAAAATCACGGTTAAATATCAATATCCGTTGCCACTGCTGACTGATTTGTTTGCTCGCATAAAGGGGGCCAAGTGATTCTCTAAGATAGATCTCCGTGGGGCGTATAATTTGGTGCGAATTAAGCAGGGGGATGAGTGGAAAACCGCATTTAATACGCCCAAGGGCCACTTTGAGTATTTGGTGATGCCTTTTGGTCTTTCAAATGCCCCTTCAGTCTTTCAGTCCTTTATGCATGACATTTTCCGTGATTATTTGGATAAATTTATGATTGTGTATCTGGATGATATTTTGATTTTTTCGGATGACTGGGACTCTCATGTCCAGCAGGTCAGGAGGGTTTTTCAGGTTTTGCGGTCTAATTCCTTGTGTGTGAAGGGTTCTAAGTGCGTTTTTGGGGTTCAGAAGATTTCCTTTTTGGGATATATTTTTTCCCCCTCTTCCATCGAGATGGATCCTGTCAAGGTTCAGGCTATTTGTGATTGGACGCAACCCTCTTCTCTTAAGAGTCTTCAGAAATTTTTGGGCTTTGCTAACTTTTATCGTCGATTTATTGCTGGTTTTTCTGATGTTGTTAAACCATTGACTGATTTGACTAAGAAGGGTGCTGATGTTGCTGATTGGTCCCCTGCTGCTGTGGAGGCCTTTCGGGAGCTTAAGCGCCGCTTTTCTTCCGCCCCTGTGTTGCGTCAGCCTGATGTTGCTCTTCCTTTTCAGGTTGAGGTCGACGCTTCTGAAATCGGAGCTGGGGCGGTTTTGTCGCAGAGAAGTTCCGATTGCTCCGTGATGAGACCTTGTGCTTTTTTCTCGCGTAAATTTTCGCCCGCCGAGCGGAATTATGATGTTGGGAATCGGGAGCTTTTGGCCATGAAGTGGGCTTTGGAGGAGTGGCGTCATTGGCTTGAGGGGGCTAGACATCAGGTGGTGGTATTGACTGACCACAAAAATCTAATTTATCTTGAGTCCGCCAGACGCCTGAATCCTAGACAGGCGCGCTGGTCGTTGTTTTTCTCTCGGTTTGATTTTGTGGTGTCCTACCTGCCGGGTTCTAAGAATGTTAAGGCGGATGCCCTTTCTAGGAGTTTTGAGCCTGACTCCCCTGGTAATTCTGAACCTACAGGTATCCTTAAGGATGGAGTGATATTGTCTGCCGTTTCTCCAGACCTGCGGCGGGCCTTGCAGGAGTTTCAGGCGGATAGACCTGATCGTTGCCCACCTGGTAGACTGTTTGTTCCTGATGATTGGACCAGTAAAGTCATTTCTGAGGTTCATTCTTCTGCATTGGCAGGTCATCCTGGAATCTTTGGTACCAGGGATTTGGTGGCAAGGTCCTTCTGGTGGCCTTCCCTGTCTCGAGATGTGCAAGGCTTTGTGCAGTCTTGTGACGTTTGTGCTCGGGCCAAGCCTTGTTGTTCTTGGGCTAGTGGATTGTTGTTGCCCTTGCCTATCCCGAAGAGGCCCTGGACGCACATCTCGATGGATTTTATTTCGGATCTTCCTGTTTCTCAGAAGATGTCTGTCATCTGGGTGGTGTGTGATCGTTTCTCTAAGATGGTCCATTTGGTTCCCCTGCCTAAGTTGCCTTCTTCTTCCGAGTTGGTTCCTCTGTTTTTTCAAAATGTGGTCCGTTTGCATGGTATTCCGGAGAATATCGTTTCTGACAGAGGTACCCAATTCGTGTCTAGATTTTGGCGAGCATTCTGTGCTAGGATGGGCATAGATTTGTCTTTCTCGTCTGCTTTCCATCCTCAGACTAATGGCCAGACCGAGCGGACGAATCAGACCTTGGAGACATATTTGAGGTGTTTTGTGTCTGCAGATCAGGATGATTGGGTTGCTTTTTTGCCTTTAGCGGAGTTTGCCCTCAATAATCGGGCCAGCTCTGCCACCTTGGTGTCTCCCTTTTTCTGTAATTCGGGGTTTCATCCTCGATTTTCTTCTGGTCAGGTGGAATCTTCGGATTGTCCTGGAGTGGATGCTGTGGTGGAGAGGTTGCATCAGATTTGGGGGCAGGTAGTGGACAATTTGAAGTTGTCCCAGGAGAAGACTCAGTTTTTTGCCAACCGCCGGCGTCGGGTTGGTCCTCGGCTTTGTGTTGGGGACTTGGTGTGGTTGTCTTCTCGTTTTGTCCCTATGAGGGTTTCTTCTCCCAAGTTTAAGCCTCGGTTCATCGGCCCGTACAAGATATTGGAGATTCTTAACCCTGTGTCCTTCCGTTTGGACCTCCCTGCATCTTTTTCTATTCATAATGTTTTTCATCGGTCATTATTGCGCAGGTATGAGGTACCGGTTGTGCCTTCCGTTGAGCCTCCTGCTCCGGTGTTGGTTGAGGGCGAGTTGGAGTACGTTGTGGAAAAAATCTTGGACTCCCGTGTTTCCAGACGGAAACTCCAGTATCTGGTCAAATGGAAGGGATACGGTCAGGAGGATAATTCTTGGGTGACTGCCTCTGATGTTCATGCCTCCGATTTGGTCCGTGCCTTTCATAGGGCTCATCCTGATCGCCCTGGTGGTTCTGGTGAGGGTTCGGTGCCCCCTCCTTGAGTGGGGGGTACTGTTGTGAAATTGGATTTTGGGCTCCCCCGGTGGCCACTGGTGGAATTGAACTGGTGTGCATCATCCTCTCTGTTCACCTGTTTCCATCAGGATGTGGGAGTCGCTATTTAGCCTTGCTCCTCTGTCACTTCCATGCCGGTCAACATTGTAATCAGAAGCCTTTCTGTGCATGTTCCTGCTGCTAGACAACTCCCAGCTAAGATGGACTTTAGTCCTTGTTTGTTTTTGCATTTAGTTCCAGTTCACAGCTGTAGTTTCGTTTCTGTGTCTGGAAAGCTCTTGTGATCTGAAATTGCCACTCTGATGTTATGAGTTAATACTAGAGTCTTAAAGTAATTTCAGGATGGTATTTTGATAGGGTTTTCAGCTGACCATGAAAGTGCCCTTTCTGTCTTCCTGCTATCTAGTAAGCGGACCTCAATTTTGCTAAACCTATTTTCATACTACGTTTGTCATTTCATCTAAAATCACCGCCAATATTTGTGGGGGCCTCTGTCTGCCTTTCGGGGAAATTTCTCTAGAGGTGAGCCAGGACTATATTTTCCTCTGCCAGGATTAGTTAGTCCTCCGGCCGGCGCTGGGCGTCTAGGGATAAAACGCAGGCTACGCTACCCGCCTACTGTTAGTTGTGCGACAGGTTTAGTTCATGGTCAGTTTAGTTTCCATCCTTCCAAGAGCTAGTTCTGATGTTTGCTGGGCTATGTTCTCTTGCCATTGAGAACCATAACACTGGGCTCCAACACCGCCAGTTGCCATCCAGAAGTGCTGTACGCACAGTCAACAGTCCCTCCTCTGTTATTGGGGTTCAGTAACGTCAGCTGTTCCCCTGCTGTGTGTGTGGCAATCCCTCCTACCTCCTCCAACCTCCTCCTCCTCCACCTGTCCCTGGGCTCCAACACCGCCAGTTGCCGTCCAGAAGTGCTGTACGCACAGAGCCAAACACCTCGCCAATGTGTTAGTGGGGTTCAGCACCGCCAGCTGTTCCCCTGCTGTGTATACGGCAACGTGTACTGCGACCGCCACGCAGGCACAACAAGTTAAATTTAAGGGAACCTGTCCCCCCCCCCCCCCAGGTGTTTGTTACTGAAGGAGCCACCTTGTGCAGCAGTAATGATGCAAAGGGAAAAAGTGCCTCTTTTCGTGGTGCTCCTTGCAGATGCTGAACCTAACACTTATGAAATGTGTCCCCTCACAGCGTTCAACCGTCCGGTAGGTGGAACTTTCCTTTGTCATGTGACGCAGCACAGCCGTCAATTTTACCCCCTTGGCGCCGTGCGCCGCCTCCTCAGCGTTGTTTGAATCTGTCCCAGAGCCTGCGCTGTTAGGTTACCCCTTGGCCATGCACACATTTTGCGCTGCCCGTCTTCTGACATCATTTGCTGTCAGGCTGGCTGCGCCTGTGTGGGTGCGCTGTCCGAGATTCAGCCTCGCAGTGTCGTGTAATGTTATCCCACTGCGGGCCTGGGATCCGTGGCCATGCGCAGTGCATATCCTCGCCTCTCACTCCCCTCCCTACGGCTTCTAAAGACTGTTCGGTGTCAGCTGATCCCTAATAGCATGCCACGGCCGTGACACCGCACAGTCTGAAGAAGCCGTAGGGAGGGGAGTGAGAGGTGAGGATATGCACTGCGCATGGCCACGGATCCCAGGCCCGCGGTGGGATTACATTAGACGACACCGCGAGGCTGAATCTCGGACAGCGCACCCACACAGGCGCAGCCAGCCTGACAGCAAATGATGTCAGAAGACGGGCAGCGCAAAATGTGTGCATGGCCAAGGGGTAACCTAACAGCGCAGGCTCCGGGACAGATTCAAACAACGCTGAGGAGGCGGCGCACGGCGCCAAGGGGGTAAAAATGACGGCTGTGCTGCGTCACATGACAAAGGAAAGTTCCACCTACCGGACGTTTGAACGCTGTGAGGGGACACATTTCATAAGTGTTAGGTTCAGCATCTGCAAGGACCATAATTAAAAGGGCTAAGTTTACCTTTTCCAGCATTAGTGGTGTACACGATGGCTCTTCCAGCTACAAACGCCTGGGGGGGGGGGTTAAAGGTTTCCTTTCAACTTGCTCCAGTGCAGGCTTCGGCCTACACTCCGCTCCCCCTGCTCCTCCTGCTGACCCTGGGCTCTAACACCGCCAGTTGGGGCCCGGTACTGCTAGCTGCACAGAGAAAAACACCAGCCAATGTGTCAGTGGGGTTCAGCACCGCCAGCTGTTCCCCTGCTGTGCAGCCGGCAACGTGTCCTGCAACTGCCACGCAGGCACAACAGACCCAAAAGCTGCCGCCAGTGCAGGCTTCGGCCTACACTCTGCTCCATCTCCTCCTCCTGCTGACCCCGGGCTCCAACACCGCCAGTTGGGGCCCGGTACTGCTAGCTGCACAGAGAAAAACACCAGCCAATGTGTCAGTGGGGTTCAGCACCGCCAGCTGTTCCCCTGCTGTGCAGCCGGCATCGTGTCCTGCAAAAGCCACGCAGACACAAGAACTGAAATTGAAGGGAACCTGTCCCCCCTCCCCCAGGCGTTTGTACATTTTAAAGGCCACCTTGTACAGCGGTAATGCTGCATGTGTGCAAGGTGGCTCATAAACGTATTCTCCTCGCACATGTGGAACTGAAAACACGTCTAAAATGTGTCCTCTGTGTGACCATTTAACCGTCCCGGTGGTGTGACTTTCCTTTGTAATGACACGCTGCAACCCCCTTGGTAGCGCTGCCCGTCTTCTGGCATCATTGTTTGGCTGCCTGCGCCTCTGCGGCCGCCCTGACCCACACAACGCCCCTCGGTGTCTTATTTATTGGGACTGCGAGGGTGTGATTGACGGGCATGATCAGTGCATCAGTTCGCCTGTCCCTCATCTCCTTCCGCCTTCTGCGGACTGTGCGGCTTCATGGCCGTGGCATGCGATAAGGGATCAGATGACGCCGCACAGTCTGAAGCGGGTGTAAGGACCCGAGTGTGAGAGGCGAACATATGTGCTGCGCCAGGCCCTGCATCCCAGCCCCGCAGTGTTTTAACAATGTTAAGACACTGCGGGGCTGGGATTCATGGTCATCGCGAACCGCACCGGCCGACATTAAATGATGCCAGAACATGGGCAGCGCTAACAGCGCTAGGCCAGGGGATAACACGACAGCGCAGACTCCTGTACAGCAAATAACAACGCTCAGGAGGCTGCACCCAGCACCAAGGTGGGATTCTTGACATCTGTGCTGCGTCTCATTACAAAGGGAACTCGCGCCTCCAACACAGTTTGACTGTTTAAAGGGCTAAATGTTATACGTGTTTCATTCAGCGTGTGCAAGGAGCGAAATTAAAAGAGCAACCTTTGACTTGTGCAGCACTACTGCTGCATAAGCTGTGGCTCTTCTACTTTGTAACCCCTGAGGGGGGGTTAAAGGTTACCTTTGAAATTGGTTCAATTAGGCTTCGGCCTACACTCTGCTCCCCCTGCAGAGCCCTGGGCTCCAACACCGCCAGTTGGGGCCCGGTACTGCTAGCTGCACAGAGAAAAACACCAGCCAATGTGTCAGTGGGGTTCAGCACCGCCAGCTGTTCCCCTGCTGTGCAGCCGGCAACGTGTCCTGCAACTGTCACGCAGGCACAACAGACCCAAAAGCTGCCGCCAGTGCAGGCTTCGGCCTACACTGTGCTCCATCTCCTCCTCCTGCTGACCCCGGGCTCCAACACCGCCAGTTGGGGCCCGGTACTGCTAGCTGCACAGAGAAAAACACCAGCCAATGTGTCAGTGGGGTTCAGCACCGCCAGCTGTTCCCCTGCTGTGCAGCCGGCATCGTGTCCTGCAAAAGCCACGCAGACACAAGAACTGAAATTGAAGGGAACCTGTCCCCCCTCCCCCAGGCGTTTGTACGTTTTAAAGGCCACCTTGTACAGCGGTAATGCTGCATGTGTGCAAGGTGGCTCATAAACGTATTCTCCTCGCACATGTGGAACTGAAAACACGTCTAAAATGTGTCCTCTGTGTGACCATTTAACCGTCCCGGTGGTGTGACTTTCCTTTGTAATGACACGCTGCAACCCCCTTGGTAGCGCTGCCCGTCTTCTGGCATCATTGTTTGGCTGCCTGCGCCTCTGCGGCCGCCCTGACCCACACAACGCCCCTCGGTGTCTTATTTATTGGGACTGCGAGGGTGTGATTGACGGGCATGATCAGTGCATCAGTTCGCCTGTCCCTCATCTCCTTCCGCCTTCTGCGGACTGTGCGGCTTCATGGCCGTGGCATGCGATAAGGGATCAGATGACGCCGCACAGTCTGAAGCGGGTGTAAGGACCCGAGTGTGAGAGGCGAACATATGTGCTGCGCCAGGCCCTGCATCCCAGCCCCGCAGTGTTTTAACAATGTTAAGACACTGCGGGGCTGGGATTCATGGTCATCGCGAACCGCACCGGCCGACATTAAATGATGCCAGAACATGGGCAGCGCTAACAGCGCTAGGCCAGGGGATAACACGACAGCGCAGACTCCTGTACAGCAAATAACAACGCTCAGGAGGCTGCACCCAGCACCAAGGTGGGATTCTTGACATCTGTGCTGCGTCTCATTACAAAGGGAACTCGCGCCTCCAACACAGTTTGACTGTTTAAAGGGCTAAATGTTATACGTGTTTCATTCAGCGTGTGCAAGGAGCGAAATTAAAAGAGCAACCTTTGACTTGTGCAGCACTACTGCTGCATAAGCTGTGGCTCTTCTACTTTGTAACCCCTGAGGGGGGGGTTAAAGGTTACCTTTGAAATTGGTTCAATTAGGCTTCGGCCTACACTCTGCTCCCCCTGAAGAGCCCTGGGCTCCAACACCGCCAGTTGGG
Organism: Ranitomeya variabilis; assembly: GCF_051348905.1. NCBI lineage: Eukaryota > Metazoa > Chordata > Amphibia > Anura > Dendrobatidae > Ranitomeya > Ranitomeya variabilis. The sequence continues at coordinate 191,656,355 of NC_135234.1, read as the reverse complement.
GCCCGGTACTGCTAGCTGCACAGAGAAAAACACCAGCCAATGTGTCAGTGGGGTTCAGCACCGCCAGCTGTTCCCCTGCTGTGCAGCCGGCAACGTGTCCTGCAACTGCCACGCAGGCACAACAGACCCAAAAGCTGCCGCCAGTGCAGGCTTCGGCCTACACTCTGCTCCATCTCCTCCTCCTGCTGACCCCGGGCTCCAACACCGCCAGTTGGGGCCCGGTACTGCTAGCTGCACAGAGAAAAACACCAGCCAATGTGTCAGTGGGGTTCAGCACCGCCAGCTGTTCCCCTGCTGTGCAGCCGGCATCGTGTCCTGCAAAAGCCACGCAGACACTTGCTCTTGTACCTTCTGCTCCCCATCCTGGTTCCAGTACCGTCAGCTGGTTCCGGGCAGAGCCTTTGGCTTAGGTGCCTCCCTCTGGGTATCCGAATTCCACCAACGTCAGGTGGTCCTTGGTAGTGCTTTCAGGCACGGGTACCTCCTGCTTAGTAACCGGGTTCCAGTAACGTCAGCTGGTCCTCGGTAGTTCCATTGGCTCTTGGACCTTCGGCTACCCATCCGGGTTCCAGCACCGTCAGCTGGTTCTCGGCAGTGTCTTTTGCTCTTGTACCTTCTGCTCCCCATCCTGGTTCCAGTACCGTCAGCTGGTTCCGGGCAGAGCCTTTGGCTTAGGTGCCTCCCTCTGGGTATCCGAGTTCCACCAACGTCAGGTGGTCCTTGGTAGTGCTTTCAGGCACGGGTACCTCCTGCTTAGTAACCGGGTTCCAGTAACGTCAGCTGGTCCTCGGTCGTTCCATTGGCTCTTGGACCTTCGGGTAGCCATCCGAGTTCCAGTTCCATCAGCTGGTTCTCGGCATTTTCTCAGCCTTCTTGTACCTTCTGCTACATTTCCAAGTTCAAGAGACTAAACACGATGACCCGGAAGACCACCCCTAAGATGACGACGACACCAGAGACGACAACCACCGTGATGACGACGACCCTGGAGACGATGACCCCGAAGACCACCCCGATGACGACGACCCCGGAGACGACGACCCTGAAGACCACCCCGATGACGACGACCCCGGAGACGACGACCCTGGAGACGACGACGACCTGGAAGACCGAGAAGCAGAAGAACAAGAGGCTGCAGAACAAAGAGCAGAAGAACATTAAGCATAACACTAAATATCAGAGCAAAAAATATTATCTAAATTATAAGCAGAAGAAGACTAAGCAGGGTATGGGGGTGAGTCCGTTCCTCCTCGTGGTGCCCCTGGATAAAGCCTGATGCTGCAGCCAAACTGAACGCGGACAAATGTAACTCTTTTGTGACAGGCAGAACGGAAGGTGTAATCTTCAAACTTTTATAGATAACAACTACGGGAATGCCTGTCACAAATAAGAATATGATGAAGAAGTAGAATATGATGAAGATAATAGTAAAATAAAAAGAATATGAACAATGTAACCAAAAAAATAATAGGTAGAAGATGAAGAAGAAGATGAATAAGGTGAAGAAGTTGATGTCAAAGAAGCTGATGATGAGGATAATGAAGAAGAAAGTGTGGGAGAAGTAAAAAAGAAGGTGAAGGGCGTGGAAGTAGTGAAACATCAATATCTGACAAAATAAAAAAAAAAATTAACATAGTCAAAATCTTTCTACCGCCGAACGTCATAAAAAACCCCCAAAATCCTGCTATTCTATTACATTGGGCTAAACCTCTGTGCCTTTAATGTCTCCGCCACGTCCCCCAATACATCCTACATTATTCTTAGTTGTTTTCCTTCATGTAGAATGAACCTACAAGTTTATAAAGGGTTTATTTTAATTCCGATATTTTCGTCCCATTGACTTGCATTGGGATCGGGTATCGGTATCGGATTGGATCCGATATTTTGACGGTATCGGCCGATACTTTCCGATACCGATACTTTCCGATATCGGAAAGTATCGCTCAACACTAGTGCTCACCCATTGTAAGTCCGGATAGTGCAGTGGTCCTCCCTATGACCCCTGATGCGCATTTCGCAAAATGGCTTTCTCAAAGGGGACATCATCCTATGAAGATAGGAGGCCCCGGACTGGACCACGATGCCGATCGGACCGGACCGCAGCGGGAACGCCCCTGGGTGAGTATAATTTAACCTCTTTTTCTCATCTTTCAGGATACATTGGGGGCTTATCTACAGCATTACAGAATGCTGTAGGTAAGCCCCTGATGCCGGTGGGCTTAGCTCATCTTCGATTTTGGGGGTGACAGGTTCCCTTTAAATGCTCTCACCTGAGCAGGTTCAGTAATGCATGGAGGTTCAATGCCTGCTAACAGTATATATAGTCAGATTTGGTATGTGATCACTACATGTGATCTAATATTGCAGAACTAGCTGTGATTAAGGAATTCGTGTTTTTTTTATAGCAGCATAAGTCATATGAACATAGATAAAGTCTCTATTTAAGAGTTTCTCACATTAGAAAATGTATTGCCATATTAGCTAATTAACCCCTTAACCCCCAAGGGTGGTTTGCACGTTAATGACTGGGCCAATTTTTACAGTTCTGACCACTGTCCCCTTATGAGGTTATAACTCTGGAACGCTTCAACGGATCCTGATGATTCTGAGATCGTTTTCTCGTGACTAGTGTTGAGCATTCCGATACTGCAAATATCGGGTGTCGGCCGATATTCGCTGTATCGGAATTCCGATGCCGAGTTCCGATATTTTTGTGATGTCGGAAATCGGAATCGGAAGTTCCCAGTGTATGGTTCCCAGGGTCTGGAGGAGAGGAGACTCTCCTTCAGGCCCTGGGATCCATATTCATTTAAAAAATAAAGAATAAAAAAAAAAATATGGATATACTCACCCCTCCGGCGGACCCTGGACCTTAGCAGTGCAAGCGTCTGCCTCCGTTCCTAAGAATGCAGTGAGTGTACAGGACCTGCGATGACGTCGCGGTCTTGTGATTGGTCGCGTGACCGCTCATGTGACCGCTCACGTGACCGCGACGTCATCGAAGGTCCTTCACTCACTGCATTCTTAGGAACGGAGGCTGCCGGTTGCACCGCTAAGGTCCAGGGTCCGTCGGAGGGGTGAGTATATCCATATTTTTTATTTTTATTCTTTATTTTTTACATGAATATGGATCCCAGGGCCTGAAGGAGAGTTTCCTCTCCTTCAGACCCTGGGAACCATCCAGGATACCTTCCGATATTTGTGTCCCATTGACTTGTATTGGTATCGGGTATCGGTATCGGCGATATCCTATATTTTTTGGATATCGGCCGATCCAATCCGATACTTTTGAATATCGGAAGGTATCGCTCAACACTACTCAAGACATATTGTACTTCATGATAGTGGTAAAATCTCTTTGATATTACCTGCGTTTATTTGTGAAAAAAATTGGAAATTTGGCGAAAATTTTGAAAATTTCGCAATTTTCCAACTTTGAATTTTTATGCCCTTAAATCACAGAGATACAGTACAGACCAAAAGTTTGGACACACCTACTCATTTAAAATTTTTTCTGTATTTTCATGACTATGAAAATTGTACATTCACACTGAAGGCATCAAAACTATGAATTAACACATGTGGAATTATATACTTAACAAAAAAGTGTGAAACAACTGAAACTATGTCTTATATTCTAGGTTCTTCAAAGTAGCCACCTTTTGCTTTGATGACTGCTTTGCACACTCTTGGCATTCTCCTGATGAGCTTCAAGAGGTAGTCACCAGGAATGGTTTTCAATTCACAGGTGTTACCTGTCAGGTTTAATAAGTGGGATTTCGTGCCTTAAAAATTTGGTTGAGACCATCAGTTGTGTTGTGCAGGAGTCTGGTGGATACACAGCTGATAGTCCTACTTAATAGACTGTTAGAATTTGTATTATGGCAAGAAAAAAACAGCTAAGTAAAGAAAAACGAGTGGCCATCATTACTTTAAGAAATGAAGGTCAGTCAGTTTGAAAAATTTGGAAAACTTTTAAAGTGTCCCCAAGTGCAGTGGCAAAAACCATCAAGCGCTACAAAGAAACTGTCTCACATGAGGACCGCCCCAGGAAAGGAAGACCAAGAGTCACCTCTGCTTCTGAGGATAAGTTTATCCGAGTCACCAGCCTCAGAAATCACAGGTTAACAGCAGCTCAGATTAGAGACCAGGTCAATGCCACACAGAGTTCTAGCAGCAGACACATCTCTACAGCAACTGAGAAGAGGAGACTTTGTGCAGCAGGCCTTCATGGTAAAATAGCTGCTATGAAACCACTGCTAAGGACCAGCAACAAGCAGAAGAGATTTGTTTGGGCTAAAGAACACAAAGAATGGACATTAGACCAGTGGAAATCTGTGCTTTGGTCTGATGAGTCCAAATTTGAGATCTTTGGTTCCAACCACTGTGTCTTGCAGAAAAGGTGAACGGATGGACTCTACATGCCTGGTTCCCACCGTGAAGCATTGAGGAGTAGGTGTGATGGTGTGGGGCTACTTTGCTGGTGACACTGTTGGGGATTTATTCAAAATTGAAGGCATACTGAACCAGCATGGCTACCACAGCATCTTGCAGCGGCATGCTATTCCATCCGGTTTGCATTTAGTTGGACCATAATTTATTTCTCAACAGGACAATGACCACAAACACACCTCCAAGCTGTGTAAGGGCTGTTTGACCAAGAAGGAGAGTGATGGGGTGTTACGCCAGATGACCTGGCCTCCAGAGTCACCAGACCTGAACTCAATCGAGATGGTTTGGGGTCAGCTGGACCGCAGAGTGAAGGCAAAAGGGTCAACAAGTGCTAAGTGGATCGCCCCCACGTCAGGGCAATGGGGTATTTGGTACCGGTTCCTTCAGTTCGGGGAATGTCACGGTGGCCCGACCCGGTCCGTGGCCCATTGGAGGGGCGTCCAATAAGGGAAATAGTTTTTATGATTTTGGGAAAGGTCTTTAAAGGGGTAGTTCATGACGCCACCTGTGGTATTCGGTCAGGATGACCGACGCTGCTTAGGGGTCCGCTGGGGTGATGTGATGGCAGCTAGATGGTATACCTTCCCACAGGTGAAGTGTGTCCCCAGGGCTTCCCAGAAGTGTAGATGGTGATGGCGGATGATGTAAGGCGCAGTGAATAACGAGGACATAAGGTTGCAGTCTCTTTACCTTTTACTGGATGCTTCAGCATCCACAGTCCAGGGTACAGACCACAGGGTAGGCAGAGTCCATCCAGTCTGAAGGCAAATCCAGAGTCCCCTTATCCAGGAGGAAATCAGTAGCCTTCCTACTAGCGCCTGTGTGTTGTAGTACCTCCCTGCTGAGCTTCCCGGTAATGTCCTCACAACTCTTGTAGATGTTCTAGATGTTATTTCTTCCTCTCTGTCCCCCAGATGGTGTGGATAGGACAAACCCGTATGACTGATGGCCTGAGGCTTGTTTATAGGGACCCTAGAAATGCCCCGACCCCCACAAGTTGCCACTGTGTCTTCTTAGGTGTTAAGGTTGGGCAGCCAACTTGGAATTGACTGTCCTGCCGGTCTCTGAAGTAAAGCGTAGAGTCAATTACTCCCCCGGTGTTCCGGCCACCGGCTACGTGCCTCAGAAGGAGGCAGCCTATTTCAGGGCAGAACTCCTCCTGGTGTTTTCTCCTTGTGCTATGACTTAGTTTCTCACTCTCTACAATACATTTCTCTTCGTGTCCGTTCTTAGGATTCTGCCGCACATGGGGCAGGCCCAGCTCAGCTCCGTGTCTTTCTGTTCTAGCTAGACCTCTGACAGGATCCCACCCCTGCCAGGGGCCCTCTGTCTGCAGCTCCGATGTTCCTCCTTTCCCCTTGTCTGCCTGACAGGTGTTGCCTGGGCAAAGCCCAGCCAGCTTCTCTCTAACTTTCTATCCAGCCCACCAGTTTTACCCAACTGTGAGGAGTTTCCTAGTAGATAGGAGCAAGGCTCCCTCTGGTGGTCTGGAGTGTGAAGTGTGGTGTATGGTTTGTGATACCTGGTAGGTAGATCTCCTTTGTTACCTTCGGACGTAATATCACTCCCCCTGGTGGAGGAATGACATTACTGCAATGACCAGGACTCTGGGGCGCTGCACTAAGACCATTTCCAGTGACTACCACTTGAAGCTCATGAAGAGAATGCCAAGAATGTGCAAAGCAGCCATCAAAGCAAAAGGTGGCTACTTTGCAGAACCTAGAATATAAGACATATTTTCAGTTGTTTCACACTTTTTTGTTAAGTATATAATTTCACATGTGTTAATTCATAGTTTTGATGCCTTCAGTGTGAATGTTCAATTTTCATAGTCATGAAAATACAGAAACATCTTTAAATGAGGTGTGTCCAAACTTTTGGTCTGTACTGTATGTCACACAAAATACTTAATAAGTAATATTTCCCACATGTCTACTTTACATCACCACAATTTTGGAACCAATTTTTTTTTTTATTAGGGAGTTAGAAGGGTTAAAATTTGACCAGCAATTTCTCATTTTTACAACACCATTTTTTTTTAGGGACCACATCACATTTGAAGTCACTTTGAGGGGTCGATATGATAGAAAATACTCAAGTGTGACATCATTCTAAAAACTGCACCCCTAAAGGTGCTCAAAACCACATTCAAGAAGTTTATTAACCCTTCAGGTGTTTCACAGGAATTGTTGGAATATTTTAAAAAAATGAACATTTAACTTTTTTTCACAAAAAATTTACTTCAGCTCCAATTTGTTTTATTTTACCAATGGTAACAGGATAAATTGTTGTTGTCCAATTTGTCCAGAGTACGCTGATACCCCATATGTGGGGGGATCCATGGTTTGGGTGCATGGCAGAGCTCGGAATGGAAGGAGCGCCATTTGGAATGCAGACTTAGCTGGAATGGTCTGCAGGCGTCACATTGCATTTGCAGAGCCCCTGATGTACCTAAACAGTAGAAACCCCCCACAAGTGACCCCATATTGGAAACTAGACCCCCCAAGGAACTTAACTAGATGTGTTGTGAGAACTTTGAACCCCCAAGTGTTTCACTACAGTTTATAACGCAGAGCCGTGAAAATAAAAAATCTTTTTTTCCACAAAAATGATTTTTTAGCCCTGGGTTTTGTATTTTCCCAAGGGTAACAGGAAAAATTGGAACCCAAAAGTTGTTGATCAATTTGTCCTGAGTACGCTAATACCCCATATGTTGGGTTAAACCCCTGTTTGGGAGAGCTTGGAAGGGAAGGAGCACTGTTTTACTTTTTCAACGCAGCATTGGCTTGAATTGAGATCGGATGCCATGTCGCGTTTGGAGTGCCCCTGATGTGCCTAAGCAGTGTAAAACCCCCAATTCTAACTGAAACCCTAACCCAAACACACCCCTAACCCTAATACCAACCCTAATCATAACCCTAACCACACCCCTAACCTGAACATGCCCCTAACCCTAATCCCAAGCACACCCTTAACCCCAACACACCCCTAACCCCAACACACCCCTAACCCTAATCCCAACCCTAACCACACCCCTATGTCCAACACAGCCCTAACCCTAATCCCAACCATAACCTTAACCACACCCCTAACCCTAATCCCAACCCTAATCCCAACCGTAAATGTAATCTAAACCCTAACTTTAGCCCCAACCCTAATCCTACCTTTAGCCCCAACACTAACACTACCTTTAGCCCCAACCCTAACTTTAGCCCCAACCCTAATCCTAACTTTTGCCCCAACCCTAACCCTAACTGTAGCCCTAACCCTAACTGCAGCCCTAACCCTAACTTTAGCCCCACTCTAACTCTAACTTTAGCCCGAACCCTATCCCTAATTTTAGCCCCGACCCTAACTCTAGCTATATCCCCAAACCTAACTGTAGCCCTATCCCTAACTTTAGCCCCAACCCCAACCCTAACCCAAACACTAATGGGAAAATGGAAATAAATACATTTTTTTTAATTTTATTATTTTTCACTAACTAAGGGGGTGATGAAGGGGGTTTTGGTTTACTTTTATAGTGTTTTTTTAGCGGATTATTATGATTGGCAGCTGTCACACACTAAATAGTTTTTGCTTCTCCACATTTTGAGAGCTATAATTTTTCCATATTTTGGTCCACAGAGTCATGTGAGGTCTTGTTTTTTGTGGGACAAGTTGACGCTTTTATTATTACCATTTTCCGGGCATGTGACTTTTTTTGATCGCTTTTTATTCCGATTTTTGTGAGGCAGAATTACCAAAAACCAGCTATTCATGAATATCTTTTTTGGGGGGCGTTTTGTTATGGTTCTCAATGGCAAGAGAACATAGCCCAGCATACATAGGAACTAGCTCTTGGAAGGATGGAAACTTAAACTGACCATGAACTAAACCTGCCGCACAACTAACAGTAGCCGGGTAGCGTAGCCTGCGTTTTATCCCTAGACGCCCAGCGCCGGCCGGAGGACTAACTAATCCTGGCAGAGGAAAATATAGTCCTGGCTCACCTCTAGAGAAATTTCCCCGAAAGGCAGACAGAGGCCCCCACATATATTGGCGGTGATTTAAGATGAAAATGACAAACGTAGTATGAAAATAGGTTTAGCAAAATCGAGGTCCGCTTACTAGATAGCAGGAAGACAGAAAGGGTACTTTCATGGTCAGCTGAAAACCCTATCAATACACCATCCTGAAATTACTTTAATACTCTAGTATTAACTCATAACATCAGAGTGGCAATTTCAGATCACAAGAGCTTTCCAGACACAGAAACGAAACTGCAGCTGTGAACTGGAACAAAATGCAAAAAACAAACAAGGACAAAAGTCCGACTTAGCTGGAAGTTGTCTGGTAGCAGGAACATGCACAGAAAGGCTGCTGATTACAATGTTGACCGGCATGGAAGTGACAGAGGAGCAAGGTTAAATAGCGACTCCCACATCCTTATGGGAACAGGTGAACAGAGGGGATGATGCACACAAGTTCAATTCCACCAGTGGCCACCGGGGGAGCCCAAAATCCAATTTCACAACAGTACCCCCCCCTCAAGGAGGGGGCACCGAACCCTCACCAGAACCACCAGGGCGATCAGGATGAGCCCTATGAAAGACACGGACCAGATCGGAGGCATGAACATCAGAGGCAGTCACCCAAGAATTATCCTCCTGACCGTATCCCTTCCATTTGACCAGATACTGGAGTTTCCGTCTGGAAACACGGGATTCCAAGATTTTTTCCACAACGTACTCCAACTCGCCCTCAACCAACACCGGAGCAGGAGGCTCAACGGAAGGCACAACCGGTACCTCATACCTGCGCAACAATGACCGATGAAAAACATTATGAATAGAAAAAGATGCAGGGAGGTCCAAACGGAAGGACACAGGGTTAAGAATCTCCAATATCTTGTACGGGCCGATGAACCGAGGCTTAAACTTAGGAGAAGAAACCCTCATAGGGACAAAACGAGAAGACAACCACACCAAGTCCCCGACACAAAGCCGAGGACCAACCCGACGCCGGCGGTTGGCAAAAAGCTGAGTCTTCTCCTGGGACAACTTCAAATTGTCCACCACCTGCCCCCAAATCTGATGCAACCTCTCCACCACAGCATCCACTCCAGGACAATCCGAAGATTCCACCTGACCGGAGGAAAATCGAGGATGAAACCCCGAATTACAGAAAAAAGGAGACACCAAGGTGGCAGAGCTGGCCCGATTATTGAGGGCAAACTCCGCTAAAGGCAAAAAAGCAACCCAATCATCCTGATCTGCAGACACAAAACACCTCAAATATGTCTCCAAAGTCTGATTCGTCCGCTCGGTCTGGCCATTAGTCTGAGGATGGAAAGCAGACGAGAAAGACAAATCTATGCCCATCCTAGCACAGAATGCCCGCCAAAATCTAGACACGAATTGGGTTCCTCTGTCAGAAACGATATTCTCTGGAATACCATGCAAACGAACCACATTTTGAAAAAACAGAGGAACCAACTCGGAAGAAGAAGGCAACTTAGGCAGGGGAACCAAATGGACCATCTTAGAGAAACGGTCACACACCACCCAGATGACAGACATCTTCTGAGAAACAGGAAGATCCGAAATAAAATCCATCGAGATGTGCGTCCAAGGCCTCTTCGGGATAGGCAAGGGCAACAACAATCCACTAGCCCGAGAACAACAAGGCTTGGCCCGAGCACAAACGTCACAAGACTGCACAAAGCCTCGTACATCTCGTGACAGGGAAGGCCACCAGAAGGACCTTGCCACCAAATCCCTGGTACCAAAGATTCCAGGATGACCTGCCAACGCAGAAGAATGAACCTCAGAAATGACTTTACTGGTCCAATCATCAGGAACAAACAGTCTACCAGGTGGGCAACGATCAGGTCTATCCGCCTGAAAATCCTGCAAGGCCCGCCGCAGGTCTGGAGAAACGGCAGACAATATCACTCCATCCTTAAGGATACCTGTAGGTTCAGAATTACCAGGGGAGTCAGGCTCAAAACTCCTAGAAAGGGCATCCGCCTTAACATTCTTAGAACCCGGTAGGTATGACACCACAAAATTAAACCGAGAGAAAAACAACGACCAGCGCGCCTGTCTAGGATTCAGGCGTCTGGCGGACTCAAGATAAATTAAATTTTTGTGGTCGGTCAATACCACCACCTGATGTCTAGCCCCCTCAAGCCAATGACGCCACTCCTCAAAAGCCCACTTCATGGCCAAAAGCTCCCGATTCCCAATATCATAATTCCGCTCGGCGGGCGAAAATTTACGAGAAAAAAAAGCACAAGGTTTCATCACGGAGCAGTCGGAACTTCTTTGCGACAAAACCGCCCCAGCTCCGATTTCAGAAGCGTCGACCTCAACCTGAAAAGGAAGAGCAACATCAGGCTGACGCAACACAGGGGCGGAAGAAAAGCGGCGCTTAAGCTCCCGAAAGGCCTCCACAGCAGCAGGGGACCAATCAGCAACATCAGCACCCTTCTTAGTCAAATCAGTCAATGGTTTAACAACATCAGAAAAACCAGCAATAAATCGACGATAAAAGTTAGCAAAGCCCAAAAATTTCTGAAGACTCTTAAGAGAAGAGGGTTGCGTCCAATCACAAATAGCCCGAACCTTGACAGGATCCATCTCGATGGAAGAGGGGGGAAAAAATGTATCCCAAGAAGGAAATCTTTTGAACCCCAAAAACGCACTTAGAACCCTTCACACACAAGGAATTAGACCGCAAAACCTGAAAAACCCTCCTGACCTGCTGGACATGAGAGTCCCAGTCATCCGAAAAAATCAGAATATCATCCAGATACACGATCATAAATTTATCCAAATAATCACGGAAAATGTCATGCATAAAGGACTGAAAGACTGAAGGGGCATTTGAAAGGCCAAAAGGCATCACCAAATACTCAAAGTGGCCCTCGGGCGTATTAAATGCGGTTTTCCACTCATCCCCCTGCTTAATTCGCACCAAATTATACGCCCCACGGAGATCTATCTTAGAGAACCACTTGGCCCCCTTTATGCGAGCAAACAAATCAGTCAGCAGTGGCAACGGATATTGATATTTAACCGTGATTTTATTCAAAAGCCGATAATCAATACACGGCCTCAAAGAGCCATCTTTCTTAGACACAAAGAAAAAACCGGCTCCTAAGGGAGATGACGAAGGACGAATATGTCCCTTTTCCAAGGACTCCTTTATATATTCTCGCATAGCAGCATGTTCAGGCACAGACAGATTAAATAAACGACCCTTAGGGTATTTACTACCCGGAATCAAATCTATGGCACAATCGCACTCCCGGTGCGGAGGTAATGAACCAAGCTTAGGTTCTTCAAAAACGTCACGATAGTCAGACAAGAATTCAGGAAACTCAGAGGGAATAGATGACGAAATGGAAACCAAAGGTACGTCCCCATGCATCCCCTTACATCCCCAGCTTAACACAGACATAGCGTTCCAGTCGAGGACTGGGTTATGAGATTGCAGCCATGGCAATCCAAGCACCAACACATCATGTAGATTATACAGCACAAGGAAGCGAATAATCTCCTGATGATCCGGATTAATTCACATAGTTACTTGTGTCCAGTATTGTGGTTTATTACTAGCCAATGGGGTGGAGTCAATCCCCTTCAGAGGTATAGGAGTTTCAAGAGGCTCTAAATCATACCCACAGCGTTTGGCAAAGGACCAATCCATAAGACTCAAAGCGGCGCCAGAGTCGACATAGGCATCCGCGGTAATAGATGATAAAGAACAAATCAGGGTCACAGATAGAATAAACTTAGACTGAAAAGTGCCAATTGAAACTGACTTATCAAGCTTCTTAGTACGCTTAGAGCATGCTGATATAACATGAGTTGAATCACCACAATAAAAGCACAACCCATTTTTTCGTCTAAAATTCTGCCGTTCGCTTCTGGACAGAATTCTATCACATTGCATATTCTCTGGCGTCTTCTCAGTAGACACCGCCAAATGGTGCACAGGTTTGCGCTCCCGCAGACGTCTATCGATCTGGATAGCCATTGTCATGGACTCATTCAGACCCGCAGGCACAGGGAACCCCACCATAACATCCTTAACGGCATCAGAGAGACCCTCTCTGAAATTCGCCGCCAGGGCGCACTCATTCCACTGAGTAAGCACAGACCATTTACGGAATTTTTGGCAGTATATTTCAACTTCATCTTGCCCCTGAGATAGGGACATCAAGGCTTTTTCCGCCTGAAGCTCTAAATGAGGTTCCTCATAAAGCAACCCCAAGGCCAGAAAAAACGCATCCACATTGAGCAACGCAGGATCCCCTGGAGCCAATGCAAAAGCCCAATCTTGAGGGTCGCCCCGGAGCAAGGAAATCACAATCCTGACCTGCTGAGCAGGATCTCCAGCAGAGCGAGATTTCAGGGACAAAAACAACTTGCAATTATTTTTGAAATTTTGAAAGCAAGATCTATTCCCCGAGAAAAATTCAGGCAAAGGAATTCTAGGTTCAGATATAGGAACATGAACAACAAAATCTTGTAAATTTTGAACTTTCGTGGTGAGATTATTCAAACCTGCAGCTAAACTCTGAATATCCATTTTAAACAGGTGAACACAGAGCCATTCCAGGATTAGAAGGAGAGAGAGAGAGGAAGGCTGCAATATAGGCAGACTTGCAAGTGATTCAATTGAAAGCACACTCAGAACTGAAGGAAAAAAAAAAAAAAATTTTTCAGCAGACTTCTTTTTTTCTCTCCTTTCTCTGCCAATTAATTTAACCCTTTATGGCCGGTCAAACTGTTATGGTTCTCAATGGCAAGAGAACATAGCCCAGCATACATAGGAACTAGCTCTTGGAAGGATGGAAACTTAAACTGACCATGAACTAAACCTGCCGCACAACTAACAGTAGCCGGGTAGCGTAGCCTGCGTTTTATCCCTAGACGCCCAGCGCCGGCCGGAGGACTAACTAATCCTGGCAGAGGAAAATATAGTCCTGGCTCACCTCTAGAGAAATTTCCCCGAAAGGCAGACAGAGGCCCCCACATATATTGGCGGTGATTTAAGATGAAAATGACAAACGTAGTATGAAAATAGGTTTAGCAAAATCGAGGTCCGCTTACTAGATAGCAGGAAGACAGAAAGGGTACTTTCATGGTCAGCTGAAAACCCTATCAATACACCATCCTGAAATTACTTTAAGACTCTAGTATTAACTCATAACATCAGAGTGGCAATTTCAGATCACAAGAGCTTTCCAGACACAGAAACGAAACTGCAGCTGTGAACTGGAACAAAATGCAAAAAACAAACAAGGACAAAAGTCCGACTTAGCTGGAAGTTGTCTGGTAGCAGGAACATGCACAGAAAGGCTGCTGATTACAATGTTGACCGGCATGGAAGTGACAGAGGAGCAAGGTTAAATAGCGACTCCCACATCCTGATGGGAGCAGGTGAACAGAGGGGATGATGCACACAAGTTCAATTCCACCAGTGGCCACCGGGGGAGCCCAAAATCCAATTTCACAACAGCGTTTATACCGTTTCACGTTTGGAAAAATTGATAAAGCAGTTTTATTCTTCGGGTCAGTACGATTGCAGCGATACCTCATTTATATCTTTTTTTATGTTTTGGCGCTTATATACTATAAAAACTATTTTATATAAAAAATAATTATTTTTGCATCCCTTTATTCTGAGGACTATAACTTTTTAATTTTTTCGCTGATGATGCTGTATGGTGGCTCATTTTTTGCGGGACAAGATGACATTTTTTAGCAGTACCATGGTTATTTATATCCATCTTTTTGATTGCGTGTTATTCCCCTTTTTGTTTGGTGGTATGATGATAAAGAGTTGCTTTTTGCCTCTTTTTTTTTTTTTAACTGTGTTCACTGAAGGCGTTAACTAGTGGGACAGTTTTATAGGTCGGGTTGTTACAGACGCGGCAATACTAAATATGTGTACTTTTATTGGTTTTTTTTATTTAAAGAATTGTATTTATTGGAACAAAATATTTTTTTTTCTTTATTTAGGAATTTTTTTTTTTTTTTTTACACCTGTAAATATTTTTTTTTTTACTCAGGGGGGACATTCACAGTATAGTGTCAGATCGATGATCTGACACTTTGCAATGCACTGTGTCAGATCAGCAATCTGACAGGCAGTGCAGGGAGGCTTGCTGGCTCCTGCTCTCAGCAGGCGCTTGCAAGCCACCTCCCTGCAGGAACCGGAAGGAGTCCCATGGCCATTTTGGATGCAGGGAGGAGGACGTAGGAGACCCTCTGAACAACGCGATCACATCGCGTTGTTCCGAGGGTTTCAGGGAAGCACGCAGGGAGGGGGCTTCCCTATGCCACCGCAACGCTGTGACCATGTTTTATCGCAGTGTTCCGGGGGTTAATGTGCCAGGAGTGGTCCGCGACTGCTCCTGGCACATAGTGCTAGATGTCAGCTGTAATAATAAGCTGACACCCGGCGGCGATCGGCCGCGCTCCCCCTGTGAGTGCGGCCGATCGCCTATGACGTACTATCCCGTCCCTGGGAATTAAGTCCCAGGTCACCTCGACGGGATAGTACATCATATGGGATTAAGGGGTTAATAACAGCTATCATTTGGTTTTCTCAAATATATGGCAGTTAGGTATGCTGTGCTGTGAATAGACAGATTATCATAACAAAATAATCCTTTATTTAGAAACAATTGTTTATTATAGGCAAATATGAAACCCAAAACTTTTTTATATTATTTCTAGACTTCAGTTTTGGCTGAGTGACTCTCCAACCTCAAGCAATTTAATTTCTACCTAATTTCCCTGGACAAAGCATGAAAACACCATCTCAATGCTAAACAAGATTTAAGCACATTTTCTACAATATACTATATAAGAAGCAATAGTAATGCAGTTTCACAGTCTGTTGAGGAAGGCTATGAAACTCTGTAGTGCCGTCATTTATCAATGTCTTACTTCCTCCACAGTGAGAGGAAAAATACTGCACTGTATATAACATCTCATTGATTTCAATTGGGATGCCTTTACAAGATAGATTTAGTGCTGTTTGCCCCAGTTTTGCAGCTGGAAGAGTTGATAAATGAAGAAATTTGAGAGCAATATTTTTATGCATCTAAATATTTATTTACCGTGATATTTTTTTATTTGTTTCTGCTTACTAAGGGTTTTTTTAATACTTATTCTTTATTTTTTGCTTTTTTGTAAAATACAAGTAGCTATGCACATACTATAAAACTAATCTTAATATACACAGCATGATCATAAATTAGTATATAATTAAGATGAAATGCATTGGATTGCATGTACTGCACATATACTGAACAAAAATATAAATACATTATTTTTGTTTTTGCTCTTAGTTTTAATGAACTGAACTCAAAGTTCTTAAACTACTTCTACGTACTTAAAAGGCATGTTTCAGTCAAATATTGTTCACAAATTTGTCCAACTCTGTGTTAGGCCAGTTTCAGACGTCCTGATATTTCCGGTGCCAGAAAAAACAGTACTGGAGATATCCATGTCCATCTGTGTAATACTTGTGGCATACGTGTGGCAACCGTGTTCCGACCGTGTGCTGCATCAGTACCACACATACCAGCGCCAGGGAAGCAGTGTTACAGTTAGACCCATCAGCTGCCTGCACTCGCTGTTATCAGTTGAATACAACTCTCAACATTCTCCTCTGCTCGCGCTGAACCCTGGCCAATCAGGTGAGAATGGTAAGAGCGGTCTTCAGTAGGGTTGAGCGACTTTCATTTTTTTAAGATCGAGTCTGGTTTTGTGAAACCCGATTTAGTCCAGAGTCGAGTCGAGTGAAGTCGGCCGATTATCGCTAAAAGTCGGGGATCGACCGAAACACGAAACCCAATGCAAGTCAATGGGGAAGCATAGCCGGCAGTGAGTGGAGGCCAGGAAAACACCTACAGTGCACATTTTACTGCCAAAAACATCCATTCTTGTTTTCTGAAGCTTGTCAATCTTAATTAACTTTATAATAATAGTTGGGCACTGGAAATTGGGGGTCATTTGGCAAAAGTTGTGGGGGTAGGGCTGGTTCAAGGTTTTAGTGGGCCCAGGAAACATGGACTACGTCATGGCGGTGGAGCAGGGAGAGGTAAGTATTTCAACGTTGCAAGTGCTGTGATCCTGAGCAAGCAGGGGGGGCCCACTCGTTCGCATTGGCACTGGCACAGGGCCCCTCAAAGTACGGCGGTGTGTTTGCATGGCGGGGGCGCCTCCCACCAGCAGCGACACTTTTGCGTACTCTGAGTGGCCCTGTGCCAGTGACGTCGCCAACGAGTATGCCCCCCCACCTGATGAAGGAACCTGCACTTTCATCTGCACCTTCCTCTTTGTCCCTGTGTAAGGTGGTATAATATGCGGGAAGGGGAACCTTACTTTCAGCAGGGTCAGATTCTGGCTGTGTAGAGTACAAGGGGAATGTAGTGGTCTAGGTCAATGTACCAGCAGACTCATCTAGCAGTGGCTGGGCAATGGGCAGGATGATGAGGAAACAGATATAGGGCCAAAGAATAAAGTAGGCTAAATGCAGATCAAAATTGGTAACAGGACTAAACAGGCGGCATTGCTTTGTTCAGTGGAGTAGCAAACCCAAGAGCAGCAGACACTGTTTCAAGGGCCTAACCACACTAGTAGGCCAAATGCAGTTTAATATCTGATAGTATAGGCCGAAAGCCAGAATGTGGAAGCTCAGCTTTGTTCAGTTGAGGACAACACCAGGGAGGGGCAGACACCGTTAGTAGGCCCTAACCACCATTTTGTTTTTTAAAAAACACTTAATGAGAGCCAGAAGGTTGAAGCTCAGCTTTATTCAGTTGAGGGCAACACCAGGGAGGGGCAGACACCGTTAGTAGGCCCTAAACACCATTTTGTTTTTTAAAAAACACTTAATGAGAGCCAGAAGGTTGAAGCTCAGCTTTATTCAGTTGAGGGCAACACCAGGCAGGGGCAGACACCGTTAGTAGGCCGGAACCACCATTTTGTTTTTTAAAAAACACTTAATGAGAGCCAGAAGGTTGAAGCTCAGCTTTATTCAGTTGAGGGCAACACCAGGCAGGGGCAGACACCGTTAGTAGGCCGGAACCAGCAATGTGTTTAAAAACAGCAGTTAATCAGAGCCGGAAGGTAGAAGCTCAGCTTTATTCAGTTGAGGGCAACACCAGGGAGGGGCAGAAGCCGTTAGTAGGCCCTAACCACCATTTTGTTTTTTAAAAAACACTTAATGAGAGCCAGAAGGTTGAAGCTCAGCTTTATTCAGTTGAGGGCAACACCAGGCAGGGGCAGACACCGTTAGTAGGCCGGAACCAGCAATGTGTTTAAAAACAGCAGTTAATCAGAGCCGGAAGGTAGAAGCTCAGCTTTATTCAGTTGAGGGCAACACCAGGGAGGGGTAGACACCGTTAGTAGGCCGGAACCAGCAATGTGTTTAAAAACAGCAGTTAATCAGAGCCGGAAGGTAGAAGCTCAGCTTTATTCAGTTGAGGGCAACACCAGGGAGGGGCAGAAGCCGTTAGTAGGCCCTAACCACCATTTTGTTTTTTAAAAAACACTTAATGAGAGCCAGAAGGTTGAAGCTCAGCTTTATTCAGTTGAGGGCAACACCAGGCAGGGGCAGACACCGTTAGTAGGCCGGAACCAGCAATGTGTTTAAAAACAGCAGTTAATCAGAGCCAGAAGGTAGAAGCTCAGCTTTATTCAGTTGAGGGCAACACCAGGGAGGGGCAGACACCATTAGTAGGCCGGAACCAGCAATGTGTTTAAAAACAGCAGTTAATCAGAGCCGGAAGGTAGAAGCTCAGCTTTATTCAGTTGAGGGCAACACCAGGGAGGGGCAGAAGCCATTAGTAGGCCCTAACCACCATTTTGTTTTTTAAAAAACACTTAATGAGAGCCAGAAGGTTGAAGCTCAGCTTTATTCAGTTGAGGGCAACACCAGGCAGGGGCAGACACCGTTAGTAGGCCGGAACCAGCAATGTGTTTAAAAACAGCAGTTAATCAGAGCCGGAAGGTAGAAGCTCAGCTTTATTCAGTTGAGGGCAACACCAGGGAGGGGCAGACACCGTTAGTATGCCGGAACCAGCAATGTGTTTAAAAACAGCAGTTAATCAGAGCCGGAAGGTAGAAGCTCAGCTTTATTCAGTTGAGGGCAACACCAGGGAGGGGCAGAAGCCGTTAGTAGGCCCTAACCACCATTTTGTTTTTTAAAAAACACTTAATGAGAGCCAGAAGGTTGAAGCTCAGCTTTATTCAGTTGAGGGCAACACCAGGCAGGGGCAAGCACCGTTAGTAGGCCGGAACCAGCAATGTGTTTAAAAACAGCAGTTAATCAGAGCCGGAAGGTAGAAGCTCAGCTTTATTCAGTTGAGGGCAACACCAGGGAGGGGCAGAAGCCGTTAGTAGGCCGGAACCAGCAATGTGTTTAAAAACAGCAGTTAATCAGAGCCGGAAGGTAGAAGCTCAGCTTTATTCAGATGAGGGCAACACCAGGGAGGGGCAGAAGCCGTTAGTAGGCCCTAACCACCATTTTGTTTTTTAAAAAACACTTAATGAGAGCCAGAAGGTTGAAGCTCAGCTTTATTCAGTTGAGGGCAACACCAGGCAGGGGCAGACACCGTTAGTAGGCCGGAACCAGCAATGTGTTTAAAAACAGCAGTTAATCAGAGCCGGAAGGTAGAAGCTCAGCTTTATTCAGTTGAGGGCAACACCAGGGAGGGGCAGACACCGTTAGTAGGCCGGAACCAGCAATGTGTTTAAAAACAGCAGTTAATCAGAGCCGGAAGGTAGAAGCTCAGCTTTATTCAGTTGAGGGCAACACCAGGGAGGGGCAGAAGCCGTTAGTAGGCCCTAACCACCATTTTGTTTTTTAAAAAACACTTAATGAGAGCCAGAAGGTAGAAGCTCAGCTTTATTCAGTTGAGGACAACTTGAATTAGGGACTGCATACAGACTTAGCAGGCTGTCCCCTGTGTGGACCATGCATCCAATACATTAACCCATTGAGCCACAAAGGACACGTAACCTTCCGTGGCCATGCCTACAGGTCCATGTGTCTGTTGTCAGGTGTACCTTTGTCAGTGTAGGCCTATTGGAAGGAGGGACCGCAGACAGGCTTCGAAGGCCTAACACAATAAAATGGGCTGGCTGTAGGCACTTTAAAATTGGTTCCAGGGGTACACGGGCAGCAGTGGTCTGGTCAGTGGAGGCCTAGTGGAAGGAGGGACCGCAGACAGGCTTCGAAGGCCTAAAATAACAAACAATAGGCTCATGGCAGTTTTACAGCGGTTACATGGATACACGGGCAGGCAGCTTGGTGGTGAGTGGAGGAGTATTTAAAGTAGGGACCTCAGACAGGCTATCAAAGGCCTAAAATAACAAACAATAGGCTCATGGCAGTTTTACAGCGGTTACATGGATACACGGGCAGGCAGCTTGGTGGTGAGTGGAGGAGTATTTAAAGTAGGGACCGCAGACAGGCTATCAAAGGCCTAAAATAACAAACAATAGGCTCATGGCAGTTTTACAGCGGTTACATGGATACACGGGCAGGCAGCTGGTGATGAGTGGAGGAGTATTTAAAGTAGGGACCGCAGACAGGCTATCAAAGGCCTAAAATAACAAACAATAGGCTCATGGCAGTTTTACAGCAGTTACATGGATACACGGGCAGGCAGCTGGTGATGAGTGGAGGAGTATTTAAAGTAGGGACCGCAGACAGGCTATCAAAGGCCTAAAATAACAAACAATAGGCTCATGGCAGTTTTACAGCGGTTACATGGATACACAGGCAGCTTGGTGGTGAGTGGAGGAGTATTTAAAGTAGGGACCGCAGACAGGCTATCAAAGGCCTAAAATAACAAACAATAGGCTCATGGCAGTTTTACAGCGGTTACATGGATACATGGGCAGGCAGCTTGGTGGTGAGTGGAGGAGTATTTAAAGTAGGGACCGCAGACAGGCTATCAAAGGCCTAAAATAACAAACAATAGGCTCATGGCAGTTTTACAGCGGTTACATGGATACACAGGCAGCTTGGTGGTGAGTGGAGGAGTATTTAAAGTAGGGACCGCAGACAGGCTATCAAAGGCCTAAAATAACAAACAATAGGCTCATGGCAGTTTTACAGCGGTTACATGGATACACGGGCAGGCAGCTGGTGATGAGTGGAGGAGTATTTAAAGTAGGGACCGCAGACAGGCTATCAAAGGCCTAAAATAACAAACAATAGGCTCATGGCAGCTTTACAGCGGTTACATGGATACACAGGCAGCTTGGTGGTGAGTGGAGGAGTAGTGCAAGGAGTGTCTGTCCCAGTACTCCCAAAATATAAATAGATGTTAATGTCTCGCAAAACAACCAAAACAAAAAAAAAGGTGGCATACTTAGGTACAGGGGTGGGCTCATCTACTGAGTTTCTGACATAGTAATTTGGCAGTAACTATTTAATGGTGCCAATATAGGACACAGACACAGACTACTTTAAGTTGCATCATAGATGTCTACAAATTTGTATTGTCAGTGCCAGACATTGAATGATGTCAGCGAATAGACTAAAGATTGGTGGAGCTGTGCGACATAATTTTGCACGTGGTAGAGCACATTTTGAGCTGGGGTAGGGGGGAACTCTCTTGAGGCCGGCGGGACCGCCCCAGGGCCCCTCATGTTACAACGGTGTGTCTGACGTTGGGTGCGCACCACCACCGCCAGAGACACTACATTGTACTATGAGGGACCCAGTAGCAATGCCGTCAACCAAAAGCGAGCACACCCACCTCTTCAGACAAACAGCAGTCTCACGGGTGCTTGCGCCAAGTCGCGATACCACGGCCCCGTGTGGGGAGTTTTGCCATTTAGGGAGGTGTAAACATGTCGTATGCTGTACAATCAGCTGCAGCAAATTAGACATTAGAAAAGTAATTCACAGGCAAGAGCTTTTCATAGGAAAGCTAGGTGTCGGCCGGGCAAGGTGGGGCAAAAGATTTCGAAATCCAGTTGTGGTTCATTTTAATGAATGTTAGATAGTCAACATTTTGGGTAGCCAGACGAGTCCTTTTTTCGGTTAATATTGAACCTGCAGCACTGAATACTCTTTCTGATAGGACACTTGCTGCCGGGCAAGCAAGCTCCTGCAATGCATATTCTGCCAATTCTGGCCAGGTGTCTAATTTGGAGGCCCAGTAATCAAATGGGAATGACGGTTGAGGGAGAACATCGATAAGGGATGAAAAATAGTTAGTAACCATACTGGACAAATGTTGTCTCCTGTCACTTTCAATTGATGCAGCAGTACCTGTCCTGTCTGCGGTCATAGCAAAATCACTCCACAACCTGGTCAGAAAACCCCTCTGTCCAACGCCACTTCTGATGTGTGCACCCCTAACACTCCTAGTCTGCTGCCCCCTGGAGCCCGTGTGAGAACGATCACGTGCGCTGTGTGCTGGGAATGCCTGAAGCAAACGGTCAACAAGAGTTGATTGTTTGGTTGCTAATATTAGTTCCAAGTTCTCATGTGGCATAATATTTTGCAATTTGCCTTTATAGCGTGGATCAAGGAGGCAGGCCAACCAGTAATCGTCATCGTTCATCATTTTCGTAATGCGTGTGTCCCTTTTTAGGATACGTAAGGCATAATCCGCCATGTGGGCCAAAGTTCCAGTTGTCAAATCTCCGGTTGTGATTGGTTGAGGGGCAGTTGCAGGCAAATCTACGTCACTTGTGTCCCTCAAAAAACCAGAACCCGGCCGTGACACGCAACCAATTTCCTGTGCCCCCGGGAAAGGTTCGGCATTAAAAATATACTCATCCCCATCATCCTCCTCGTCCTCCACCTCCTCTTTGCCCGCTACCTCGTCCTGTACACTGCCCTGACCAGACAATGGCTGACTGTCATCAAGGCTTTCCTCTTCCTCTGGTGCAGACGCCTGCTCCTTTATGTGCGTCAAACTTTGCATCAGCAGACGCATTAGGGGGATGCTCATGCTTATTATGGCGTTGTCTGCACTAACCAGCCGTGTGCATTCCTCAAAACACTGAAGGACTTGACACATGTCTTGTATCTTAGACCACTGCACACCTGACAACTCCATGTCTGCCATCCTACTGCCTGCCCGTGTATCCTCCCACAAATAAATAACAGCACGCCTCTGTTCGCACAGTCTCTGAAGCATGTGCAGTGTTGAGTTCCACCTTGTTGCAACGTCTATGATTAGGCGATGCTGGGGAAGGTTCAAAGACCGCTGATAGGTCTGCATACGGCTGGCGTGTACAGGCGAACGTCGGATATGTGAGCAAAGTGCACGCACTTTGAGGAGCAGGTCGGAGAACCCAGGATAAGTTTTCAATAAGCACTGCACCACCAGGTTTAAGGTGTGAGCCAGGCAAGGAATGTGTTTCAGTTGGGAAAGGGAGATGGCAGCCATGAAATTCCTTCCGTTATCACTCACTACCTTGCCTGCCTCAAGATCTACTGTGCCCAGCCACGACTGCGTTTCTTGTTGCAAGAACTCGGACAGAACTTCCGCGGTGTGTCTGTTGTCGCCCAAACACTTCATAGCCAATACAGCCTGCTGACGCTTGGCAGTAGCTGGCCCATAATGGGACAACTGGTGTGCAACAGTGTCATCTGCCGATGGAGTGGTTGGCAGAATGCGTTCTGTGGAAGAGCTGTAGCTTCTGCAGGAGGACGAGGAGGAGGAGGAGGAGGGGGTGCGAACGCCTACAGCCAACTGTTTCCTAGACCGTGGGCTAGGCACAACTGTCCCTAAATTGATGTCGCCTGTGGACCCTGCATCCACCACATTCACCCAGTGTGCCGTGATGGACACATAACGTCCCTGGCCATGCCTACTGGTCCATGCATCTGTAGTCAGGTGCACCTTTGTACTCACAAATTGCCTGAGTGCATGGACGATGCGCTGTTTAACATGCTGGTGCAGGGCTGGGATGGCTTTTCTGGAAAAAAAGTGTCGACTGGGTAGCTCGTATCGTGGTTCAGCGTACTCCATCAGGGCTTTGAAAGCTTCGCTTTCAACTAACCGGTAGGGCATCATCTCTAACGAGATTAGTCTAGCTATGTGGGCGTTAAAACCCTGTGTACGCGGATGCGAGGATAAGTACTTCCTTTTTCTAACCAGAGTGTCATGTAGGGTGAGCTGGACTGGAGAGCTGGAGATCGTGGAACTTTCGGGTGTGCCGGTGTACATGGCAGACTGAGAGACGGTTGGAGACGGTATTGTTTCCGCCGGTGCCCTAGATGCAATATTTCCTCCTACAAAACTGGTGGTTCCCTGACCCTGACTGCTTTTGGCTGGCAAAGAAACCTGCACAGATACTGCCGGTGGTGCGGAAAATGGTGGCCTTACAGTGACGGAAGGGATGTTGCGTTGCTGACTAGCTTCATTGGCCGAGGGTGCTACAACCTTAAGGGACGTTTGGTAGTTAGTCCAGGCTTGAAAATGCATGGTGGTTAAGTGTTTATGCATGCAACTAGTATTTAGACTTTTCAGATTCTGACCTCTGCTTAAGCTAGTTGAACATTTTTGACAGATGACTTTGCGCTGATCAGTTGGATGTTGTTTAAAAAAATGCCAGACTGCACTCTTCCTAGACTCAGATCCCTTTTCAGGGATTGCAGACTGAGCTTTAACCGGATGGCCACGCTGTCCTCCAACAGGTTTTGGCTTTGACACGCGTTTTGGGCCAGATACGGGCCCGGCAGATGGAACCTGTTGCGATGTTGATGCCTGCTGCGGCCCCTCCTCCACCTCCGCTTCTGAACTACTGCCGCCTGCACCCTGTTCCCCCAATGGCTGCCAATCGGGGTCAATAACTGGGTCATCTATTACCTCCTCTTCGAGCTCGTGTGCAACTTCGTCTGTGTCACTGTGTCGGTCGGTGGTATAGCGTTCGTGGCGGGGCAACATAGTCTCATCAGGGTCTGATTGTGGATCTGTACCCTGAGAGGGCAATGTGGTGGTCTGAGTCAAAGGAGCAGCATAGTACTCTGGCTGTGGCTGTGCATCAGTGCACTCCATGTCAGAATCTACTTGTAATGGGCATGGCCTGTTAAATGTTTCACTTTCTAAGCCAGGGACGGTATGTGTAAAGAGCTCCATGGAGTGACCCGTTGTGTCGCCTGCTGCATCCTTCTCTCTTGTTGTAGTTTTTGCTGAGGAGGACAAGGAAGCGACTTGTCCCTGACCGTGAACATCCACAAGCGACGCGCTGCTTTTACATTTACCAGTTTCGGAAGAGGAGGCAAAAGAGCTAGAGGCTGAGTCTGCAATGTAAGCCAAAACTTGCTGTTGCTGCTCCGCCTTTAAAAGCGGTTTTCCTACTCCCAGAAAAGAGAGCGTTCGAGGCCTTGTGTAGCCTGACGACGAAACTGGCTCCACAGCTCCAGACTTAGGTGGAATATTTTTATCCCCACGACCACCTGATGCTCCACTACCACTACCATCATTACCAGCTGACAATGAACGCCCACGACGACCTCTTGCACCAGACTTCCTCATTGTTTTAAAATCTTAACCAAAGTAACTTTATTTGTTGCTGTCAAACAACTTACACGGTGAGCTATAACTTCAGTATGATTTCAATATCCCTTAACAGGTTGGTGAGACCACAAGGAAAATCAGGCACAATGTTACACACTCTGTTTTCTGTGGCACAAAATCACAGAGATGACACACACGCAGGACTGTCACTCAAGCACTAATGTCAATATTAATCTCCCACCTAATTTATTTTTTTTTTTTTCTCAGGGAGACTTTAGAAACCAAATAATATTAAAAAAAAAACAAACAAAAAAAGGCTTTCTATGGCCCACAATTAGAGAGAGAGAGGTGGCACACCCAGGAGTCAAGACTGGCGCACAAGCTGAAAGGGCAATATTACTCTCCCACTGTTTTTTTAAGTTTTTTTTCTTTTATTTTCAGGGAGACTTTAGAAACCAAATAATATTAAAAAAACCAAAAAAATAAATAGCCTTTCTATGGCCCACTGAATGAGAGAGAGGTGGCACACCCAGGAGTCAAGACTGGCACACAAGCTGAAAGGGCAATATTACTCTCCCACTGTTTTTTTAGGTATTTTTTTTTTTCAGGGAGACTTTAGAAACCAAATAATAAGAAAAAAAATAAATAAATAAATAGGCTTTCTATAGCCCACTGAATGAGAGATAGCACACACAGCAGTGGCACACAAGCCCTGACTGAGGCCAATATTTTTCTCCCACTGATTGATGTAGTGTTTTTGTGTTGAGGTAGATTTTAGAACACAAATCAAGGAAAAAAAAAATAAATGCTTTCTATGGCCCACTGAATGAGAGAGAGGTGGCACACCCAGGAGTCAAGAC
The DNA here is from genome assembly GCF_051348905.1 of Ranitomeya variabilis. NCBI lineage: Eukaryota > Metazoa > Chordata > Amphibia > Anura > Dendrobatidae > Ranitomeya > Ranitomeya variabilis. The sequence goes on along the minus strand of NC_135234.1, from coordinate 191,630,537 downwards.
TGGCACACAAGCTGAAAGGGCAATATTACTCTCCCACTGTTTTTTTATGTATTTTTTGTTTTTTAAGGGAGACTTTAAAAACCCAATAATATTTAAAAAAATAAATAAATAGGCTTTCTATGGCCCACTGAATGAGAGGGAGAGAGGTGGCACACCCAGGAGTCAAGACTGGCACACAAGCTGAAAGGGCAATATTACTCTCCCACTGTTTTTTTATGTTTTTTTTTTTTTTCAGGGAGACTTTAGAAACCAAATAATATTAAAAAAACCAAAAAAATAAATAGCCTTTCTATGGCCCACTGAATGAGAGAGAGAGGTGGCACACCCAGGAGTCAAGACTGGCACACAAGCTGAAAGGGCAATATTACTCTCCCACTGTTTTTTTATGTTTTTTTTTTTTTTTCAGGGAGACTTTAGAAACCAAATAATATTAAAAAAACCAAAAAAATAAATAGCCTTTCTATGGCCCACTGAATGAGAGAGAGAGGTGGCACACCCAGGAGTCAAGACTGGCACACAAGCTGAAAGGGCAATATTACTCTCCCACTGTTTTTTTATGTATTTTTTGATTTTTCAGGGAGACTTTAGAAACCAAATAATATTAAAAAAACCAAAAAAATAAATAGCCTTTCTATGGCCCACTGAATGAGAGAGAGAGGTGGCACACCCAGGAGTCAAGACTGGCACACAAGCTGAAAGGGCAATATTACTCTCCCACTGTTTTTTTATGTATTTTTTGTTTTTTAAGGGAGACTTTAGAAACCAAATAATATTAAAAAAAACAAAAAAATAAATAGCCTTTCTATGGCCCACTGAATGAGAGAGAGAGGTGGCACACCCAGGAGTCAAGACTGGCACACAAGCTGAAAGGGCAATATTACTCTCCCACTGTTTTTTTATGTATTTTTTGTTTTTTAAGGGAGACTTTAGAAACCAAATAATATTAAAAAAAAAAAAAAAAAAAAAGGCTTTCTATGGCCCACAATTAGAGAGAGAGAGGTGGCACACCCAGGAGTCAAGACTGGCGCACAAGCTGAAAGGGCAATATTACTCTCCCACTGTTTTTTTAAGTTTTTTTTTTTTTATTTTCAGGGAGACTTTAGAAACCAAATAATATTAAAAAAACCAAAAAAATAAATAGCCTTTCTATGGCCCACTGAATGAGAAAGAGAGGTGGCACACCCAGGAGTCAAGACTGGCACACAAGCTGAAAGGGCAATATTACTCTCCCACTGTTTTTTTATGTTTTTTTTTTTTTTCAGGGAGACTTTAGAAACCAAATAATATTAAAAAAACCAAAAAAATAAATAGCCTTTCTATGGCCCACTGAATGAGAGAGAGAGGTGGCACACCCAGGAGTCAAGACTGGCACACAAGCTGAAAGGGCAATATTACTCTCCCACTGTTTTTTTATGTTTTTTTTTTTTTCAGGGAGACTTTAGAAACCAAATAATATTAAAAAAACCAAAAAAATAAATAGCCTTTCTATGGCCCACTGAATGAGAGAGAGAGGTGGCACACCCAGGAGTCAAGACTGGCACACAAGCTGAAAGGGCAATATTACTCTCCCACTGTTTTTTTATGTTTTTTTTTTTCAGGGAGACTTTAGAAACCAAATAATATTAAAAAAAACAAAAAAATAAATAGCCTTTCTATGGCCCACTGAATGAGAGAGAGAGGTGGCACACCCAGGAGTCAAGACTGGCACACAAGCTGAAAGGGCAATATTACTCTCCCACTGTTTTTTTAAGTTTTTTTTTTTTCAGGGAGACTTTAGAAACCAAATAATATTAAAAAAACCAAAAAAATAAATAGCCTTTCTATGGCCCACTGAATGAGAGAGAGAGGTGGCACACCCAGGAGTCAAGACTGGCACACAAGCTGAAAGGGCAATATTACTCTCCCACTGTTTTTTATGTTTTTTTTTTTTTTCAAGGAGACTTTAGAAACCAAATAATATTAAAAAAACCAAAAAAATAAATAGCCTTTCTATGGCCCACTGAATGAGAGAGAGAGGTGGCACACCCAGGAGTCAAGACTGGCACACAAGCTGAAAGGGCAATATTACTCTCCCACTGTTTTTTTATGTATTTTTTGTTTTTTAAGGGAGACTTTAGAAACCAAATAATATTAAAAAAAACAAAAAAATAAATAGCCTTTCTATGGCCCACTGAATGAGAGAGAGAGGTGGCACACCCAGGAGTCAAGACTGGCACACAAGCTGAAAGGGCAATATTACTCTCCCACTGTTTTTTTATGTATTTTTTGTTTTTTAAGGGAGACTTTAGAAACCAAATAATATTAAAAAAAAAAAAAAAAAAAAAAAAAGGCTTTCTATGGCCCACAATTAGAGAGAGAGAGGTGGCACACCCAGGAGTCAAGACTGGCGCACAAGCTGAAAGGGCAATATTACTCTCCCACTGTTTTTTTAAGTTTTTTTTTTTTTATTTTCAGGGAGACTTTAGAAACCAAATAATATTAAAAAAACCAAAAAAATAAATAGCCTTTCTATGGCCCACTGAATGAGAAAGAGAGGTGGCACACCCAGGAGTCAAGACTGGCACACAAGCTGAAAGGGCAATATTACTCTCCCACTGTTTTTTTATGTTTTTTTTTTTTTTCAGGGAGACTTTAGAAACCAAATAATATTAAAAAAACCAAAAAAATAAATAGCCTTTCTATGGCCCACTGAATGAGAGAGAGAGGTGGCACACCCAGGAGTCAAGACTGGCACACAAGCTGAAAGGGCAATATTACTCTCCCACTGTTTTTTTATGTTTTTTTTTTTTTCAGGGAGACTTTAGAAACCAAATAATATTAAAAAAACCAAAAAAATAAATAGCCTTTCTATGGCCCACTGAATGAGAAAGAGAGGTGGCACACCCAGGAGTCAAGACTGGCACACAAGCTGAAAGGGCAATATTACTCTCCCACTGTTTTTTTATGTTTTTTTTTTTCAGGGAGACTTTAGAAACCAAATAATATTAAAAAAACCAAAAAAATAAATAGCCTTTCTATGGCCCACTGAATGAGAGAGAGAGGTGGCACACCCAGGAGTCAAGACTGGCACACAAGCTGAAAGGGCAATATTACTCTCCCACTGTTTTTTTAAGTTTTTTTTTTTTCAGGGAGACTTTAGAAACCAAATAATATTAAAAAAACCAAAAAAATAAATAGCCTTTCTATGGCCCACTGAATGAGAGAGAGAGGTGGCACACCCAGGAGTCAAGACTGGCACACAAGCTGAAAGGGCAATATTACTCTCCCACTGTTTTTTTATGTTTTTTTTTTTTTTCAGGGAGACTTTAGAAACCAAATAATATTAAAAAAACCAAAAAAATAAATAGCCTTTCTATGGCCCACTGAATGAGAGAGAGAGGTGGCACACCCAGGAGTCAAGACTGGCACACAAGCTGAAAGGGCAATATTACTCTCCCACTGTTTTTTTATGTTTTTTTTTTTCAGGGAGACTTTAGAAACCAAATAATATTAAAAAAACCAAAAAAATAAATAGCCTTTCTATGGCCCACTGAATGAGAGAGAGAGGTGGCACACCCAGGAGTCAAGACTGGCACACAAGCTGAAAGGGCAATATTCCTCTCCCACTGTTTTTTTAAGTTTTTTTTTTTTCAGGGAGACTTTAGAAACCAAATAATATTAAAAAAACCAAAAAAATAAATAGCCTTTCTATGGCCCACTGAATGAGAGAGAGAGGTGGCACACCCAGGAGTCAAGACTGGCACACAAGCTGAAAGGGCAATATTACTCTCCCACTGTTTTTTTATGTTTTTTTTTTTTTCAGGGAGACTTTAGAAACCAAATAATATTAAAAAAACCAAAAAAATAAATAGCCTTTCTATGGCCCACTGAATGAGAGAGAGAGGTGGCACACCCAGGAGTCAAGACTGGCACACAAGCTGAAAGGGCAATATTACTCTCCCACTGTTTTTTTAAGTTTTTTTTTTTTTCAGGGAGACTTTAGAAACCAAATAATATTAAAAAAACCAAAAAAATAAATAGCCTTTCTATGGCCCACTGAATGAGAGAGAGAGGTGGCACACCCAGGAGTCAAGACTGGCACACAAGCTGAAAGGGCAATATTACTCTCCCACTGTTTTTTTATGTTTTTTTTTTTTCAGGGAGACTTTAGAAACCAAATAATATTAAAAAAACCAAAAAAATAAATAGCCTTTCTATGGCCCACTGAATGAGAGAGAGAGGTGGCACACCCAGGAGTCAAGACTGGCACACAAGCTGAAAGGGCAATATTACTCTCCCACTGTTTTTTTAAGTTTTTTTTTTTTTCAGGGAGACTTTAGAAACCAAATAATATTAAAAAAACCAAAAAAATAAATAGCCTTTCTATGGCCCACTGAATGAGAGAGAGAGGTGGCACACCCAGGAGTCAAGACTGGCACACAAGCTGAAAGGGCAATATTACTCTCCCACTGTTTTTTTATGTATTTTTTGATTTTTCAGGGAGACTTTAGAAACCAAATAATATTAAAAAAAACAAAAAAATAAATAGCCTTTCTATGGCCCACTGAATGAGAGAGAGAGGTGGCACACCCAGGAGTCAAGACTGGCACACAAGCTGAAAGGGCAATATTACTCTCCCACTGTTTTTTTATGTATTTTTTGTTTTTTAAGGGAGACTTTAGAAACTGTTGTGAATTTGCTTTTTGCTCCCTCTAGTGGTTACTAGTTTTTTGACTCTGGTTTTTCTGTCATTCCTTTTATCCGCACCTGGGTCGTTACTTAGGGGTGTTGCTATATAAGCTCCCTGGACCTTCAGTTCAATGCCTGGCAACGTAGTTATCAGAGCTAGTCTGCTGTGCTCTTGTCTACTGATCCTGGTTCCAGTTATATCAGCTAAGTCTGCCTTTTGCTTTTTGCTATTTGTTTTGGTTTTGTATTTTTGTCCAGCTTGTTCCTAATCTATATCCTGACCTTTGCTGGAAGCTCTAGGGGGGCTGGTGTTCTCCCCCCGGACCGTTAGACGGTTCGGGGGTTCTTGAATTTCCAGTGTGGATTTTAATAGGGTTTTTGTTGACCATATAAGTTACCTTTCTTTATTCTGCTATCAGTAAGCGGGCCTCTCTGTGCTAAACCTGGTTCATTTCTGTGTTTGTCATTTCCTCTTACCTCACCGTCATTATTTGTGGGGGGCTTCTATCCAGCTTTGGGGTCCCCTTCTCTGGAGGCAAGAAAGGTCTTTGTTTTCCTCTACTAGGGGCAGCTAGATTCTCCGGCTGGCGCGTGTCATCTAGAATCAACGTAGGAATGATCCCCGGCTACTTCTAGTGTTGGCGTTAGGAGTAGATATATGGTCAACCCAGTTACCACTGCCCTATGAGCTGGATTTTTGTATTCTGCAGATTTCCACGTTCCTCTGAGACCCTCGCCATTGGGGTCATAACAGTTTGCCAGGCCCGTATTAAATGTTTAATGCATTGCAGAAGAGGGATTATAAGAAAGAAGATTCTGAGTTTTTTTTTTTTTTCTTCTTCCCCTTTACCTCAGAGTGGCTATGCTTGCTGCAGACATGAATGTCCAGACCTTGATTACAAGTGTGGACCAGCTGGCTACTCGTGTGCAGGGCATACAAGACTATGTTATCAGAAATCCTAGGTCAGAACCTAAAATACTGATTCCTGAACTGTTTTCCGGAGACAGGTTTAAGTTTAGGAATTTCGTGAATAATTGTAAATTGTTTTTGTCCCTGAGACCCTGTTCATCTGGAGATTCTGCTCAGCAAGTAAAAATTGTGATTTCGTTCTTACGGGGCGACCCTCAGGATTGGGCTTTTTCGCTGGCGCCAGGAGATCCGGCATTGGCTGATCTTGATGCGTTTTTTCTGGCGCTCGGTTTACTTTATGAGGAACCCAATCTTGAGATTCAGGCAGAAAAGGCCTTGCTGGCTATGTCTCAGGGGCAGGACGAGGCTGAAGTGTATTGCCAAAAATTTCGGAAATGGTCCGTGCTGACACATTGGAACGAGTGTGCACTGGCAGCTAATTTTAGAAATGGCCTTTCTGAAGCCATTAAGAATGTTATGGTGGGTTTTCCCATTCCCACAGGTCTGAATGACACTATGGCACTGGCTATTCAAATTGACCGGCGGTTGCGGGAGCGCAAAACCGCAAATTCCCTCATGGTGTTGTCTGAACAGACACCTAATTCGGTGCAATGTGATAGAAAAACCGCAAATTCCCTCATGGTGTTGTCTGAACAGACACCTGATTTAATGCAATGTGATAGAATCCTGACTAGAAATGAGCGGAAAATTCATAGACGTCAGAATGGCTTGTGCTACTACTGTGGTGATTCTACACATGTTATCTCAGCATGCTCTAAACGTATAGCTAAGGTTGTTAGTCCTGTCACCGTTGGTAATTTGCAACCTAAATTTATTCTGTCTGTAACTTTGATTTGCTCACTGTCATCTTATCCTGTCATGGCGTTTGTAGATTCAGGTGCTGCCCTGAGTCTCATGGATCTCTCATTTGCTAAGAGCTGTGGTTTTACTCTTGAACCATTAGAAAATCCTATTCCTCTTAGGGGTATTGATGCTACGCCATTGGCAGCAAATAAACCGCAGTATTGGACACAGGTTACCATGTGCATGACTCCTGAACACCGCGAGGTGATACGTTTCCTGGTTTTACATAAAATGCATGATTTGGTTGTTTTAGGGCTGCCATGGTTACAGACCCATAATCCAGTCCTGGACTGGAAGGCTATGTCAGTCTCAAGTTGGGGCTGTCGTGGTATTCATGGGGATTCCCTGCCTGTGTCTATTGCTTCTTCTACGCCTTCGGAAGTTCCGGAGTATTTGTCTGATTATCAGGATGTCTTCAGTGAGTCTGAGTCCAGTGCACTGCCTCCTCATAGGGACTGTGACTGTGCTATAGATTTGATCCCAGGCAGTAAATTTCCTAAGGGAAGACTGTTTAATCTGTCGGTACCTGAACATACCGCTATGCGTTCATATATCAAGGAGTCTCTGGAGAAAGGACATATTCGTCCGTCTTCTTCCCCTCTTGGTGCGGGATTCTTTTTTGTGGCAAAAAAGGACGGATCTTTGAGACCTTGTATTGATTATCGGCTTTTAAATAAGATCACTGTCAAATTTCAGTATCCTTTACCGCTGTTGTCTGACTTGTTTGCCCGGATTAAGGGTGCCAAGTGGTTCACCAAGATAGACCTTCGTGGTGCGTACAACCTTGTGCGCATTAAGCAAGGTGATGAATGGAAAACCGCATTCAATACGCCCGAAGGTCATTTTGAGTACTTGGTGATGCCTTTTGGGCTCTCCAATGCGCCTTCAGTTTTTCAGTCCTTTATGCATGACATTTTCCGGAAGTATCTGGATAAATTTTTGATTGTTTATCTGGATGATATTTTGGTTTTTTCTGATAATTGGGATTCGCATGTGGAGCAGGTCAGGTTGGTCTTTAAAATTTTGCGTGAAAATTCTTTGTTTGTCAAGGGCTCAAAGTGTCTCTTTGGTGTACAGAAGGTTCCCTTTTTGGGGTTCATTTTTTCCCCTTCTGCTGTGGAGATGGACCCAGTCAAGGTCCGAGCTATTCTTGATTGGACTCAGCCCTCGTCAGTTAAGAGTCTTCAGAAGTTCTTGGGCTTCGCTAACTTCTACCGTCGTTTTATCGCTAATTTTTCTAGCATTGTGAAACCTTTGACGGATATGACCAAGAAGGGCTCCGATGTAGCTAACTGGGCTCCTGCTGCCGTGGAGGCTTTCCAGGAGTTGAAACGCCGGTTTACTTCGGCGCCTGTTTTGTGCCAGCCTGACGTCTCACTTCCCTTTCAGGTTGAGGTGGATGCTTCGGAGATTGGGGCAGGGGCCGTTTTGTCGCAGAGAGGCCCTGGTTGCTCTGTTATGAAACCTTGTGCCTTTTTCTCTAGGAAGTTTTCGCCTGCCGAGCGAAATTATGATGTGGGCAATCGGGAGTTGTTGGCCATGAAATGGGCATTTGAGGAGTGGCGTCATTGGCTCGAGGGTGCTAAGCATCGTGTGGTGGTCTTGACTGATCACAAAAATCTGATGTATCTCGAGTCTGCTAAACGCCTTAATCCGAGACAGGCCCGCTGGTCATTGTTTTTCTCCCGCTTTGATTTTGTTGTCTCGTATTTACCAGGTTCAAAGAATGTGAAGGCCGATGCTCTTTCTAGGAGCTTTGTGCCTGATGCTCCTGGAGTCGCTGATCCTGTTGGTATTCTTAAAGATGGAGTTATCTTGTCAGCTATTTCTCCGGATCTGCGACGTGTGTTGCAGAGATTTCAGGCTGATAGGCCTGAGTCTTGTCCACCTGACAGACTGTTTGTCCCGGATAAGTGGACCAGCAGAGTCATTTCCGAGGTTCATTCCTCGGTGTTGGCAGGTCACCCGGGAATTTTTGGCACCAGAGATCTGGTGGCCAGGTCCTTTTGGTGGCCTTCCTTGTCAAGGGATGTGCGGTCATTTGTGCAGTCCTGTGGGACTTGTGCTCGAGCTAAGCCTTGCTGTTCTCGTGCCAGCGGTTTGCTCTTGCCCTTGCCTGTCCCGAAGAGACCTTGGACACATATCTCCATGGATTTCATTTCTGATCTTCCGCTATCTCAGGGCATGTCTGTTATCTGGGTGATATGTGATCGCTTCTCCAAGATGGTCCATTTGGTTCCTTTGCCTAAGCTGCCTTCCTCTTCCGATCTGGTTCCTGTGTTTTTCCAGAACGTGGTTCGTTTGCACGGCATCCCTGAGAATATTGTGTCAGACAGAGGATCCCAGTTCGTTTCCAGGTTCTGGCGATCCTTTTGTAGTAGGATGGGCATTGATTTGTCGTTTTCGTCTGCTTTCCATCCTCAGACTAATGGACAGACGGAGCGAACCAATCAGACTTTGGAGGCTTATTTGAGGTGTTTTGTCTCTGCTGATCAGGACGATTGGGTGACATTCTTGCCGTTGGCTAAGTTTGCCCTTAATAATCGGGCTAGTTCCGCCACCTTGGTTTCGCCTTTTTTCTGCAACTCTGGTTTCCATCCTCGCTTTTCTTCGGGTCATGTGGAGCCTTCTGACTGTCCTGGGGTGGATTCTGTGGTGGATAGGTTGCAGCAGATCTGGAATCATGTGGTGGACAACTTGAAGTTGTCACAGGAGAAGGCTCAGCGCTTTGCCAACCGCCGCCGCGGTGTGGGTCCCCGACTACGCGTTGGGGATTTGGTATGGCTTTCTTCCCGCTTTGTTCCTATGAAGGTCTCCTCTCCCAAATTTAAACCTCGTTTTATTGGGCCTTACAAGATATTGGAAATCCTTAATCCTGTATCTTTTCGTCTGGATCTTCCTGTGTCGTTTGCTATTCACAATGTATTTCATAGGTCCTTGTTGCGGCGGTACATTGTGCCTGTAGTTCCTTCTGCTGAGCCTCCTGCTCCGGTGTTGGTTGAGGGCGAGTTGGAGTACGTGGTGGAGAAGATCTTGGATTCTCGCCTCTCCAGGCGGAGGCATCAGTACCTGGTCAAGTGGAAGGGCTATGGTCAGGAGGATAATTCCTGGGTGGTCGCCTCTGATGTTCATGCGGCCGATTTAATTCGTGCCTTTCATGCCGCTCGTCCTGATCGCCCTGGTGGTCGTGGTGAGGGTTCGGTGACCCCTCACTAAGGGGGGGGTACTGTTGTGAATTTGCTTTTTGCTCCCTCTAGTGGTTACTAGTTTTTTGACTCTGGTTTTTCTGTCATTCCTTTTATCCGCACCTGGGTCGTTACTTAGGGGTGTTGCTATATAAGCTCCCTGGACCTTCAGTTCAATGCCTGGCAACGTAGTTATCAGAGCTAGTCTGCTGTGCTCTTGTCTACTGATCCTGGTTCCAGTTATATCAGCTAAGTGTGCCTTTTGCTTTTTGCTATTTGTTTTGGTTTTGTATTTTTGTCCAGCTTGTTCCTAATCTATATCCTGACCTTTGCTGGAAGCTCTAGGGGGGCTGGTGTTCTCCCCCCGGACCGTTAGACGGTTCGGGGGTTCTTGAATTTCCAGTGTGGATTTTAATAGGGTTTTTGTTGACCATATAAGTTACCTTTCTTTATTCTGCTATCAGTAAGCGGGCCTCTCTGTGCTAAACCTGGTTCATTTCTGTGTTTGTCATTTCCTCTTACCTCACCGTCATTATTTGTGGGGGGCTTCTATCCAGCTTTGGGGTCCCCTTCTCTGGAGGCAAGAAAGGTCTTTGTTTTCCTCTACTAGGGGTAGCTAGATTCTCCGGCTGGCGCGTGTCATCTAGAATCAACGTAGGAATGATCCCCGGCTACTTCTAGTGTTGGCGTTAGGAGTAGATATATGGTCAACCCAGTTACCACTGCCCTATGAGCTGGATTTTTGTATTCTGCAGATTTCCACGTTCCTCTGAGACCCTCGCCATTGGGGTCATAACAAGAAACCAAATAATATTAAAAAAAACAAAAAAATAAATAGCCTTTCTATGGCCCACTGAATGAGAGAGAGAGGTGGCACACCCAGGAGTCAAGACTGGCACACAAGCTGAAAGGGCAATATTACTCTCCCACTGTTTTTTTATGTATTTTTTGTTTTTTAAGGGAGACTTTAGAAACCAAATAATATAAAAAAAAAAACAAAAAAAAAAAGGCTTTCTATGGCCCACAATTAGAGAGGGAGAGGTGGCACACCCAGGAGTCAAGACTGGCGCACAAGCTGAAAGGGCAATATTACTCTCCCACTGTTTTTTTAAGTTTTTTTTTTTTTATTTTCAGGGAGACTTTAGAAACCAAATAATATTAAAAAAACCAAAAAAATAAATAGCCTTTCTATGGCCCACTGAATGAGAGAGAGAGGTGGCACACCCAGGAGTCAAGACTGGCACACAAGCTGAAAGGGCAATATTACTCTCCCACTGTTTTTTTTATGTTTTTTTTTTTTTTCAGGGAGACTTTAGAAACCAAATAATATTAAAAAAACCAAAAAAATAAATAGCCTTTCTATGGCCCACTGAATGAGAGAGAGAGGTGGCACACCCAGGAGTCAAGACTGGCACACAAGCTGAAAGGGCAATATTACTCTCCCACTGTTTTTTTATGTTTTGTTTTTTTTTCAGGGAGACTTTAGAAACCAAATAATATTAAAAAAACCAAAAAAATAAATAGCCTTTCTATGGCCCACTGAATGAGAGAGAGAGGTGGCACACCCAGGAGTCAAGACTGGCACACAAGCTGAAAGGGCAATATTACTCTCCCACTGTTTTTTTATGTATTTTTTGTTTTTTAAGGGAGACTTTAGAAACCAAATAATATTAAAAAAAAAAACAAAAAAAAGAAGGCTTTCTATGGCCCACAATTAGAGAGAGAGAGGTGGCACACCCAGGAGTCAAGACTGGCACACAAGCTGAAAGGGCAATATTACTCTCCCACTGTTTTTTTAGGTATTTTTTTTTTCAGGGAGACTTTAGAAACCAAATAATAAGAAAAAAAAAAAAAAATAAATAGGCTTTCTATAGCCCACTGAATGAGAGATAGCACACACAGCAGTGGCACACAAGCCCTGACTGAGGCCAATATTTTTCTCCCACTGATTGATGTAGTGTTTTTGTGTTGAGGTAGATTTTAGAACACAAATCAAGGAAAAAAAAAATAAATGCTTTCTATGGCCCACTGAATGAGAGAGAGGTGGCACACCCAGGAGTCGAGACTGGCACACAAGCTGAAAGGGCAATATTACTCTCCCACTGTTTTTTTATGTATTTTTTGTTTTTTAAGGGAGACTTTAGAAACCCAATAATATTTAAAAAAATAAATAAATAGGCTTTCTATGGCCCACTGAATGAGAGGGAGAGAGGTGGCACACCCAGGAGTCAAGACTGGCACACAAGCTGAAAGGACAATATTACTCTCCCACTGTTTTTTTATGTTTTGTTTTTTTTTCAGGGAAACTTTAGAAACCAAATAATATTAAAAAAAACAAAAAAATAAATAGCCTTTCTATGGCCCACTGAATGAGAGAGAGAGGTGGCACACCCAGGAGTCAAGACTGGCACACAAGCTGAAAGGGCAATATTACTCTCCCACTGTTTTTTTATGTTTTTTTTTTTTTTCAGGGAGACTTTAGAAACCAAATAATATTAAAAAAACCAAAAAAATAAATAGCCTTTCTATGGCCCACTGAATGAGAGAGAGAGGTGGCACACCCAGGAGTCAAGACTGGCACACAAGCTGAAAGGGCAATATTACTCTCCAACTGTTTTTTTATGTATTTTTTGTTTTTTAAGGGAGACTTTAGAAACCAAATAATATTAAAAAAAACAAAAAAATAAATAGCCTTTCTATGGCCCACTGAATGAGAGAGAGAGGTGGCACACCCAGGAGTCAAGACTGGCACACAAGCTGAAAGGGCAATATTACTCTCCCACTGTTTTTTTATGTATTTTTTGTTTTTTAAGGGAGACTTTAGAAACCAAATAATATTAAAAAAAAAACAAAAAAAAAAGGCTTTCTATGGCCCACAATTAGAGAGAGAGAGGTGGCACACCCAGGAGTCAAGACTGGCGCACAAGCTGAAAGGGCAATATTACTCTCCCACTGTTTTTTTAAGTTTTTTTTTTTTTTATTTTCAGGGAGACTTTAGAAACCAAATAATATTAAAAAAACCAAAAAAATAAATAGCCTTTCTATGGCCCACTGAATGAGAGAGAGAGGTGGCACACCCAGGAGTCAAGACTGGCACACAAGCTGAAAGGGCAATATTACTCTCCCACTGTTTTTTTATGTTTTTTTTGTTTTTTAAGGGAGACTTTAGAAACCAAATAATAAGAAAAAAAAAAAATAAATAAATAGGCTTTCTATAGCCCACTGAATAAGAGATAGCACACACAGCAGTGGCACACAAGCCCTGACTGAGGCCAATATTTTTCTACCACTGATTGATGTAGTGTTTTTGTGTTGAGGTAGAATTTAGAACACAAATCACGGAAAAAATAAATAGGCTTTCTATGGCCCACTCAGTGAGAGATGGCACACACAGGGATGGCACTGTAGCAGAAATGCCAATCTTAATCTCCAACAGCAGCAATAGGAGTGGACTGATGCACAAATTAAATAAAAAGTGTGGACAAACAAAAAAGATAGCTGTGCAGAAAGGAACAAGAGGATATGTGCTTTGAAAAAAGCAGTTGGTTTCCACAGTGGCGTACACACAGCAATACAGCTATCACGGAGCCTTCTAGGGCAGCCCAATGAGCTACAGCACTGAGGAAAAAAAAAAAAAATAGCTTCCACTGTTCCTGCACACCGAAGGTGGTGTTGGACAGTGGAAATCGCTACAGCACAAGCGGTTTGGTGGTTAGTGGACCCTGCCTAACGCTCTCCCTGCTTCTGACGAAGCGGCAGCAACCTCTCCCTAAGCTCAGATCAGCAGCAGTAAGATGGCGGTCGGCGGGAACGCCCCTTTATAGCCCCTGTGACGCCGCAGACAGCAAGCCAATCACTGCAATGCCCTTCTCTAAGATGGTGGGGACCAGGATCTATGTCATCACGCTGCCCACACTCTGCGTTCACCTTCATTGGCTGAGAAATGGCGCTTTTCGCGTCATTGAAACGCGACTTTGGCGCGAAAGTCGCGTACCGCATGGCCGACAAGCACAGGGGTCGGATCGGGTTTCATGAGACGCCGACTTAGCCAAAAGTCGGCGACTTTTGAAAATGATCGACCCGTTTCGCTCAACCCTAGTCTTCAGCACCCAGTGCCAGGGAACAACGCTAACTGTACTGCTGCTTCCCAGGCGCCAGTACATGTGGTACTGATAACACACCATGTCATCCATATGTTATCTGTGTACTTGTGTGCGGCCCGTGCCACTGTTAAAAAATGGACATGTCAACTTATTTTGCCTGCGGTCAGATGTTCCATGGAAACACACTGACATGTGTACAAACCTATTCACTTGAATGGATCTACATGTTTAAGTGTCTCTGGTATGTGCGAAAACTGTCACCACACATGCCAGACACACTTAAAAAGGCCTTAGTGAGCACTTCTCCTTTGCTGAGATAATCCATCCACCTCACAGATGTGGCATATCCAGATGCTGATTAGACTGAATGATTATAGCACAGGTGTGTCTTAGCCAGATCATAATTAAATACCACTCTAAAATGTGCAGTTTAATCATACAGCACAATGCCACAGATGTCGTAATTTTTGAGGGAGAGTGCAATTTTGTATGCTGAATTCGGGAATGTCCACCAGAGCTGTTGCCCACAAATTAAATGTTCTCTAATGTTCATTTCTCTCCCATAAACCATCTCCAAGGGCATTTCAGAGAATTTGGCAGTATATACAACCAGCCTCACAAGTATAGACCACGTGTAACCACAATAGTCCAGGACCTCAGCATCCTGCATCTTCACCTCCAAGATCATCTGAGACCAAACACCCGGAGAGCTGCTGCAACAATCGGTTTGCATAACCAAAGAATTTCTGTATAATCTGTCAGAAACCATCATAAGGAAGCTTATCTGCATGCTCATCATCCTCTTTGGGATCTTCACCTTACTGCAGTTTGTTGTTGTAACCGACTTGGGTGGGCAAATGTTCCCATTCGATGGTGTCTGGCATGTTGGAGAGGTGTTCTAGTCATCGATGAATTCAGGTTTTCACTGTATAGGGCAGATGGCAGACTGTGTGTATAACATTGTAAATAGAGTGGCCTATGGTGGCGGTGGGGTTATGGTATGGATATGATATCGGCAGGCGTATGTTATGGACAACAAGCACGTGCATTTTAGTGATGCTATTTTGAATGCACAGAGATACTGTGATGAGATCCTGAGACCCACTCTGCCGTTCATCCATGACCATCACCTTATGTTGTTGCACGATAATACAGGGCCCCGTGCTGCAAGGATCTGTACACAATTCCTGGAAGCTGAAAACATCCTTGTTCTTGCATGGCCAGCATACTCACTGGACATGTCACCCATTGACCATTGAGCATGTGTGGGATTCGCTGGATTAGCGTGTTCAAGTTTCTGCCAATATCAAGCAACTTTGCACAGTCATTGAAGAGGAGTGGATCAGCATTCCACAGGTCACAATCAACAACCTGATAAACTTTCTACGAAGGAGATGTGTTGAACTGCATGAGGCAAATGGCTATCACATAAGATACTTACTGGTTTTCTGACCCATTCTGGACCCCCCCCCCATACTGTAAAAATTCCCATTTTAGAGTGGCCTTTTATTTTATTGTGGCCAGCCACTATCTAATCAGCAACTTGATATGCCACACCTGTGAGGTGGATAGATTATGTCTTTAGAAAATTTTGTGAACAATATTGTATACATAGAAAAATCTTGGATCTTCGAGTTCAGCTTAGGAAAAATGGGAAATGGGAACATAAACAAAGGTGTTTTGTTTACATTTTTGTTTAATATATATATATATATATATATATATATATATATATATATATATATTGCTAAAAAAATAAAGGGAACACTTAAACAACAGAATATAACTACAAGTAAATCAAACTTCTATGAAATCAAACTGTCCACTTAGGAAGCAACACTGTTTGACAAACAATTTCACATGCTGTTGTGCAAATGGAATAGACAGCACATGGAAATTATTGTAAATTATCAAGACACACTCAATAAAGGAGTGGTTCTGCAGGTGAGACCACAGACCACATCTTAGTACCAATGGTTTTTGGGTGATGTTTTGGTCACTTTTGAATGTTGGTTGTGCTTTCACACTCGTGGTAGCATGAAACGGACTCTACAACCCACACAAGTGGCTCAGGTAGTGCAGCTCATCCAGAATGGCACATCAATGTGAGCTGTGGCAAGAAGGTTTGCTGTGTCTGTCAGCATAATGTTCAGGGGCTGGAGGCGCTACCAGGAGACAGGCCAGTACACCAGGAGACGTGGAGGGAGCCATAGGAGGGCAACAACCCAGCAGCAGGACCTCAGCCTTTGTGCAAGGAGGAACAGGAGAAGCACTGCCAGAGCCCTGAAAAATGATCTCCAGCAGGCCACAAATGTGCATGTGTCTGCACAAAAGGTTACAAACCGTTCCAATGAAGATAGTCTGAGTGGCCAACCTCCACAGATGGGGGTTGTGCTCACAGCCCAACACCGTGCAGGACAATTGGCATTTGCCACAGAACACCAGGATTGGCAAATTCACCACTGGCGCCCTGTACTCTTCACAGATGAAAGCAGCTTCACACTGAGCACAAGTGATAGACTTGACAGAGTCTGGAGACGCTGTGGAGAGCGATCTGCCTGCAACATCCTTCAGCATGACCAGTTTGGCAGAGGGTCAGTAATGGTGTGGGGTGGTATTTCTTTGGAGGGCCACACAGCCCTCCATGAGCTCGCCAGAGGTAGCCTGACTGCTATTTGGTACCGAGATGAGATCCTCAGACCCCTTGTTAGACCATATACTGGTGCAGTTGTCCCTGGGTTCCTCCTAATGCAGGACAATGCCGGACCTCATGTGGCTATAGTTTGTCAGCAGTTCCTGCAAGATGAAGGCATTGAAGCTATGGACTGGCCCGCCCATTCCCCAGACCTGAATCCGATTGAACACATCTGGGACATCATGTCTCGCACCATCCACCAACGTCACGTTGCATCACAGACTGTCCAGGAGTTGGCTGATGCTTTAGTCCAGGTATGGGAGGAGATCCGTCAGAAGACCATACGCCGCCTCATAAGGAGCATGCGCAGGCTTTGTAGGAAGATCATACAAGCACATGGAGGCTACACACACTACTGAGTAGTATCATTTCTTTGTCTTGTGGCATTTCCACTGAAGTTGAATCAGCCTGAAACTTCATTTTCCACTTTGATTTTGAGCATCATTTCAACTCCAAACCTCCATGGGATATTAGTTGTGATTTACGTTGATCATTTTTAGCTTTTATTGCTCTGAACACATTCCACTATGTAATGAATAAAGATTTACAACTGGAATATTTAATTCAGTGATATCTAGGATGTAGGATTTTAGTGTTCCCTTTATTTTTTTGTGCAGCTCAACATAAGGACACTACCACCATCATGTTTCACTGTAGGCACAATGCATTTTTCTTGGTGCTCTTGGTGCTGACCTTTGCAACACCAAAAAGTTTTGAAACCATTTGTTCCATAAACATTTATGTTGGATTCATCACTCCAGCGTATTTATTCCTTTTGTCTTCATATTTTTCAACATGGGCCCTGGCAAATTGTAGCTGTTTTTTTGTGTATTGGTTTTAGGAGTGGCTTCCTTTGTGGACGATACCCATAAATGCTATACCTCTGCAGTATATGATGTATTGTGTTATGAGAAACACTAACCCCAGTTTGGTTTTCCAATTCTTTAGCTACCTGTTGTAATCTTGTGCAGCGCCCCAGAGTCCTGGTTGCTGCAGTAATATTATTCCTCCACCAGGGGGAGTGATATTACATCTGGAGGCAATAAAGGAGATCTCCTGTCCAGGTATCACAACCACATAACATACTTCACACTCCAGTCCACCAGGGGGAGCAAAGGTTCTATTTATTAGGCCACTCCTCACAGTTAGGTAAAACTGGTGGGTTGATTAGGAAGTTGGGGAGTTCCTGGCTGGAGACCGAGAGAGAAAGGTCTCCAGGCCGAGCTGTCTGGAGTGATCTCCAGCAGATCCAGACTTCGGTCTGAGGAGGATGAGGGTACACGGAGCTGCACCTGCACCCCATGCGGCAGCATCTAAAGGAAAGAGACATTGAAAGGAAGCATCTTCTAGTGAGTGAGAAACGAAGGCATAGCAACAAGTGGATGCCAGAGAGGATAGTTGACGTGAGGAGCTGCATCCTTCTGGTGCGCGTTCCAGTAGCCAGGATACCGAGGGAGTAAAGTGCTCTACGCCATTGCTTCAGAGACTGGCAGGACAGTCAATTCCAAGTTGGCTGCCTGACCTAAAATACCTAAGAAGACACGGTGGCAACTTGTGGGGGTCGGGGCATCTCTAGGGTCCCTATAAACAAGCCTCAGGCCATCAGTCATACGGGTTTTGTTCTATCCGACCACTGGGAACAGAGAGAAGAGTAATAACAGTGAGGACTTCATTAGAGCTTAAGCAAGTGAGGACCTACTGTGTTACTGTGCGCATAGGAAGGCTATTGCATTCCACCTGGACAAGGAGACTCTGTATTTGCCTTCAGACCGGCTGGACTCTGCCTACCCCGTGATCCGGTGCCCAGGACTGTGGACACTGAAGCCTTCAGTAAAAGGTAAAGAGACTGCAACCTTATGTCTTCGTTATTCACTGCGCCTTACACCATCACCATCTACACTTCTGGGAAGCCCTGGGGATACACTTCACCTGTGGGAAGGTATACCATCTAGCTGCCATAACATCACCCCAGCGGACCCCTAAGCAGCGTCGGTCACCCTGACCGAATACCACAGGTGGCTTCACGAACATCATATAAACTACACCTTTAATTGGACGCCCCTCAAAGGGCCACGGACCGGGTCGGGCCACCGTGACATTCCCTGAACCGAAGGACCCGGTACCGAGTACCCCATTGCCCTTAACGTGGGGGCGTCACACTTGCATGTCAGTTTTCTCCAATTCTTCTCATCGTAAGATTCTCCTATTTAGATCATAACTTCCGTGGTCCGCCTTAACATCTCTGTGAGATTTTTACAGTTCTAACTTTGATAAATTTTTGTATCACTTTTGGTATAGTATTTTGACTGATAAGTAAATCTTTGCTGATTTTCTTGTAGTGTTTACCTTTCTTGCGTATAAAAATAATTTTCTGTCTAAGGTTATGTGACATTTCTCTTCTATGTGGTGCCATTGATGACAGCATGATATGGGAAGGTGTTTTCTTTCTTAAGAAACAGCCATTTATAGTCAACTCTCTATTCTCCTATTTAATGAATAACTAGACTTTCCTGTGGTTGAAATCTTTTTAATTACAATTTTGTAATCTAAACTCTTACTATGCTCATAAAACTGTCATTGGGATGTTATCATTTTTGTAATGTTGTCTTGAATGAATTTGGTATTTTTGGTAGGAAAATTACTTTTTTGGGCATACAAAACAGAAATTATGTTTCAAATCAGCGGGCCACATTTGTGGCCATATTTTGGGGCATGATATTCCATAGAAAAATAATGTTGATTCTGAAAGTAAAGGACTGAAAGTTTTCAGACAAATATGTTGATGTACTCATTTATGCTGAGCGTATATGTGGACGTCCATAGAGTGGGTGGGAGGATGACCACCTTAACTCCACCTGCAGAACCAGCATGCCGCGTGCTGACAGGACCTGTGTGATGTCACAGTCATGTGATCAGTCACATGGGGGAGGAGTCACATGGTCTGGGTCTTAAATAGCTGGGCTCCACAGTTTTTTTTGTTAGCAGGGTTGAAGAGAGGATTCTCCAGTGGTTTGAGTCCTGAGGAGAAAAGACTGAACCTGTGTTGCTGCAGAGCGTGCAGCTCCCCACTAACGTATGGACTGTGTACAGCATTTTTTTTCTTAGCTGTTATGCTGTTTTGCCCAGAGGGCCATGTTAATTTTCCCACCTTGGTTTATGCTGCTTTTAATAAACCAAGCACATTCTTAAAGAGACAGTGTTCCGTTTCTACCTCTGTGTGAAGCCGAGTGAGCCACTTTACTATTACTTCAATAGGCGACATCTCATCTGCGATTTTTTTCTCAGCTGAAATCTGACTGAGAACAAAATTGCAGCATGCTGCGTTTTGCTGCGTATCTTGGATGAGACTCACCAATGCAAGTCAATGGATGTGAGAAAAAAACGCACAGCACTCGCACCATGCAAGTGCTATCCGTTTTTTATGCACCGGTGTCCTTTGAAAAGCCCTCTAATTCATATGATGCTACTGTAAAAATCACACTTACAGGTTATAATAGAAAAGATAGAATAGATATATACACATAGAATACATATATACAGGGTGGGCCATTTATACAACTAAATAAAATGGTAATGGTTAGTGATATCAACTTCCTGTTTGTGGCACATTAGTATATGGGAGGGGGAAAACTTTTCAAGATGGGTGGTGACCATGGTAGCCATTTTTAAGCTGGCCATTTTGAATCCAAATTAATTTTTACCAATGGGAAAAGGGTCATGTGACACATCAAACTGATTGAGAATTTCACAAGAAAAACAATGATGTGCTTGGTTTTAACAGAACATAATTCTTTCATGAGTTACTAACAAGTTTATGACCACTTATAAAATGTGTTCAAAGTGCTGCCTATTGTGTTAAATTGTCAATGCAACCCTCTTCTCTCACTCTTGACACCCTGATACCAACACCGCAGAAGAAATGCTAGCACAGGTTTTCAGTATCAGTAGTTGTTTCAGATGCTGCACATCTCGTATCTTCACAGCATAGACAATTATCTTCAGATGACCCCAAAGATAAAAGTCTAAGGGGGTCAGATCGGGAGACCTTGGTGGCCATTCAACTGATAGATTATGGTGTGGAATACAATGGATTCCATCCATCCCTCCATCCAGTCACCCTCCATCCATCCCTCATCCATCCGTCCCTCATCTATCAATCCTTCAGCTATCCATCCATTCAGCCACCTCTCCATTCATCTCTCCGTCCATTCATCATCCATCCATCCATCCTTCCATCCCTCATCCAGCCATCCCTTCATTACTCAATCATATTCAATACACCCATCAGCTGCTGCTGCCTGCTCTCATTATTATTAGCGGCAGCAGACTTAGGCTGGTGGGAGCAGTAGACCCATCAGCCAATGCCAGTGACCGGAGGTAAAAGTTTTACCTCCAATCACAACTGCGGGCTCACGCTGTCATTTCACAGTGTGGGAACTGCAGCTGTCTGACCAATGGTGAAATCAGAAGCAGGGATTGCCACACTGTGATGCACATGACAGCATGAGAAACACCCTGTGTTTGGGAAACCAAACCCGAACAGTAACACAAGCTTTCTGGTGAAGTCCATGTTCGATGTTCAGTACGGACATCGAACATTACTGTTCACTCATCTCTATTCATCATGACCTTTTTTAAACCACTCAGGGTAAGTCACCTTGACATGTTTCACGTCATCTTTGGCCTTAACCAGCAAACATGGTCCCCATCTGGCCAGATTGAGTGGTACACCTAGTAGGGCTTCCTCCTCCCTGGTTTTTGGACTTTATAATTGACCTGGCCAATCTTTTTGACCACTTAATAGGGGCTCTACCATTTGACCAGAAATTTGCTTTTTACTGTGGGTGCCAGTAAAAGTACCTGTTCTCCAGGGCTCAATTGTCTTAACCTTGCTGACTGGTTCTACACCCATAACTAGGGTTGAGCGAAACGGGTCGATCATTTTCAAAAGTCGCCGACTTTTGGCTAAGTCGGCGTCTCATGAAACCCGATCCGACCCCTGTGCTTGTCGGCCATGCGGTACGCGACTTTCGCGCCAAAGTCGCGTTTCAATGATGCGAAAAGCGCCATTTCTCAGCCAATGAAGGTGAACGCAGAGTGTGGGCAGCGTGATGACATAGATCCTGGTCCCCACCATCTTAGAGAAGGGCATTGCAGTGATTGGCTTGCTGTCTGCGGCGTCACAGGGGCTATAAAGGGGCGTTCCCGCCGACCGCCATCTTACTGCTGCTGATCTGAGCTTAGGGACAGGTTGCTGCCGCTTCATCAGAAGCAGGGAGAGCGTTAGGCAGGGTCCACTAACCACCAAACCGCTTGTGCTGCAGCGATTTCCACTGTCCAACACCACCTTCGGTGTGCAGGAACAGTGGAAGCTATTTTTTTTTTTTTTTCCCCTCAGCGCTGTAGCTCATTGGGCTGCCCTAGAAGGCTCCGTGATAGCTGTATTGCTGTGTGTACGCCACTGTGGAAACCAACTGCTTTTTTCAAAGCACATATCCTCTTGTTCCTTCCTTTCTGCACAGCTATCTTTTTTGTTTGTCCACACTTTTTATTTAATTTGTGCATCAGTCCACTCCTATTGCTGCCTGCCATACCTGGCTTACATTACTGCAGGGAGATAGTAATTGTAGGACAGTTTTTTTTTTTTTTTGTTTTTTTTTTGTGGGAGATTAAGATTGGCATTTCTGCTACAGTGCCATCCCTGTGTGTGCCATCTCTCACTGAGTGGGCCATAGAAAGCCTATTTATTTTTTCCGTGATTTGTGTTCTAAAATCTACCTCAACACAGAAACACTACATCAATCAGTGGGAGAAAAATATTGGCCTCAGTCAGGGCTTGTGTGCCACTGCTGTGTGTGCGCTATCTCTCATTCAGTGGGCTATAGCAAGCCTATATTTTTTTTTTTTTTTTTTTTTAATATTATTTGGTTTCAAAAGTCTCCCTGAAAAAAAAAAAAAACCTAAAAAAACAGTGGGAGAGTAATATTGCCCTTTCAGCTTGTGTGCCAGTCTTGACTCCTGGGTGTGCCACCTCTCTCCCTCTCATTCAGTGGGCCATAGAAAGCCTATTTATTTTTTTTTTTAAATATTATTGGGTTTCTAAAGTCTCCCTGAAAAAAACAAAAAATACATAAAAAAACAGTGGGAGAGTAATATTGCCCTTTCAGCTTGTGTGCCAGTCTTGACTCCTGGGTGTGCCACCTCTCTCCCTCTCATTCAGTGGGCCATAGAAAGCCTTTTTTTTTTTTGCTTTTTTTAATATTATTTGGTTTCTAAAGTCTCCCTGAAAAAAACAAAAAAAACATAAAAAACAGTGGGAGAGTAATATTGCCCTTTCAGCTTGTGCGCCAGTCTTGACTCCTGGTTGTG
This sequence comes from Ranitomeya variabilis, assembly GCF_051348905.1. NCBI lineage: Eukaryota > Metazoa > Chordata > Amphibia > Anura > Dendrobatidae > Ranitomeya > Ranitomeya variabilis. The sequence continues at coordinate 191,607,743 of NC_135234.1, read as the reverse complement.
CCACCTCTCTCTCTCTAATTGTGGGCCATAGAAAGCCTTTTTTTTTTTTTAAAATATTATTGGGTTTCTAAAGTCTCCCTGAAAAAACAAAAAATACATAAAAAAACAGTGGGAGAGTAATATTGCCCTTTCAGCTTGTGTGCCAGTCTTGACTCCTGGGTGTGCCACCTCTCTCCCTTTCATTCAGTGGGCCATAGAAAGCCTATTTATTTTTTCCGTGATTTGTGTTCTAAATTCTACCTCAACACAAAAACACTACATCAATCAGTGGGAGAAAAATATTGGCCTCAGTCAGGGCTTGTGTGCCACTGCTGTGTGTGCTATCTCTCATTCAGTGGGCTATAGCAAGCCTATTTTTTTTTTTTTTTTTTAATATTATTTGGTTTCTAAAGTCTCCCTGAAAAAAAAAAAAAACCTAAAAAAACAGTGGGAGAGTAATATTGCCCTTTCAGCTTGTGTGCCAGTCTTGACTCCTGGGTGTGCCACCTCTCTCCCTCTCATTCAGTGGGCCATAGAAAGCCTATTTATTTTTTTTTTTAAATATTATTGGGTTTCTAAAGTCTCCCTGAAAAAACAAAAAATACATAAAAAAACAGTGGGAGAGTAATATTGCCCTTTCAGCTTGTGTGCCAGTCTTGACTCCTGGGTGTGCCACCTCTCTCCCTTTCATTCAGTGGGCCATAGAAAGCCTATTTTTTTTTTTTTTAATATTATTTGGTTTCTAATTCTCCCTGAAAAAAAAAAAAAAACCTAAAAAAACAGTGGGAGAGTAATATTGCCCTTTCAGCTTGTGTGCCAGTCTTGACTCCTGGGTGTGCCACCTCTCTCCCTCTCATTCAGTGGGCCATAGAAAGCCTATTTATTTTTTTTTTAAAATATTATTGGGTTTCTAAAGTCTCCCTGAAAAAAACAAAAAATACATAAAAAAACAGTGGGAGAGTAATATTGCCCTTTCAGCTTGTGTGCCAGTCTTGACTCCTGGGTGTGCCACCTCTCTCCCTTTCATTCAGTGGGCCATAGAAAGCCTATTTATTTTTTCCGTGATTTGTGTTCTAAATTCTACCTCAACACAAAAACACTACATCAATCAGTGGGAGAAAAATATTGGCCTCAGTCAGGGCTTGTGTGCCACTGCTGTGTGTGCTATCTCTCATTCAGTGGGCTATAGCAAGCCTATTTTTTTTTTTTTTTTTTTTTTTTTAATATTATTTGGTTTCTAAAGTCTCCCTGAAAAAAAAAAAAAACCTAAAAAAACAGTGGGAGAGTAATATTGCCCTTTCAGCTTGTGTGCCAGTCTTGACTCCTGGGTGTGCCACCTCTCTCCCTTTCATTCAGTGGGCCATAGAAAGCCTATTTTTTTTTTTTTTTTAATATTATTTGGTTTCTAATTCTCCCTGAAAAAAAAAAAAAAACCTAAAAAAACAGTGGGAGAGTAATATTGCCCTTTCAGCTTGTGTGCCAGTCTTGACTCCTGGGTGTGTCACCTCTCTCCCTCTCATTCAGTGGGCCATAGAAAGCCTATTTATTTATTTTTTTAAATATTATTGGGTTTCTAAAGTCTCCCTGAAAAAACAAAAAATACATAAAAAAACAGTGGGAGAGTAATATTGCCCTTTCAGCTTGTGTGCCAGTCTTGACTCCTGGGTGTGCCACCTCTCTCCCTTTCATTCAGTGGGCCATAGAAAGCCTATTTTTTTTTTTTTTTTAATATTATTTGGTTTCTAATTCTCCCTGAAAAAAAAAAAAAAACCTAAAAAAACAGTGGGAGAGTAATATTGCCCTTTCAGCTTGTGTGCCAGTCTTGACTCCTGGGTGTGTCACCTCTCTCCCTCTCATTCAGTGGGCCATAGAAAGCCTATTTATTTTTTTTTTTAAATATTATTGGGTTTCTAAAGTCTCCCTGAAAAAACAAAAAATACATAAAAAAACAGTGGGAGAGTAATATTGCCCTTTCAGCTTGTGTGCCAGTCTTGACTCCTGGGTGTGCCACCTCTCTCCCTTTCATTCAGTGGGCCATAGAAAGCCTATTTTTTTTTTTTTTTTAATATTATTTGGTTTCTAATTCTCCCTGAAAAAAAAAAAAAAACCTAAAAAAACAGTGGGAGAGTAATATTGCCCTTTCAGCTTGTGTGCCAGTCTTGACTCCTGGGTGTGTCACCTCTCTCCCTCTCATTCAGTGGGCCATAGAAAGCCTATTTATTTTTTTTTTTAAATATTATTGGGTTTCTAAAGTCTCCCTGAAAAAACAAAAAATACATAAAAAAACAGTGGGAGAGTAATATTGCCCTTTCAGCTTGTGTGCCAGTCTTGACTCCTGGGTGTGCCACCTCTCTCCCTCTCATTCAGTGGGCCATAGAAAGCCTTTTTTTTTTTTGGTTTTTTTAATATTATTTGGTTTCTAAAGTCTCCCTGAAAAAAACAAAAAAAACATAAAAAACAGTGGGAGAGTAATATTGCCCTTTCAGCTTGTGCGCCAGTCTTGACTCCTGGTTGTGCCACCTCTCTCTCTCTAATTGTGGGCCATAGAAAGCCTTTTTTTTTTTTTTTTTTAATATTATTTGGTTTCTAAAGTCTCCCTGAGAAAAAAAAAAAAATAAATTAGGTGGGAGATTAATATTGACATTAGTGCTTGAGTGACAGTCCTGCGTGTGTGTCATCTCTGTGATTTTGTGCCACAGAAAACAGAGTGTGTAACATTGTGCCTGATTTTCCTTGTGGTCTCACCAACCTGTTAAGGGATATTGAAATCATACTGAAGTTATAGCTCACCGTGTAAGTTGTTTGATAGCAACAAATAAAGTTACTTTGGTTAAGATTTTAAAACAATGAGGAAGTCTGGTGCAAGAGGTCGTCGTGGGCGTTCATTGTCAGCTGGTAATGATGGTAGTGGTAGTGGAGCATCAGGTGGTCGTGGGGATAAAAATATTCCACCTAAGTCTGGAGCTGTGGAGCCAGTTTCGTCGTCAGGCTACACAAGGCCTCGAACGCTCTCTTTTCTGGGAGTAGGAAAACCGCTTTTAAAGGCGGAGCAGCAACAGCAAGTTTTGGCTTACATTGCAGACTCAGCCTCTAGCTCTTTTGCCTCCTCTTCCGAAACTGGTAAATGTAAAAGCAGCGCGTCGCTTGTGGATGTTCACGGTCAGGGACAAGTCGCTTCCTTGTCCTCCTCAGCAAAAACTACAACAAGAGAGAAGGATGCAGCAGGCGACACAACGGGTCACTCCATGGAGCTCTTTACACATACCGTCCCTGGCTTAGAAAGTGAAACATTTAACAGGCCATGCCCATTACAAGTATATTCTGACATGGAGTGCACTGATGCACAGCCACAGCCAGAGTACTATGCTGCTCCTTTGACTCAGACCACCACATTGCCCTCTCAGGGTACAGATCCACAATCAGACCCTGATGAGACTATGTTGCCCCGCCACGAACGCTATACCACCGACCGACACAGTGACACAGACGAAGTTGCACACGAGCTCGAAGAGGAGGTAATAGATGACCCAGTTATTGACCCCGATTGGCAGCCATTGGGGGAACAGGGTGCAGGCGGCAGTAGTTCAGAAGCGGAGGTGGAGGAGGGGCCGCAGCAGGCATCAACATCGCAACAGGTTCCATCTGCCGGGCCCGTATCTGGACCAAAACGCGTGTCAAAGCCAAAACCTGTTGGAGCACAGCGTTGCCATCCGGTTAAAGCTCAGTCTGCAATCCCTGAAAAGGGATCAGAGTCTAGGAAGAGTGCAGTCTGGCATTTTTTTAAACAACATCCAACTGATCAGCGCAAAGTCATCTGTCAAAAATGTTCAACTAGCTTAAGCAGAGGTCAGAATCTGAAAAGTCTAAATACTAGTTGCATGCATAGACACTTAACCACCATGCATTCTCAAGCCTGGACTAACTACCAAACGTCCCTCAAGGTTGTAGCACCCTCGGCCAATGAAGCTAGTCAGCAACGCAACATCCCTTCCGTCACTGTAAGGCCACCATTTTCCGCACCACCGGCAGTATCTGTGCAGGTTTCTTTGCCAGCCAAAAGCAGTCAGGGTCAGGGAATCACCAGTTTTGTAGGAGGAAATATTGCATGTAGGGCACCGGCGGAAACAATACCGTCTCCAACCGTCTCTCAGTCTGCCATGTCCACCGGCACACCCGAAAGTTCCACGATCTACAGCTCTCCAGTCCAGCTCACCCTACATGAGACTCTGGTTAGAAAAAGGAAGTACTTATCCTCGCATCCGCGTACACAGGGTTTTAACGCCCACATAGCTAGACTAATCTCGTTAGAGATGATGCCCTACCGGTTAGTTGAAAGCGAAGCTTTCAAAGCCCTGATGGAGTACGCTGAACCACGATACGAGCTACCCAGTCGACACTTTTTTTCCAGAAAAGCCATCCCAGCCCTGCACCAGCATGTTAAACAGCGCATCGTCCATGCACTCAGGCAATCTGTGAGTACAAAGGTGCACCTGACTACAGATGCATGGACCAGTAGGCATGGCCAGGGACGTTATGTGTCCATCACGGCACACTGGGTGAATGTGGTGGATGCAGGGTCCACAGGCGACATCAATTTAGGGACAGTTGTGCCTAGCCCACGGTCTAGGAAACAGTTGGCTGTAGGCGTTCGCACCCCCTCCTCCTCCTCCTCGTCCTCCTGCAGAAGCTACAGCTCTTCCACAGAACGCAGTCGGCCAACCACTCCATCGGCAGATGACACTGTTGCACACCAGTTGTCCCATTATGGGCCAGCTACTGCCAAGCGTCAGCAGGCTGTATTGGCTATGAAGTGTTTGGGCGACAACAGACACACCGCGGAAGTTCTGTCCGAGTTCTTGCAACAAGAAACGCAGTCGTGGCTGGGCACAGTAGATCTTGAGGCAGGCAAGGTAGTGAGTGATAACGGAAGGAATTTCATGGCTGCCATCTCCCTTTCCCAACTGAAACACATTCCTTGCCTGGCTCACACCTTAAACCTGGTGGTGCAGTGCTTATTGAAAACTTATCCTGGGTTCTCCGACCTGCTCCTCAAAGTGCGTGCACTTTGCTCACATATCCGACGTTCGCCTGTACACGCCAGCCGTATGCAGACCTATCAGCGGTCTTTGAACCTTCCCCAGCATCGCCTAATCATAGACGTTGCAACAAGGTGGAACTCAACACTGCACATGCTTCAGAGACTGTGCGAACAGAGGCGTGCTGTTATTTATTTGTGGGAGGATACACGGGCAGGCAGTAGGATGGCAGACATGGAGTTGTCAGGTGTGCAGTGGTCGAAGATACAAGACATGTGTCAAGTCCTTCAGTGTTTTGAGGAATGCACACGGCTGGTTAGTGCAGACAACGCCGTAATAAGCATGAGCATCCCCCTAATGCGTCTGCTGATGCAAAGTTTGACGCACATAAAGGAGCAGGCGTCTGCACCAGAGGAAGAGGGAAGCCTTGATGACAGTCAGCCATTGTCTGGTCAGGGCAGTGTACAGGACGAGGTAGCGGGCGAAGAGGAGGTGGAGGACGAGGAGGATGATGGGGATGAGTATATTTTTAATGCGGAAACTTTCACGGGGGCACAGGAAATTGGTTGCGTGTCACGGCCGGGTTCTGGTTTTTTGAGGGACACAAGTGACGTAGATTTGCCTGCAACTGCCCCTCAACCAATCACAACCGGAGATTTGACAAGTGGAACTTTGGCCCACATGGCGGATTATGCCTTACGTATCCTACAAAGGGACACACGCATTACGAAAATGATGAACGATGACGATTACTGGTTGGCCTGCCTCCTTGATCCACGCTATAAAGGCAAATTGCAAAATATTATGCCACATGAGAACTTGGAACTAATATTAGCAACCAAACAATCAACTCTTGTTGACCGTTTGCTTCAGGCATTCCCAGCACACAGCGCACGTGATCGTTCTCACACGAGCTCCAGGGGGCAGCAGACTAGGAGTGTTAGGGGTGCACACATCAGAAGTGGCGTTGGACAGAGGGGTTTTCTGACCAGGTTGTGGAGTGATTTTGCTATGACCGCAGACAGGACAGGTACTGCTGCATCAATTGAAAGTGACAGGAGACAACATTTGTCCAGTATGGTTACTAACTATTTTTCATCCCTTATCGATGTTCTCCCTCAACCGTCATTCCCATTTGATTACTGGGCCTCCAAATTAGACACCTGGCCAGAATTGGCAGAATATGCATTGCAGGAGCTTGCTTGCCCGGCAGCAAGTGTCCTATCAGAAAGAGTATTCAGTGCTGCAGGGTCAATATTAACCGAAAAAAGGACTCGTCTGGCTACCCAAAATGTTGACGATCTAACATTCATTAAAATGAACCACAACTGGATTTCAAAATCTTTTGCCCCACCTTGCCCGGCCGACACCTAGCTTTCCTATGAAAAGCTCTTGCCTGTGAATTACTTTTCTAATGTCTAATTTGCTGCTGCAGATTGTACAGCATACGACATGTTTACACCTCCCTAAATGGCCAAACTCCCCACACGGGGCCGTGGTATCGCGACTTGGCGCAAGCACCCGTGAGACTGCTGTTTGTCTGAAGAGGTGGGTGTGCTCGCTTTTGGTTGACGGCATTGCTACTGGGTCCCTCATAGTACAATGTAGTGTCTCTGGCGGTGGTGGTGCGCACCCAACGTCAGACACACCGTTGTAACATGAGTGGCCCTGGGGCGGTCCCGCCGGCCTCAAGAGAGTTCCCCCCTACCCCAGCTCAAACTGGGCTCTACTACGTGCAAAATTATGTCGCACAGCTCCACCAATCTTTAGTCTATTCGCTGACATCATTCAATGTCTGGCACTGACAATACAAATTTGTAGACATCTATGATGCAACTTAAAGTAGTCTGTGTCTGTGTCCTATATTGGCACCATTAAATAGTTACTGCCAAATTACTATGTCAGAAACACAGCAGATGAGCCCACCCCTGTACCTAAGTATGCCATCTTTTTTTTTGTTTTGGTTGTTTTGCGAGACATTAACATCTATTTATATTTTGGGAGTACTGGGACAGACACTCCTTGCACTACTCCTCCACTCAGCACCAAGCTGCCTGCCCGTGTATCCATGTAACCGCTGTAAAACTGCCATGAGCCTATTGTTTGTTATTTTAGGCCTTTGATAGCCTGTCTGCGGTCCCTACTCCTCCACTGACCACCAAGCTGCCTGCCCGTGTATCCATGTAACCGCTGTAAAACTGCCATGAGCCTATTGTTTGTTATTTTAGGCCTTTGAAGCCTTTCTGCGCTCCCTCCTTCCACTAGTCCTCCACTGACCAGACCACTGCTGCCCGTGTACCCCTGGAACCAATTTTAAAGTGCCTACAGCCAGCCCATTTTATTGTGTTAGGCCTTCGAAGCCTGTCTGCGGTCCCTCCTTCCACTAGGCCTCCACTGACCAGACCACTGCTGCCCGTGTACCCCTGGAACCAATTTTAAAGTGCCTACAGCCAGCCCATTTTATTGTGTTAGGCCTTCGAAGCCTGTCTGCGGTCCATACTTCCACTAGTCCTCCACTGACCAGACCACTGCTGCCCGTGTACCCCTGGAACCAATTTTAAAGTGCCTACAGCCAGCCCATTTTATTGTGTTAGGCCTTCGAAGCCTGTCTGCGGTCCATACTTCCACTAGGCCTCCACTGACCAGACCACTGCTGCCCGTGTACCCCTGGAACCAATTTTAAAGTGCCTACAGCCAGCCCATTTTATTGTGTTAGGCCTTCGAAGCCTGTCTGCGGTCCCTCCTTCCACTAGGCCTCCACTGACCAGACCACTGCTGCCCGTGTACCCCTGGAACCAATTTTAAAGTGCCTACAGCCAGCCCATTTTATTGTGTTAGGCCTTCGAAGCCTGTCTGCGGTCCATACTTCCACTAGTCCTCCACTGACCAGACCACTGCTGCCCGTGTACCCCTGGAACCAATTTTAAAGTGCCTACAGCCAGCCCATTTTATTGTGTTAGGCCTTCGAAGCCTGTCTGCGGTCCATACTTCCACTAGGCCTCCACTGACCAGACCACTGCTGCCCGTGTACCCCTGGAACCAATTTTAAAGTGCCTACAGCCAGCCCATTTTATTGTGTTAGGCCTTCGAAGCCTGTCTGCGGTCCCTCCTTCCACTAGGCCTCCACTGACCAGACCACTGCTGCCCGTGTACCCCTGGAACCAATTTTAAAGTGCCTACAGCCAGCCCATTTTATTGTGTTAGGCCTTCGAAGCCTGTCTGCGGTCCATACTTCCACTAGTCCTCCACTGACCAGACCACTGCTGCCCGTGTACCCCTGGAACCAATTTTAAAGTGCCTACAGCCAGCCCATTTTATTGTGTTAGGCCTTCGAAGCCTGTCTGCGGTCCATACTTCCACTAGGCCTCCACTGACCAGACCACTGCTGCCCGTGTACCCCTGGAACCAATTTTAAAGTGCCTACAGCCAGCCCATTTTATTGTGTTAGGCCTTCGAAGCCTGTCTGCGGTCCCTCCTTCCACTAGGCCTCCACTGACCAGACCACTGCTGCCCGTGTACCCCTGGAACCAATTTTAAAGTGCCTACAGCCAGCCCATTTTATTGTGTTAGGCCTTCGAAGCCTGTCTGCGGTCCATACTTCCACTAGTCCTCCACTGACCAGACCACTGCTGCCCGTGTACCCCTGGAACCAATTTTAAAGTGCCTACAGCCAGCCCATTTTATTGTGTTAGGCCTTCGAAGCCTGTCTGCGGTCCATACTTCCACTAGGCCTCCACTGACCAGACCACTGCTGCCCGTGTACCCCTGGAACCAATTTTAAAGTGCCTACAGCCAGCCCATTTTATTGTGTTAGGCCTTCGAAGCCTGTCTGCGGTCCATACTTCCACTAGGCCTCCACTGACCAGACCACTGCTGCCCGTGTACCCCTGGAACCAATTTTAAAGTGCCTACAGCCAGCCCATTTTATTGTGTTAGGCCTTCGAAGCCTGTCTGCGGTCCATACTTTAAATACTCCTCCACTCACCACCAAGCTGCCTGCCCGTGTATCCATGTAACCGCTGTAAAACTGCCATGAGCCTATTGTTTGTTATGTTAGGCCTTTGATAGCCTGTCTGCGGTCCTTACTTTAAATACTCCTCCACTCACCACCTAGCTGCCTGTGTATCCATGTAACCGATGTAAAACTGCCATGACTGCCTACTGTTTGTTATTTTAGGCCTTTGATAGCCTGTCTGCGGCCCCTACTTGCAATACTCCTCCACTGACCACAATGCTGCCTGGAGTGCCTGCCTGTGTATCCATGTAACCGATGTAAAACTGCCATGACTGCCTACTGTTTGTTATTTTAGGCCTTTGATAGCCTGTCTGCGGCCCCTACTTGCAATACTCCTCCACTGAGCACAATGCTGCCTGGAGTGCCTGCCTGTGTATCCATGTAACCGATGTAAAACTGCCATGACTGCCTACTGTTTGTTATTTTAGGCCTTTGATAGCCTGTCTGCAGCCCCTACTTGCAATACTCCTCCACTGACCACACCAATGCTGCCCGTGTACCCCTGGAACCTATTTAAAAGTTCATAGAGCCTAGTTATATATTTTATTTACTATTAATAAGGCCATGATGGACTACGCTGTACCACGCTACAAGCTAACCAGTCGACACTTCTTTTGCGAGAAAAGCCATCCCAACCCTCCACCAGCATGTAGAAGACCGCATTGTCCATGCACTCTGGCAATCTGTGAGTACAAAGGTGCACCTGACAACAGACGCATGGACCTGTAGGCATGGCCACGGAAGATTACGTGTCCATTACGGCGCAATGGGTTAATGTGGTGGATGCATGGTCCACAGGGGACAGCCTACTAAGTCTGTCTGCAGTCCCTAATTCAAATTGTCCTCCACTGTCTAAATCGGAACTTCCACCTTCTGGCTTTCGGCCTATAGTATCAGAAATTAAACTGCATTTGGCCTTCAACTTTGGTTAGGGCCTACTAACGGCTTCTGCCCCTCCCTGGTGTTGCCCTCAACTAAATAAAGCTGAGCTTCAACCTTCCGGCTCTCATTATGTGGTTTTAAAAAAAAAAATGGTGGTTAGGGCCTACTAACGGCTTCTGCCCCTCCCTGGTGTTGTCCTCAACTAAATAAAGCTGAGCTTCAACCTTCCGGCTCTCATTAAGTGGTTTTAAAAAAAAAATGGTGGTTAGGGCCTACTAACGGCTTCTGCCCCTCCCTGGTGTTGTCCTCAACTAAATAAAGCTGAGCTTCAACCTTCCGGCTCTCATTAAGTGGTTTTAAAAAAAAAATGGTGGTTAGGGCCTACTAACGGCTTCTGCCCCTCCCTGGTGTTGTCCTCAACTAAATAAAGCTGAGCTTCAACCTTCCGGCTCTCATTAAGTGGTTTTAAAAAAAAAATGGTGGTTAGGGCCTACTAACGGCTTCTGCCCCTCCCTGGTGTTGTCCTCAACTAAATAAAGCTGAGCTTCAACCTTCCGGCTCTCATTAAGTGGTTTTAAAAAAAAAAAAAATGGTGGTTAGGGCCTACTAACGGCTTCTGCCCCTCCCTGGTGTTGTCCTCAACTAAATAAAGCTGAGCTTCAACCTTCCGGCTCTCATTAAGTGGTTTTAAAAAAAAAATGGTGGTTAGGGCCTACTAACGGCTTCTGCCCCTCCCTGGTGTTGTCCTCAACTAAATAAAGCTGAGCTTCAACCTTCCGGCTCTCATTATGTGGTTTTAAAAAAAAAAATGGTGGTTAGGGCCTACTAACGGCTTCTGCCCCTCCCTGGTGTTGTCCTCAACTAAATAAAGCTGAGCTTCAACCTTCCGGCTCTCATTATGTGGTTTTAAAAAAAAAAATGGTGGTTAGGGCCTACTAACGGCTTCTGCCCCTCCCTGGTGTTGTCCTCAACTAAATAAAGCTGAGCTTCAACCTTCCGGCTCTCATTAAGTGGTTTTAAAAAAAAAAATGGTGGTTAGGGCCTACTAACGGCTTCTGCCCCTCCCTGGTGTTGTCCTCAACTAAATAAAGCTGAGCTTCAACCTTCCGGCTCTCATTAAGTGGTTTTAAAAAAAAAAAAAATGGTGGTTTGGGCCTACTAACGGCTTCTGCCCCTCCCTGGTGTTGTCCTCAACTAAATAAAGCTGAGCTTCAACCTTCCGGCTCTCATTAAGTGGTTTTAAAAAAAAAATGGTGGTTAGGGCCTACTAACGGCTTCTGCCCCTCCCTGGTGTTGTCCTCAACTAAATAAAGCTGAGCTTCAACCTTCCGGCTCTCATTAAGTGGTTTTAAAAAAAAAATGGTGGTTAGGGCCTACTAACGGCTTCTGCCCCTCCCTGGTGTTGTCCTCAACTAAATAAAGCTGAGCTTCAACCTTCCGGCTCTCATTAAGTGGTTTTAAAAAAAAAAAAAATGGTGGTTAGGGCCTACTAACGGCTTCTGCCCCTCCCTGGTGTTGCCCTCAACTAAATAAAGCTGAGCTTCAACCTTCTGCTCCAAATTACCATTTTAAAAAATGCAATAGGCTTTTCCGGCCTACTAAAGGTGTCTGCCCCTCCCTGGTGTTGTCCTCAACTGAACAAAGCTGAGCTTCCACATTCTGGCTTTCGCCCTATACTATCAGATATTAAACTGCATTTGGCCTACTAGTGTGGTTAGGCCCTTGAAACAGTGTCTGCTGCTCTTGGGTTTGCTACTCCACTGAACAAAGCAATGCCGCCTGTTTAGTCCTGTTACCAATTTTGAACTGCATGTAGCCTACTTTATTCTTTGGCCCTATATCTGTTTCCTCCTCATCCTGCCCATTGCCCAGCCACTGCTAAATGAGTCTGCTGGTACATTGACCTAGACCACTACATTCCCCTTGTACTCTACACAGCCAGAATCTGTCCCTGCTGAAAGTAAGGTTCCCCTTCCCGCATGTTATACCACCTTACACAGGGACAAAGAGGAAGGTGCAGATGAAAGTGCAGGTTCCTTCATCAGGTGGGGGGGCATACTCGTTGGCGACGTCACTGGCACAGGGCCCCTCAGAGTACGCAAAAGTGTCGCTGCTGGTGGGAGGCGCCCCCGCCATGCAAACACACCGCCGTACTTTGAGGGGCCCTGTGCCAGTGGCAATGCGAACGAGTGGGCCCCCCCTGCTTGCTCAGGATCACAGCACTTGCAACTTTTAAATACTTACCTTTCCCTGCAACACCGCCGTGACGTAGTCCGCATTTCCTGGGCCCACGAAAAACTTGAGCCAGCCCTACTCCCCCCACAACTTTCCCCCAATTCCCTATGCCCAACTATTATTATACAGTTAATTAAGATTGGCAAGCTTCAGAAACAAGAATGGATGTTTTTGGCATTAAAATGGGCACTGTAGGTGTTTTCCTGGCCTCCACTCACTGCCGACTATGCTTCCCCATTGACTTGCATTGGGTTTCGTGTTTCGGTCGATCCCCGACTTTTAGCGATAATCGGCCGACTGCACTCGACTCGACTCTGGACAAAATCGGGTTTCCCAAAACCCTACTCGATCTTAAAAAAATGAAAGTCGCTCAACCCTACCCATAACTGCACTTCTTGCACCTTTAGGAGGTGTTGTCTCACAATGGGCATCACTTAAGCAATCATTTCTCTCATTTGGGTGACATGCTTAATCATGTTGCAGTAGGGAAAACTATGTAGAGGCCTGTGGGACGTCTCTAATACAGAGTAACAGGTACAGCAGTAGACAGTTCCAGTCATAGCCGTCCTTTTCAACAACCTTCTAAAGCATGGCCTTCAAGGTTTTATTAAATCTTTCCACCAGACTGTTCATCTCGGGAAGGTATTCTGAGATCCAGAGTTGAGTAATCCACAGGGTTTTGCACAACTATCTCATCCCCTTTGACATGAATGAAGATCCTTGGTTGGTTAGGATCTCCTTAGGCACAGCCGTTCTGGAAAGGATTTGGACCAATTCCCGGGCTATACACTTAGTGGAGGAGTTTCATTGTGTAGCATAGTTAAGCACTGGATACCGTGTAGCATAGTTCAGTACAACCAGGATACACTGTTGCCCTCTGGTCTTGACAAGGGGTTCCAATAGATCCATTTCTATGAAGTCAAATGGGATCTCAATGATGATCAACGGCACTAAGGGACTGCAAAAGTGAGCCACTGGGGAGGTCAACTAGCAAGTGGGACAGGACCTACTATACATCATAATTTCTCAGTGACAACTGGTCCAGTAGAAACTCTTGAGTATCTGTTCCTGGGTTTTGTCTAACCCCAGATTACCAGCTAACACATGAGTATTAGCCAGGTCTAACATTGTCTGTATTGGCCCTTTGCACCAGTAACTGCTCGATTACCTCTCTGCTTGGTTATCTGATATAGTAACTCCTCATTTATGAAAAAATATGGATATTGGGTTTTGGCCCCCGCTTCTGAGCAACACCATTAATTATAGTCACATTTTCAAAGCTCGATTAAGAGTTGAGTCCCTGAGTTGAGAGCTCCCAAAGTTTCCCCTGTACACTTCTCAGGCTCAGAGACTTTGCTTCATCCTCATCGCCAACCAACATGCAAAAGAGAAACCCATCATATTTGGGTTGCATTGAGTTTTCCTTAAGGGTGACCTAGCTGTCATCTGAGTAACCAGGTGACCCCACTTTCTCCCATAAGTCCCAAAATAAGTCAAAGTCCCAACCTATTATTACAGGATGTAACATTTCCTTGATAATTCCAAATTCATGGAAATCGGTGCCACCTTTTGTGTCAATGAAAACTCAGGCCACAAGGTAGTCTTTAGCATCCCTATGGATAAAGCTGACACCTACCATCTTCCCAGTAATCAGCCAGTGAGGAAGTGTGGCCCTTACTAAGGTCACTACTCCTCTCTGTTCTCACAAAGCCATGGGGAGAGTCTCACATGATAATAAACTTAAAGCCCTTAAACATCGTGGTCAGTCACAAGAGATTCAGGATGGAGTCATTAAAATCCATGGTTCACCTAATAGACAGAGATGCCCTAATATGCACCCTCAACCTGAAAAGTGCTTATCAGGTTCCTGTCCATCCGGCATCCCAGAGGTACCTGAAGTTCGTGGTAAGGTTGCTAGATCAGACCTGCCACTTTCAGTTGCAGTGCATTCCATTTGGCCTGGCTTCAGCCCCCCAGGTTTTTACCAAGCTGGTCATGGAAGTGGTAGCCTTTCTAAGAAACCAGGGAATCATCATCATACCATATCTGAACAATTTCCTCCTGGTGGCAAGTTCGGCAGAAGAACGAAGAAGAAGAGGAAAGCCATAGCCACTATGGAATCCCTCGGCTGGATCAAAAACAAGCAAAAATTGGATCTAACCCCAGAGAAAACGAAAGTTTTCTTAGGGGTTTTGCTGGATTCAAGCCTCAGAACATCCTTCTTACCCCTAAAGAAGCAGAGATCTGTGTGGAGCAGAATAAGGGAGCTCAGGAGAGGCCGTGTTTCCATCATGTCCTCAATGCGGGTCTTGGGCCTCATGACGTCCTGAATCCCATGTGTCCTCTGGGCACAGTTTCCCTCTACAGCCTTGCAGAGGGAGGTCTTGTCAAGCTTGGATCATCGTCAGTCTTCCCTCGACAAGAAAATATTTTTGTCCCTGGCAGTAAAGAAGTCTCAACTGTGGTGGATTCAGCCCGAAAACTTAAAGGTGGGCATTCCTTGGATTACCTCCCCATGCGTGGTAATTACCACAGATGAAAGGAAGTGGGGATGGGGTGCACACCTGGAAGGAAGAATTCTCCAGGGAGAGTGGCCAGTGGACATACAGTCCTGGTCCTCCAATTACAGAGAACCCTATGCTGTGTGGGAAGCCCTAAGATGAAACCAAGCTCCACTAGGAGGCCAGCACATAAAGATCCTAACAAACAATATTACGGCAGTATCCTTCCTTCGCCACCAGGGAGGACCCAGACATCAAATGCTCCAGGATCTGGCAAAGGAGATTTTTTCCTGGGTGGAGGAGACAGTCCTGTCAGTAACAGCAGTCCATCTTGAAGGGTCTCAGAATGTCATAGCAGACTACCTGAGCAGACGGAAGGTCTGGTCAACAGAATGGGAGCTGAACGAGGAGGTGTTCCAGTACTTGTGTCATCTCTGGGGAAGGCCCCAGATAGATTTGTTTGTGACCAGAAAGTACGCAAAAACGGACAGGTTTTACTCATTGAACCCTTCGGACAACCCAGAAGGCGTCGATGCGCTGAGTCAGAGATGGTGACTGTCCCTCTCCTATGCTTTTCCCTCAATAGTGCTCATTCCAGCCAAAAAGGAGTTGGTTTCCGCTTCCGGGGATTATGGCGGTAGAAGACCCGGTGCTGCTTCCACAGAGGGAAGATCTCAAACACCACGGCCCAGTCTTCCATCAGGATCCGGGAAGACTTCATCTTTTGGCTTGGATCCTGAGCGGGACAGCCGGAGAGCTCGAGGGCTGTCGGACCAGATCATATCCACAATCCAGGCCAGCAGGAAGCCAGTAACTTCTGCAATATATTTCAAGATCTGGAAGAGGTTCTGTCTGGAGGGTGGCAGGTCCAACTTGACTGCAGTGAAACCAGATATCCCAAGCGTCTTAGACTTTCTCTAGGCAGGCTTTAATAAGGGCCTTAGACCCAGTATCCTAAAGGTCTAGATATCGACCTTAAGCACCTTCTTTTACTACTCCCCAGTCTCTCACCCATAGGTAATAAGGTTCCTCTGGGCAATTCAGCATCTGCGCCCCACAATCAAGCGGTCAGTTCCCCCATGGGATCTTAATTTGGTCCTTAGGTCCCTATGTTTGAAGCCTTTCGTCCCAGGCAAAAGATGTCCATTTCACATCGAACCATGAAAACAGCATTTTTAGTAGCCATTACCACAGCAGAGCATATAGGCAAGATTAAGGCTTGTCCGTTCGGGACCCATATATTCGTACCTGGGATGACCGTTTAATCCTGAAATTAGACCCTGCCTTTGAAACCAAAAGTAGACTCCTACCAGAAGACCAGGAGACTGTTCTACCCTCGTTCTGAAAAAATCTCTTGAATGAGAAGGACCGGGCCCTGCACGCGTTAGATGTCAGACAGGCTGCCATTGCTTACATTGAGGCCACTCGTAGTTGGAGACAGGACTATAACTTGTTCGTCTAGAATAGAGGGAAGAAGGCCTCTAAGGCCACCTTCGCAAGATGGATTACTTCAGTGATTTCCCTTACCTATCACTCACAGGGCATAAGCCCCCGAGGGCTTAAAAGCCCACTCAAATAGAGCGGTATCAACTTCCTGGGCTGAGAGGGTGGGGTCATCAGTAAACCAGATTTGTAAGGCCGCAACCTGGTCCAGACTGGATACGTTTTGTAAACATTACAAATTAGACGTGTTATCTATCCAACAAACTGCATTTAGGAGAATGGTTCTCCAGGCAGTGATCCCACCCTGAGGAGGTACTTTGGTGTTCTCCATGGTGCTGTGAGGAGGGGCGTCCTGGGAAAGTTACCTCCCTGATTATGTTATGTCATATGTCGTAATATGATACTGTTAATAATTGTGTTAAGTTGTATCATCAATGGTGTGGTACTTGTTAAAACACTGAGGGAATGGGGTGGGGAGGGGCCTTTTAACAACTTGTGTGCTTTTCCTGTCCCTGTAAGGAGGAGGAGGATGTCCTCCATGGTGCTGTCAGGATGGACTCCTGGAAACATAATTATCAGTAGGTCTAATACCTATTTTTTATTAGGAAGTTATAAGGGTTAAAAGTTGATCAGCGTTTTCTCATTTTTCCCAAAAAATTTACAAAACCATTTTTTTAGGGACCACATCACATTTAGGACGGCGTCACACTCAGCGTATGAAAATACGGTCCGTTTTTTACGGCCGTAATACACAGAAATGTTCCCAAAATAGTGATCCGTATGTCATCCATAGGCAGGGTGTGGCAGCGTATTTTGCGCATGGCATCCTCCGTATGTAATCCGTATGGCTTTCTTACTGCGATATTTTCTCGCAGGCTTGCAAAACTGACATCCTAATGGATTTATGTGCTCAAATGTTCGTTAGAACATATATACAGTATCTATATATATATATTTGTCATTGAGACACATATATATATTTATATTTAATTCAGCGCTAGATAGCATAAAAGCCGGTAATTCAATAGCCGGCTTTTGCTATCTCCTTCCCAAACTCGAAATGATATGAGACATGGTTTACATACAGTAAACCGTCTCATATCCCTTTTTTTTTTTTGCATATTCCACACTACTAATGTTAGTAGTGTGTATGTGCAAAATTTGGGCCCTTTATATATTAAATTAAAGGGTTAAATCGCGGAAAAAATTGGCGTCTCTGCCAGAGTGGTAAAGCCAGTGACTGAGAGCAGATATTAATAGCCTAGAGAGGGTCCATGGTTATTGGCCCCCCCTGTATAAAAACATCTGCCCCCATCCACCCTTGAAAAGGCACATCTGGAAGATGCGCCTATTCTGGCACTTGGCCACTCTCTTCCCACTCCCGTGTAGCAGTGGGATATGGGGTAATGAAGGGTTAATGTCACCTTGCTATTGTAAGGTGACATTAAGCCAGGTTAATAATGGAGAGGCGTCAATTATGACACCTATCCATTATTAATCCAATAGTAGGAAATGGTTAATAAAACACACACACATTCTTACAAAGTACTTTAATGAAATAAAGACACAGGGTGTTTTAATATTTTATTAGACTCTTAATCGACCTGAAGACCCTCGTTCTGTAAAAAAGGAAAAATAAAAAATCAACAATATCCCATACCTTCCATTGTTCAGGTCACGTCCCATGATGTAAATCCATCTGAAGGGGTTAAATCATTTTACACCCAGGAGCTCTGCTAATGCAGTGCTCGTGGCTGTAAAACCCGGGGAATGAATGGAATGCAGGGGAATGTCCTGTAGTTACCTTGAGTTGCGGTGATGCGCCCTCTGCTGGATGTCCTCATATGAACTTGAGCGTGGGAAAAATTCCCAGGCTCGAGTTCACATGAGGACATCCAGCAGAGGGCGCATCACCGCGACTCAAGGTAACTAGAGGACATTCCCCTGCACTCCATTCATTCCCCGTATTTTTACAACCACGAGCACAGCTGCTTTAGCAGAGCTCCTGGGTATAAAATGATTTAACTCCTTCAGATGGATTTACATCGTGGGACGTGACCAGAACGACAGAAGGTATGGGATATTGTTTTTTGTTTTTTTTTTCCTTTTTTACAGAACGACGGTCTTCAGGTGGATTAAGAGTATAATAAAATATTACAACAGCCTGTGTCTTTATTTCATTAAAGTACTTTGTAATAATGTGTGTGTGTTTTATTAACCATTTCCTACTATTGGATTAATAATGGATAGGTGTCATAATTGACGCCTCTCCATTATTAACCTGGCTTAATGTCACCTTACAATAGCAAGGTGACATTAACCCTTCATTACCCCATATCCCACCGCTACACGGGAGTGGGAAGAGAGTGGCCAAGTGCCAGAATAGGCGCTTCTTCCAGATGTGCCTTTTCTGGGGTGGCTGGGGGCAGATGTTTGCAGCCAGGGGGGGGCCAATAACCATGGACCCGCTCTAGGCTATTAATATCTGCCCTCAGTTACTGGCTTTACCACTCTGGTGAAGAAAATTGCACGGGAGCCCACACCAATTTTTTTCGCGATTTAACCCTTTAATTTAATAGCTAGAGCGCACAAATTTTGCACATACACACTACTAACATTAGTAGTGTGGAATATGAAAAAAAAAAAGGGATATGAGATGGTTTACTGTATGTAAACCATGTCTCATATCCTGCGGGGTTTGGGAAGGAGATAGCAAAAGCCTGCAATAGAATTACCGGCTTTTATGATATCTAGCGCTGTATGAAATATATATATATATATATATATATATATATATATATATATATACCTATTCTATGTGTAGACATTTACTCTACCTATTCTATTCTATTCTGTCAGTGTGATTTTACTGTAAACACTCCACTGAATTACCAGCTTTTCGCTATAACACCGGTGCGTATTTCTCGCAAGTCACACGCATGGTCCATGTGTAATCCGTATTTTTCTTGCCCCCATAGACTTTCATTGGCAATTTTTTTGCGCAATACGGTGACAATCGCAGCATGCTGCGATTTTCTACGGCCGTACAAGACCGTATAATACGGATCAGTAAAATACGGCAGATAGGAGCTGGGCCATAGAGAATCATTGTACCGTATGCAATCTGTATTTTCTGCACATCTCATACATCCGTAAAACACGATAGTGTGACGCTGGCCTTAAAGTGACTTTGAGGTGCCTATGTAACAGAAAATACTCAAAAGTTACACCATTCTAAAAACTGCACCCCTCAAGGTGTTCAAAACCACATTCAAGAAGTTTATTAACCCTGCAGGTGCTTCACAGACATTTTTGTAATGTGGAAAGAAAAAAATAGCATTTAGCTTTTAGTCACAAATACTTCACAAGGGTAACAGGAGAAATTGTACCATACAATTTCTGCTGAGTATGCAGATACCACATATGTGGGGGTAAACTACTCCCAGCAGGGATGAGAAAGGAAGAAATGAAATTTTGGAACACAGACTTTGATGGAATGGTCTGCTGGTGTCATGTTTCATTTTGAAATTCCCTGATGTGCCTAAATAGGGAAAAAACCCCACAAGTAACACCATTTTGGAAGCTAGATCTTATAGGAATGTATCTACATGTGTGATGAGCATCTTGAATGCCCCCCAGCTGCTTCACAGAAGTTTATAATGAAGAGTAGGGTTGAGCAAAACGGATCGGTCAATTTCATAAGTCGCCGACTTTTTGCAAAGTCGGGTTTCATGAAACCCGACCCAATCCCAGCGTGGGATCGGCCATGCGGTACACGATCTTCGCGCCAAAGTCGCGTTTCATATGATGCTTAAAGCGCCATTTCTCAGCCAATGAAGGTGCACTCAGAGTGTGGGCAGCGTGATGACATAGGTCCTGGTCCCCACCATCTTAGAGAAGGGCATGGCAGTGATTGGCTTGCTTTCTGTGGCATCACAGGGGCTGTAAAGGTGCGTTCCCGCCTACCGCCATCTTACTGCTGCTGATCTGAGCATAGGGAGAGGTTGCTGCCGTTTCGTCAGTAGCAGGGATAGCGTTAGGCAGAGTACATTAACCCCCAAACCGCTTGTGCTGTAGCGATTTCCACTGTCCAACACCACCTTTTGTTTGCAGGGACAGTGGAGGCAAGATTTCTGTGCAACAGCTCTGTGGCTTATAATGCTCCCTGATCGCTGCATTGCTGTGTGTACACCGCTGTGCAAACCAACTGCTTTTTTAAAAGCAAAAATCCTGTTGCTCCTTCCTTTCTGCACAGCAATCTTGTTTGTTTGTCATTGTCATTGTCATTTTTTGTGTGCAGCAGTCCTTTTTATTGCTGCCTGCCATACTTTTCAGAGATTATTGTAGGGAGATAGTAATTGTAGTACAGTCCCTTTTTTTTCTTTTTTAATATCTTCCAGCCACTTTCAGCCCCTGAAACTGTGTAGTGTAAAACAGTGGGCCTGTATTTTTCTGCACTGTCCCACACCTAAGAAAGGAGATTGATATTGCCAATCAGTGCATCTGTGCCAGTGCTGTCTGTGGTATCTGTCATTCATTTTGTGCCACAGAAACTATACTGTGATATAGTGGGCCTGATTAAATCACTTGTCTCCCATATAAAAAAAAAAATAAAATAAAGGGAGAATAATCTTGCCAAATCTGTGCCAGTGCTGTCTGTGGTATCTGTCATCCATTTTGTGCCACAGAAACTATACTGTGATATAGTGGGCCTGATTAAATCACTTGTCTCCCATATAAAAAAAAAAATTAAAATAAAGGGAGAATAATCTTGCCAAATCTGTGCCAGTGCTGTCTGCGGTATCTGTCATTCATTTTGTGCCACAGAAAATATACTGTGATATAGTGGGCCTGATTTATTCACTTGTCTCCCATATAAAAAAAAAATTAAAATAAAGGGAGAATAATCTTGCCAAATCTGTGCATCTGTGCCAGTGCTGTCTGTGGTATCTGTCATTCATTTTGTGCCACAGAAAATATACTGTTATATAGTGGGCCTGATTAAATCACTTGTCTCCCATATTAAAAAAAAATTAAAATAAAGGGAGAATAATCTTGCCAAATCTGTGCCAGTGCTGTCTGTGGTATCTGTCATCCTTTTTGTGCCACAGAAACTATACTGTGGTATAGTGGGCCTGATTAAATCACTTTTCTCCCATATAAAAAAAAAAA
This sequence comes from Ranitomeya variabilis, assembly GCF_051348905.1. Taxonomy (NCBI): domain Eukaryota; kingdom Metazoa; phylum Chordata; class Amphibia; order Anura; family Dendrobatidae; genus Ranitomeya; species Ranitomeya variabilis. The sequence continues at coordinate 191,586,480 of NC_135234.1, read as the reverse complement.
TAAAATAAAGGGAGAATAATATAGCAAAATCTGTGCATCTGTGCCAGTGCTGTCTGTGGTATCTGCCATTCATTTTGTGCCACAGGAAATATACACTGATATAGTGGGCCTGATTTATTCACTTGTCTCCCATATAAAAAATTTAAATAAAGGGAGAATAATCTTGCCAAATCTGTGCATCTGTGCCAGTGCTGTCTGTGGTATCTGTCATTCATTTTGTGCCACAGAAACTATACTGTGATATAGTGGGCCTGATTTATTCACTTGTCTCCCATAAAAAAAAAAAATAAAATAAAGGGAGAATAATATTGCCAAATCTGTGCATCTGTGCCAGTCGTGTCTGTGGTTTCTGTCAGTCATTTTGTGCCACAGAAAATATACTGTGATATAGTGGGCCTGATTAAATCACTTGTCTCCCATATAAAAAATCAAAATAAAGGGAGAATAATCTTGCCAAATCTGTGCATCTGTGCCAGTCGTGTCTGTGGTTTCTGTCAGTCATTTTGTGCCACAGAAAATATACTGTGATATAGTGGGCCTGATTAAATCACTTGTCTCCCATATAAAAAAAAAAATTAAAATTAAGGGAGAATAATATAGCCAAATTTGTGCATCTGTGCCAGTGCTGTCTGTGGTATCTGCCATTCATTTTGTGCCACAGGAAATATACTGTGATATAGTGGCCCTGATTAAATCCTGCATTCTCCCACACATAAAGAGGGAAATTTCTATTGACAGTGTGTGCATCTGCGTGCGTCAGTCCTGTTCGTGGCATATCTGCCAGCCTTTTTCTGCCAATCAAACTGTGTAGCGTAATCCAGTGGGCCTGATTTTTCCCTGCATTCTCCCACACATAAAGAGGGAGATTTCTATTGCCAGTGTGTGCATCTGCGTGCGTCAGTCCAGTTCGTGGCATATCTGCCAGCCTCTTTCTGCCAATCAAACTGTGTAGTGTAATACAGTGGGCCTGATTTTTTCCTGCATTCTCCCACACATAAAAAAGGGAGCTTTAAATTCACAACAAGTTTACGTACACCTTCTACCTGCTTGTATAGGACCACATAACGGTTGTTAGTTTGGTTTCATTTTTCCAAGGATGAGGAAGTCTTGTGGAAGAGGTCGTGGCCATGGGCGGTCATTGCCAGCTGGTAATGATGGTAGTGGTGGTGGTCGTGGAGCATCAGGTGGTCGTGGGAAAAGCAATATAGACCCTAAGTCTCGAGTTGTTGAGCCAGCGTCATTGTCTGGCTACACAAGGCCTCGAAGGCTCCCTTTTCTGGGAGTAGGAAAAGCGGTTTTAAAGCCGGAGCAGCAGGAACAAGTTTTGTCTTTCCTTGCTGCCTCTGGCTCTAGCTCTTTTGCTTCCTCCTCAGAAAGTGCAAAATGTCAAAGGAGCGCGTCGTCAGTGGATGTTCCCGGTCAGGGACAAGTCGCTTCCTTGTGTTCTTCACCCAGAACAACAGAGAAGGATGCGTCAGGCGACACAACAGGTTACTCCATGGAGCTCTTTACACATACCGTTCCTGGGTTAGAAAGGGAAATAGTTAACAGGCCATGCCCATTACAAGATGAATCGGACATGGAGTGCACAGATGCACAGCCACAGCCAGATTATTATGCTGTTCCTTTGACTCAGATCAGAACATTGCCCTCGCAGTGTACTGATCCAGAATCTGACCCTGATGAGACTATTAAGGCCTGTCACGAACGCTATAGCACCGGCTTACACGGTGACTCAGAGGAAGGTGCCCAGGACATAGAAGAGGAGGTCATAGATGACACAGTTGTTGACCCCGATTGGAAGCCATTGGGGGAACAGGGTCCTGGCGGCAGTAGCTCTGAAGCGGAGGAGGAGGAGGAGCCGCAGCAGGCATCAACATCGCAACAGGTTCCATCTGGCAGGCCCGTATCTGGTCAAAAACATGTGGCAAAACCAAACCCAGTTGTAGGACAGCGTGGTCATCCATTAAAAGTAGCTCAGTGTGCAGTGCCTGAAAAGGTATCCGATAGTAGGAAGAGTGCAGTCTGGAATTTTTTTAACCAAGATCCAAATGATCAGTGCAAAGTCATCTGTAAGAAATGCTCAAGGACCTTCAGCAGAGGTCAGAATGTTAAAAATCTAAATACAAGTTGCATGCGTAGACATTTAACCACCATGCACTTGCAAGCCTGGACTAACTACCAAACGTCCCTTAACGTTGTATCACCCTCTCACAATGAAGCTAGTCAGCAACGCTACATCCCTTCCCTGGCAGTAAGCCCACCATTTACCACACCACCTGCAGTAAATGTGGCGGTTTCGTCGCAAGGCCAAAGCAGTCAGGGAATCACCAGGTTCGTGGTAGGAAACACTGTATGTAGGGCAACAGCAAGAATACCATCACCAACCCTCTCTCAGTCTGCCATGTCCACCGGCACCCCCGCTAGTTCCACCCTATGCAGCTCTCCAGTCCAGCTCACCCTACATGAGACTCTCGTTAGGAAAAGGAAGTACTCATCCTCGCATCCGCGTACACAGGGTTTGAACGCCCACATTGCTAGACTTAGAGATGATGCCCTACCGGTTAGTTGAAACCGAAGCTTTCAAAGCCCTGATAGACTATGCTGTACCACGCTACGAGCTACCCAGTCGACACTTCTTTTCGAGAAAAGCCATCCCAGCCCTCCACCAGCATGTAAAAGACCGCATTGTCCATGCACTCAGGCAATCTGTGAGTAGAAAGGTGCACCTGACAACAGATGCATGGACCAGTAGGCATGGCCAGGGGCATTACGTCTCCATCACGGCACACTGGGCCAATGTGGCGGATACAGGGTCCACAGGGGACAGCAATATTGGGACAGTTCTGCCTAGCCCACGGTCTAGGAAACAGTTGGCTGTAGGCATTCGTCCCCCCTCCTCCTCCTCGTCCTCCAGCAGAAGCAAGAGCTCGTCCACAGACCGCAGTCGCACGACCACTCCATCCGCAGCTGCCACTGTTGCACATGAGGTGTCCTATTATGGAACAGCTAGTGGCAAACGTCAGCAGGCTGTATTGGCAATGAAGTGTTTGGGCGACAACAGACACACCGCGGAAGTTCTGTCCGAGTTCTTGCAGCAAGAAACTCAGTCATGGCTGGGCACTGTACATCTTGAGGCAGGCAAGGTAGTGAGTGATAACGGAAGGAATTTTATGGCTGCCATAGCCCTTTCACAACTGAAACACATTCCTTGCCTGGCTCACACCTTAAACCTGGTGGTGCAGTGCTTTCTAAAAAGTTATCCTGAAAGTGCGCAGACTTTGCTCGCACATACGCCGTTCGCCCGTACACTCCAGCCGTATGCAGAACCATCAGTGGTCTTTGAAACTTCCCCAGCATCGCCTAATCATCGACGTTGCAACAAGGTGGAACTCCACACTGCACATGGTTCAGAGACTGTGCGAACAGAGGCGTGCTGTTATGTATTTGTGGGAGGATACACATACACGGGTAGGCAGTTGGATGGCAGACATGGAGTTCTCAGGTGTGCAGTGGTCGAAGCTACAAGACCTGTGTCAAGTCCTTCAGTGTTTTGAGGAATGCAGACGGCTGTTTAGTGCAGACAACGCCATAATAAGCATGAGCATCCCCCTAATGCGTCTGCTGATGCAAAGTTTGACGCACATAAAGGAGCAGGCGTCTGCAGCCGAGGACGAGGGAAGCCTAGATGACAGTCAGCCATTGTCTGCTCAGGGAAGTCTACAGGACGAGGTGGCGGGCGAAGAGGAGGAGGACGAGGAGGATGATGGGGATGAGTATTTTTTGGATGAGGAAGCTTCTCAGGGGGCAATAGAAACTGCTGGTGTTGGAAGGCCGGGTTCAGGTTTTTTGAGGGAGACAAGTGACGTTGATTTGCCCGAAAGCGTACCTCAACCCAGCACATGCACTGATTTTACAATTGGAACATTGGCCCATATGGCGGATTATGCCTTGTGTATCCTCAAAAGTAGTGTTGAGGGAAACCTTCCGATATGCAAAGGTATCGGTATCGGATTGGATCGGCCGATATCCAAAAAATATCGGATATCGCCGATACCGATACCCGATACCAATGCATATCAATGGGACACAAAATATCGGAATGGTTCCCAGGGTCTGAAGGAGAGGAAACTCTCCTTCAGGCCCTGGGATCCATATTCATGTATAAAATAAAGAATAAAAATAAAAAATATGGATATACTCACCCCTCCGACGGCCCCGGCTCTCACTGGTCCAAGCGTCTGCCTCCGTTCCTAAGAATGCAGAGTGAAGGACCTTCGATGACGTCGCGGCTTGTGATTGGTCGCGTGACTGCTCATGTGACCGCTCACGCGACCAATCACAAGCTGCGACATCATCGAAGGTCCTTCACTCCCTGCATTCTTAGGAACGGAGGCACCGCTAATAGCCAGGGGCCGTCCGAGGGTGAGTATATCAATATTTTGTATTTTTATTATTTATTTTTTACATGAATATGGATCCCAGGGCCTGAAGGAGAGTCTCCTTTCCTCCAGACCCTTTGAACCATACGCACCGCACACTTCCGATTCCGATTTCCGATATCGCAAAAATATCGGAACTCGGTATCGGAATTCCGATACAGCAAATATCGGCCGATACCCAATATTTGCAGTATCGGAATGCTCAACACTACTCAAAAGGGACCCACGCATTATAAAAATGATGACCGATGACGATTACTGGTTGGCCTGCCTACTTGATCCTCGCTATAAAGGCAAATTGCAAAATATCATGCCACATGAGAACCTCGAACAAATATTGGCAACCAAACAAGCTACTCTTGTAGACCGTTTGATTCAGGCATTCCCAGCACACAGCGCCGGTGATGGTTCTCACACGAGCTGCAGAGGGCAACAGGGCAGAGGTGTTAGAGGTTCACAAATCAGAAGTGGAGTTGGACAGAGGGGTGGTTTTCTGACCAGCTTGTGGAGTGATTTTGCAATGACCGCAGACACGACAGGTACTGCAGCATCAATTCAAAGTGACAGGAGACAACATTTGTCCAGTATGGTTATTAACTATTTTTCCGCCATTATCAATGTTCTCCCTCAACCGTCATTCCCCTTTGTTTACTGGGCATCCAAAATAGACACCTGGCCTGAAATGGCAGAATATGCATTGCAGGAGCTTGCTTACCCAGCAGCTAGTGTGCTATCAGAAAGAGTATTCAGTGCTGCTGGTTCAATACTGACCGAAAAAAGGACTCGTATGGCGACCCAAAATGTTGATGATCTAACCTTCATTAAAATGAACCACTCATGGATTTCTAATTATTTTGACCAACCTTTCCCGGCTGACACCTAGCTTTCCTGAAAAAAGGTCTTGCTTTGGGACTGGTGTTACTGACTGTTCCAATCTCTTAATTTGCAGCTGCTGTTTGTACAGCATACGACGTGTTTACTGTTGTGAACTCTATTTCTGGGCTCCCTCTTGTGGTCACAAGTGGTACTGTGTGAGTGCTGTCTTTCTGCAGGTTTGTGACTGGCATCAGCTGTCTCGTTATCTGTGGGCTGGTTTTCTATTTAAGCTCACTTGGAATCTCAGTCTATGCCTGCTGTCGTTGTATTCAGTGCTATTCTGTTTGCTCCTGTCTACATCCGTTACCAGTCTCTTCAAGAGAAGCTAAGTTCTGTTTGCTTATTCTTGCTCATCTGTGTTCAATATGTTCCTAGAATATTATGAGTTTTGTCCAGCTTGCTAATATGTGATTTCTCTGCTTGCTGGTAGCTCTGGGGTGCTGAGTTGCTCCCCCCACATCGTTAGTTGGTGTGGGGGTTCTCGCATTCTCTGCGTGGATATTTTTGTATAGGGTTTTTTACTGACCGCACAGATCCCTTGCTATTTTCTGCTATCTAGTGTTAGCGGGCCTCATTTGCTTAACCTGTTTCATCTCTGCGTTTGTCTTTTCCTCTTAACTCACCGTTATTATTTGTGGGGGGCTGTTCTATTTCTTTGGGGTTATTTCTCTGAGGCAAGTGAGGTCTTACTTTATCTCTAGGGGTAGTCAGTTTCTCAGGCCGTGAAGAGACGTCTAGGATTTCAGGAAATGTTCCACGGCTACCTTTAGTGTGTTTGGTTAGGATCAGCTTTGCGGTCAGTCCAGTTACCACATCCCCAGAGCTCGTCCTATTGTCTCTGACTTAGCTGGTTAGATTTGTGATCCTAAGCCACTGGGATCATAACAGTTTACACCTCCCTAAATGGCCTAACTCCCCCCACGGGGGGCAAGCACCCGTCAGAGTGCCGTTTGTCTGAAGAGGTGGGTGTGCCCACTTTTGTCCGACAGCACTGCCACTGGGTCCCTCATAGTACAATGAAGTGTCTCTAGCGGTGGTGGCGCGCACCCAATGTCAGACACACCGTTGTAACATAAGGGCCCCTGGGCCTGTGCCGCCGGCCACGAGAGAGTGCCCCCCCAGCTCAAACAGTGCTCTACCTCTTGCACAATTATCTCTCGCTGCTCCACCACTGTTTAGTCTATGCGCTGAAATCCTTCAATGCCTGGCACTGACAATAACAATGTGTTGACATGTATGATGCTATTTAAAATATGCAGGGGCCCTGTCCTGTACTAACACCAGTAAATACATTGCGCCAAATTACAATGTCTGAAAGTCAGCATAGGAGCCCACCCCTGTACCTAAGTATGCCACCCTTTTTTTTTATTATTTTGTTGTGACACATTAACATCTATTCAGTTTTTTGGAGTACTTACTGTCTGCGATCCCTCCTTCCAATTGTCCTCCGCCGAGCACACCAATGCTGCCTGAGTACCCCTGCAACATAATGGAAGCTGCATAGAGCCTATTTTGTTATTTTAGGCCTACTAAGTTTGTCTGCGGTCCCTCCTTCCAATTGTCCTCCGCTGAACACACCAATGCTGCCTGTGTACCCCTGCCACATAATGGAAGCTGCATAGAGCCTATTTTGTTATTTTAGGCCTACTAAGTCTGTCTGCGGTCCCTCCTTCCAATTGTCCTCCGCTGAGCACACCAATGCTGCCTGTGTACCCCTGCCACGTAACGGAAGCTGCATAGAGCCTATTTTTTTTATTTTAGGCCTACTAAGTCTGTCTGCGGCCCCTCCTTCCAATTGTCCTCCGCTGAGCACAGCAATGTTGCCTGTGTACCCCTGCCACATAATGGAAGCTGCATATAGCCAATTTTGTTATTTTTGGCCTACAAAGGCTGTCTGTGGTCCCTCCTTCCAATTGTCCTCCGCTGAGCACACCAATGCTGCCTGTGTACCCCTGCCACATAATGGAAGCTGCATATAGCCAATTTTCTTATTTTTGGCCTACTAAAGCTGTCTGCGGTCCCTCCTTCCAATTGTCCTCCACTGAGCACACCAATGCTGCCTGTGTACCCCTGCCACATGATGGAAGCTGCATATAGCCAATTTTGTTATTTTTTGCCTACTAAGTCTGTCTGTGGTCCCTCCTTCCAATTGTCCTCCACTGAGCACACCAATGCTGCCCGTGTACCCTGCCACATAATGGAAGCTGCATATAGCCAATTTTGTTATTTTTGGCCTACAAAGTCTGTCTGCGGTCCCTCCTTCCAATTGTCCTCCGCTGAGCACACCAATCCTGCCTGTGTACCCCTGCCACATAATGGAAGCTGCATATAGCCAATTTTGTTATTTTTGGCCTACAAAGTCTGTCTGTGGTCCCTCCTTCCAATTGTCGTCCGCTGTACAAAGCTGAGCTTGAATCTTCAGGCTCTCATTAAGTAGTTGTTGTTAACATGTCTGGTTGGGGCCTACTAACGGTGTCTGCAGCTCCAAGATGTTCTCCATGTTTACTTGCCTGAGCTTCAATCTTCAGGCTCTCATTAAGTTGTTGTTAATATGTGTGGTTGAGGCCTACTAACGGTGTCTGCCGCTCCCTGGTATTGTCCTCCACTGTACAAAGCTGAGCTTCAATCTTCAGGCTCTCATTAAGTAGTTGTTGTTAATATGTGTGGTTGGGGCCTACTAACGGTGTTTGCCGCTGCTTTCTGTTCTCCACTGAACAGAGCTGAGGTTCAATCTTCAGGCTCTCATTAAGTTGTTGTTTATATAACACGGCAGTTGGCCTACTATTTTGGTTGGGCCTAGTGTCTGCCGCACCATGGTGTTGTCCTGTGTTATTTTCCAGAGCTTCAATCTTCAGGCTTTCGGCCTTTATTTGTAATATTAAACTGCATTGGGCCTACTACTGTGGTTGGGCCCTTAAAATGGTGTCTGCCGCTCCTGTGTTTTCTACTCCACTGAACAAACCAATGCCGCCTGGTTAGTCCTGTTACCAATTTTGAACTGCATTTATCCCACTTTATTATTTGGGCCTATATCTGTGTTTCATCCTCATCCTACCCATTGCCCAGCCAGTGCTAGATGAGTCTTGTGGTACATTGACCCAGACCACTACATTCCCCTTGCACGCTACACAGCCACAATCTGACCCTGCTGAAAGTCAGATTCCGCTTCCCGCATACTATACCACCTTACACAAAGAGGAAGGTGCAGATGAAAGTGCAGGTTCCTTCATCAGGTGGGGGGCATACTCGTTGGAGATGCCACAGGCACAGGGCCCCTCAGAGTACGCAGAAGTGTCGCTGCCAGTGGGAGGCACCCCCGCTGTGCAAACACACCGCCATACTTTGAGGGGCCCTGTGCCAGTGCCAATGCGAATGATTGGGCCCCCCCTGCTTGCTCAGGATCACAGCACTTGCAAACTTGAAATACTTACCTCTCACTGCTCCTCCGCCGTGACATAGTCCGCGTTTCCTGGGCCCACTAAAAACTTGAACCGACCCTACCCCCCACAACTTTAGCCAAATGACCCCCAATTTCCAATGCCTAACTATTATTATAAAGTTAATTAAGATTGACAAGCTTCACAACCAAGAATGGATGTTTTTGCCATTAAAATGGGCTCTGTAGGTGTTTTCCTGGCCCCCACTCACTGCCGAATATGCTTCCCCATTGACTTGCATTGGGTTTCGTGTTTCGGTTGATCCCCGACTTTATGCGATAATCGGCCGATTGCACTCGAATCGACTTTTGAGATAGTCGGGTTTCGCAAAACCCAACTCGACCCCCAAAAAGTTAAAGTCGCTCAACCCTAATGAAGAGCAGTGAAAATAAAAAATCAATTTTTTCCAACAAAAATGTTATTTTAGCCCCAATTTTTATTTTCACAAGGACAGTAGGAGAAAATGGACCAAAAAATGTGTCATTTCTACTGAGTACGCTGATACCCCATATGTGATTCAAAACTACTTTTGAGGCACAGTGCTAAACTCAGAAGGGAAGCGCCATATTGAAGTTCACATTTTGCTAAGCTGGTTTGAGGGTGCCAAGTCACATTAGCAGCACCCTTGAGGTGCCAGAACAGCAGAACCACCATAAGAGACCTCATTTTAGAAACTACACCTCTCAATGAATTCATCTAGGAGTGCAGTGATCATATGGACATCACAGGTAGGTCGCAGAATTTTATACTATTGAGCAATAATGAAAAAAATAGTTACCACCATTTTTGCCACCAAAATTTTGTTTTACCCCATATTTTACATTTTTACAAGGGTAAATGGGTAAAAATGTCATAAAAATTTGTCCCACATATTCTGTTGAATGTAGAAATACCCCAAATGTGACTGTACAGTACTGCTTAGCTATGCGGTGAGACTTGCGAGGGATAGAGTGCTCTTTCCTTCCTGAGTCTCACCATATGGCTAAGCAGTACTGTCATACAGGAGGCATCCTGGAGCATAGAATTTTCTATAATTGTTTACAGGCTCCATTTACAGAGCCCTTAAGTGCTAGAGAAGCAGAATACCTCCTCTACCGCTAGCATTTTGTCAGAGCGTGTTTTTAGTGTTGCCGGGGGTATTATAACTATCAGGCAAATCTGCCTGTCAACTGAAAATGCTGACAGGCTGACTCTTTTCAAAATGAACAAGGGTTGGATTGCCCCAGACTTCTGTACATATGTATGTATAATTTCCAGGGATAAATGTTTTTCGCCCATGCACAGTGCATGGGCATTACCAGTCTATGATACCCACTCCTTAATCCCTTCATGACCCAGCCTATTTTGACCTTAATGACCTGGCCATTTTTTTGCAATTCTGACCAGTGTCCCTTTATGAGGTAATAACTCAGGAACGCTTCAACGGATCCTAGCGATTGTGAGATTGCTTTTTCGTGACATTTTGGGCTTCATGTTAGTGGTAAATTTAGGTCGATAATTTTTGCGTTTATTTGTGAAAAAAATGAAAATTTGGCGAAAATTTCGCAATTTTCAAATTTTGAATTTTTATTCTGTTAAACCAGAGAGTTATGTGACACAAAATAGTTAATAAATAACATTTCCCACATGTCCATTTTATATCAGCATGAATTTGGAAACAAAATTTTTTTTTGCTAGGAAGTTATAAGGATTAATATTTGACCAGTGATTTCTCATTTCTACAACAAAATTTACAAAACCATTTTTTTTAGGGACCACCTCACAGTTGAAGTCAGTTTGAGGGGTCTATGTGGCTGAAAATACCCAAAAGTGACATCATTCTAAAAACTGCACCCCTCAAGGTGCTTAAAACCACATTCAAGAAGTTTATTAACCCTTCAGGTGTTTCACAGCAGCAGAAGCAACATGGAAGGAAAAAATGAACGTTTAACTTTTTAGTCCCAAAAATGATCTTTTAGCAACAATTTTTTTATTTTCCCAAGGGTAAAAGGAGAAACTGGACTGCGAAAGTTGTTGTCCAATTTGTCCTGAGTACGCTGATACTCCATATGTGGGGGGAACCACTGTTTGAGCACACGGCAGGGCTCAGAAGGGAAGGAGCGCCATTTGACTTTTTGAATGAAAAATTAGCTCCAATCTTTAGCGGACACCACGTTGGGTTTGGAGAGCCCCCGTGTGCCTAAACATTGGAGCTCCCCCACAAGTGACCCCATTTTTGAAACTAGACCCCCCAAGGAACTTATCTAGATGCACAGTGAGCACTTTAAACCATCAGGTGATTCACAAATTGATCCGTAAAAATGAAAAAGTACTTTTTCACACCTCAGATGCACTGGTTACATAGCAGGAGCAATATAGTGATGCTATTGAGATCCAACCAAGTCTGGCTGTATGCTTTTGATGCCCAACTGTCACAGTAAAAATGGTGCATAATATTTCCCTGCTAAGAATAATTTGCAGGATTAAGAGCAAAAAGAATATTATTCTTAGTGCTGAGAAGGGGTTTTAGTATGAGTTGCAGGCTGCAGCATAATTCACTCTATCCTGTCCTACGCTATCCCTTCAGCACAATCTCTACCTAAATGCTGCTAACAGCAATATTACTATTGATTATCATTAGCCCTAAGAAGGGATGCTGTTCTACTTAAAATAAATGTTAATGTGGTTGAATCCCTAGTTAATATGCAGCTACAATTATGTCCCTCTTTCACCAGCACCTCTCTCTACTTTGCTTGTTTCCGGGGTACAGCATCATGGTCTTAAATGTTCTTAAATAGACCTGTTGATGCTATGCTGCCAGCCAATCACAGAAATGCCACAATCAAGATGGCTATGGCATTACAGTGAATGGCAGACAATCACCACATGTTTATTGGCTGTCTATAAATTGACAATCATGTGGGGCGGGGACTCGAGCTACCGCTAGAGCATCACTATCACTCGCTCATCACTATCTGTAACATAATCAACGGCCATACTGAGAATGTGCAATTAGCTTCTTCACAGAGGAAAAGAAATGGAATGGAATTCTAGTGCCACCTATTAGTAGTAGACACTATTAGAGGTAGGAGGAATTGCACAGAGTTAAATAAAATCTACTTTGTCTATTGACGGGGCATAGTTAGAAAACAATTATTTTTTATGTGGTCTGTTGTGCTCAGACTGTCCTTGTATTATATGGTCAGCCCTCCATTTGCATGTTCACAATGTAATAACAAATATCCATGTGCTGGGAGTTTCATGGTTTCCAAACCCAAGCAGCTGCATGCATGCATTACATTACCAAGCACAATGACAAGTGTCAGAGTGGTGTAATGTTCACTTCCACTTGACTCAGAAGCAGTGAAATCGTGTTCTATGGAGTCAAGAATCCCAATTCTATATATTGCCGTATAGTGCATGAGCCTGGGTTTGGTGAAGGCCAGGAGAATCTTACTTGCCTAACTGCATCATGACAGCTGTAAAGATTGTTGGGGGAATAATGCCATGTGTTTGTTGTGAATTGCTTGGCCTGGGGACTGATGTCCAAGTAAAGGGAGATTTTAATGGGCTTGTCCCCTTTTAATAAATGTTCTGCTATAAGCTTTGGTAGTTATAAAAAGTAAACTGAATTTTACCTACATTTTTAGGGTCACATAACAAAGAAGAAAAGAATAGGCCATAAAGAGGGGATCACCAGACGCATGGATCTAGCATAAATAGAATATTCTTTATTAAATTAACAACATGAGACAACATGCACAAATATTAAAAACACTAAAATTAGTCATGCTTGTGGCTAAACAACTATAAACCAAGGGCTCATAATAGGGCCAATCGCCCAAGGCTACAATAATAAATAACCCATACACAAAAAATTCTAGTGCCTATATAGACAGCATATCTATGGTCCTTATGCTAAATAGTTATCAATAAGCACAAAAACTAACCACTATAAACAATGCTGGCTGTATATGCCCTCCTGAAACTTAGAGACCGAGACAATATTGGTGACACGAAAAAACAATATACCGCAGACCAGTGCAAATGGACAAAATAAAATGCAGTATGCAAATCATGTACTCTGGCGCCGTTATAAGCTGTCTACCTCCGTGTGAAAAAGTTATTAGATAAGTTCACACAAGGACGACTGTCACTAATGCAAGAATAAGGTTCTACCAACAAAGCTTAGGACTTATATGATACCTGAATCATAAGTCCAACCCAGGACAAGCATATGAAAGTTAAAGGCCAGCTCCAGGTACACCACCCAAATCAAATAACATGGAGTGGCACCAAGGGTTAGAGGGACCCATGAGTCATAGAGCCAAGGCAAAGCTGCATTATATCGGGCCTATTATTCTGTATGGAGCAATATACTGTATGTGGCCCATTACACTGTATGGATTACTATGTTATACCCATTATTCTGTATGGAGCAATATATGGGGCCCATTATTCTGTATGGAGAAATATATGGGGCCCATTATTCTGTACAGAGCATTATATGGAGCTCATTATACTGTATGGAGCAATATATGGTACCCATTATACTGTATGGAGCAATATATGGAGTCCATTATTCTGTATGCAGCAATATATGAGGCGCATAATAATATATAGAGGTCTATGCGGTGCCCATAATACTGTATGGAGGGATATACTGTCTAATCTAAACTGAAAAGTCTGCAGTCACTCTGAGTGACTGCAGACTTTTAAATCTCCACAGCGCTGTGAGGACTCGCCGGTTTCTGAGCTTTTGTAAACTTTACAATAGGTATCACTCATGAAATGTAAGAGAAATGTAAGAAGTAAGTGAAATCTTTGGCAAGTACTATACCTAAAACTCTTATCCGTACAACGTGAATTGTGGTATGTGTTAAAGGGGCCCACTGAGACTCTTTTGCCCGGGACCCATGAAAACCTGGTGGAGTGAATTATGGAAAGTAGTGTCAGAAACTTGGATCAAAACCAGAGATACTTGGACAATGATAAAATTGTATTTCAAAGGAATAGTTGGAGGGCAGTCGGATTCACGTGAAGAGGGTCAGGCAGAGATGCTTGGCAAAGGGCAGCCCATGGGTCAAGTCCAGAATGGCACTCCTGCAGCAGAGTGATAACCAAAGCATGCTGGGTGACAGGGCCGGACTGGGACTAAAATTCAGCCCTGGCATTTGAAGTTACACAGGCCCACTTGTCACATGGTGACTGTATAATATCTTTGTACACTTGTAGGCAGGGCCGGTTTTAGGCAAAGTGGGGCCCTAGGCAAAGTTTAAAATGGGTCCCCAAATGCTAACATATTGCACATCACACAGAAGCCTTTCTGTTGTATTTACGTGCGCTGAGTTCAGGCCGCTAAACGAGTTTGATCGACAATACTGAAGTTGTTCAACGCTTGTTTCCCGGCCTCTTTCCACCAGCTGAGGAATAATGATGAGACAGAACGATCACTAATAGATCACCATACAGTATCATGTTTTCAGCAGCACATCTACAGTTTACACTGGCAATGTGCTGCTGACAACAAGGCTTTTTGTTCCAGCAAAAACAATCCGAATATGCAGCATTTTACTTGTTTAGTAAAATACACCCCATAGTCCTCCATATATTATAATGTGCTCCATAGTCCTCCATATAGTATAATACACTCCCTATAGTCCTCCATATATTAAAATACACTGCTCAGTCCTCCACATAGTATAATACACTCCTCATAGTCCTCCATATAGCATAATACAATCCTCATAGTCCTCCATATAGCATAATACAATCCTCATAGTGCTCCATATAGTATAATGCACCGCCACAGTCATCCATGTAGTACAATTCACTTCCCATAGTATAATGCACCCCATAGTTCTTCATATAGTATAACGTATTCCCCATAGTCCTCGATACAGTATAATGCAGCCCACATATAGTATAATGCAGCCACCCCAGAGTATAATGCAGCCACCCCAGAGTATAATGCAGCCACCCCAGAGTATAATGCAGCCACCCCAGAGTATAATGCAGCCACCCCACAGAGTATGTAACCCCCATAGAATATAATACAGCCCACCTCCCCATAATATATAATGTAGCCCCCCATAGAATATAACGCAGCCTCCCCCATAGAATATAATATACCCCCACAATAGTATATAACACAGCCACATAGTACATAACATGGCCTCCCCCATAGAATATAATATACTCCCCATAGTATATAGCAAAGCCCGCATATTATATAGCACAAACCGCATAGTATACAGCACAGCCTGCATACTATAGCACAGCTCGCGTAGTAGATAACACAGCCCACACAGCAGTATTCAGCACAGACCACACAGTAGTATACAGCACAGACCACACAGTAGTATACAGCACAGCCCACGTAGAAGTATACAGCACAGTCCACACAGTAGTATACAGCACAGCCCACAGAGTAATATATACAGCACAGCCCACAAAGTAATATATACAGCACAGCCCACAAAGTAATATATACAGCACAGCCCACAGAGAACTATATACAGCACAGCCCACAGAGAACTATATACAGCACAGCCCACAGAGAACTATATAAAGCACAGCCCAGAGTACTATATACAGCACAGCCCAGAGTACTATATAAAGCACAGCCCAGAGAGTACTATATACAGCACAGCCCAGAGAGTACTATATACAGCACAGCCCACAGAGTACTATATACAGCACAGCCCACAGAGTACTATATACAGCACAGCCCACAGAGTACTATACACAGCACAGCCCACAGAGTACTATATACAGCACAGCCCACAGAGTACTATATACAGCACAGGCCACAGAGTACTATATACAGCACAGCCCACAGAGTACTATATACAGCACAGCCCACAGAGAACTATATACAGCACACAGTAGTATACAGCACAGAGCACAGCCCACAGAGAACTATATACAGCCCACAGCAGTATACAGCACAGAGCACAGCCCACAGAGAACTATATACAGCCCACAGCAGTATACAGCACAGAGCACAGCCCACAGAGAACTATATATAGCACAGAGCACACAGTAGTATACAGCACAGAGCACAGCCCACAGAGAGCTATATACAGCCCACAGCAGTATACAGCACAGAGCACAGCCCACAGAGAACTATATACAGCCCACAGTAGTATACAGCACAGAGCACAGCCCACAGAGAGCTATATACAGCCCACAGCAGTATACAGCACAGAGCACAGCCCACAGAGAACTATATATAGCACAGAGCACACAGTAGTATACAGCACAGAGCACAGCCCACAGAGAGCTATATACAGCCCACAGCAGTATACAGCACAGAGCACAGCCCACAGAGAACTATATACAGCCCACAGCAGTATACAGCACAGAGCACAGCCCACAGAGAACTATATACAGCCCACAGCAGTATACAGCACAGAGCACAGCCCACAGAGAACTATATGTAGCACAGAGCACACAGTAGTATACAGCACAGAGCACAGCCCACAGAGAGCTATATACAGCCCACAGCAGTATACAGCACAGAGCACAGCCCACAGAGAACTATATACAGCCCACAGTAGTATACAGCACAGAGCACAGCCCACAGAGAACTATATACAGCCCACAGCAGTATACAGCACAGAGCACAGCCCACAGAGAACTATATACAGCCCACAGCAGTATACAGCACAGAGCACAGCCCACAGAGTACTATATACAGCCCACAGTAGTATACAGCACAGAGCACAGCCCACAGAGAACTATATACAGCCCACAGCAGTATACAGCACAGAGCACAGCCCACAGAGAACTATATACAGCCCACAGCAGTATACAGCACAGAGCACAGCCCACAGAGAACTATATACAGCCCACAGTAGTATACAGCACAGAGCACAGCCCACAGAGAACTATATACAGCCCACAGCAGTATACAGCACAGAGAACAGCCCACAGAGTACTATATACAGCCCACAGTAGTATACAGCACAGAGCACAGCCCACAGATAACTATATACAGCCCACAGCAGTATACAGCACAGAGCACAGCCCACAGAGAACTATATACAGCCCACAGCAGTATACAGCACAGAGCACAGCCCACAGAGAACTATATACAGCCCACATCTCTTCTCTTCCTCCCCTCACCTCCTCCGAGAATGGCCCCACAGTCCAGAAAAAAAAAAAACTCTCCTCACCTCTCCTCGTGCCCAGCGTTGCTTCCTGGTTCCTGCTCCTGTCTCAGCAGCTGCAGTCTGCCCGGGACACAGCAGGTGCGCGATGATATGACATCATCGCGCACCCGCAGTGTCAGAGGCAGAGCGGGGAATGATGGGAGAGGAGCGTCTGTAGACGCTCTCTCCTCCATCATTGCATTCAACTTTACCGGCGTCTATACGCCGGTATAGTTGAATGCGACGGCGGGGGCGGCGGATTGAGCGGCCCACCACTGGCACCGGCCCTTCTGGCATTTGCCAGAAGTGCCCTATGGCCAGTCCGGCCCTGGTTATGACCCTCTCCTGGTTTTGGCTTACAAATACTGAGGTAAAAAACTGACCAAATACTGAACGTGTGATCGTGGCCTTAGAAGCAGGGGATAGGTAATATCTTATTTATTGGAGGGGAGGGAGGTACGACCACTGGGACCTGCACCAGTCTGCAGAATGGGTTATTTTTTTATCCCCATTTGAAACGAGTGGCAGTGAGAATGCTCGCCAGGCGCACCATTTATTCTCTGTGGTGCTGCCAATTGCTGTGCTCGGCTTTTCTCTATAGGAAATGACCAAAGAGCAATTTTGTAGCAAGGATGAAAGTTCACAATCAGGGATAAAAATGCCCAAATGTGCCAATCAGTAGAGGTTACAATCATGGGACACCCACCGATTAGCAAGTTATCTCTGGGCAATTCCTTAATCTAAACATGGATTGCTATCATCAGACCAGCCTTTTAGCATTACTGAAAGCAAGTCAGTGCTGTTATTCTTCCCAGAGGAGACCAATAAATACAGTGAAATCTCTTTAGAAGAGCACCTCTTTCCGATGTTTACTCCTAAACTAGATTGAATTTCTCCTCTCTTTTGTGTATATCGACATCTTCATCAAGAACAGTTGTTTATTAGTTTTCTAAGATGGCTATACAGGTCATAATGATTGCATGAGGACACCAATCCCAGCACTTTAACCCCTCAGATGTCAGAGGCCACCGCAGCAACGGATGAGGTTGACAGAGGTAGATTGCTCCCTCTGTCAGCCCATTGCTTTCTCCCTCAACAGTACAAAACTGTGGTGCAGATGAGTTCCATTGGCAATGGGCAGTATAATAAAATCCTCTGCATCCGCCATATTCCCATACCATCTTGTCGGATGCCTATCTGCATAACACTGACATTCTGGGATAATTCACTGCAATATATCAGCAGTACAATGCATTATCTGTGCTGCTATTGCATATTCAAATCCCCTCATTGGACTAAAAAATATTGGGAAAAAATAAATGTTTTTAAGTTTTAAAAAAATACAGGTTTCCCCAACCAATAAAAAATAGTTTAATTTCAGAAAAAAACAAACATCCCTTCAAAAAGATGCATATTTGGTATCAGCACTTCCACAACTTGTCGTATTCAACTCTTTTAACATTTATTCTGCACATGAAACACTGTAAGAAAAAACATCTAAAGAGCGATAGTTACTTTTGTTTTTATTCTATGTCACAAAAAAATGAAACACAAAATAATCAAAAGGTTGTGTATGTTCCAAAATGGTACCAATAAAAATCACAATTTGTTACTCAAAAAATCAAATCCTCACAAACCTCTGGAAATTATCTGAATATGACAACCAAAGAAGGTGATTTACATGTACAAAAGTAATGAATGTAAAAACTTTAGGCTACATTCTCACAATGTGCTTTTGGTGAATTTTTCATGCTGCTTTTTTTAGCTGCATCAAAAACGCAGCATCTTACAGTTCTAGCAAAGTGGATGGGATTTATAGAAATCTTATACCCACTGTGTTCCAATTCAAAGCAGTGTAAAGTCATCTGACGTAGATGTTTCAAAACCACAACATTTCAATTTCTTTTTCGGGTACGCTGAGTTTGCCCATAGAATTGCGTTAGGTGTGGAAATTCCGCAAGAAAAAATTTGCATGCGTTTTAAGTGCGGAAACTAATGAAAAATTCATGTAATCCACACCTAATTATGTCAATAAAGTTTTGTTAAAGCCAAATAGTAGGAAATATCAAAAACAAAGCAGTTTTATTTAAAGCAGTGTAAAGTCATCTGACGTGGATGTTTCAAAAGCACAACATTTCAATTTCTTTTTCGGGTACACTGAGTTTGCCCATAGAATTGCGTTAGGTGTGGAAATTCCGCAAGTAAAAAATTTGCATGCGTTTTAAGTGCGGAAACTAATGAAAAATTCATGTAATCCACACCTAATTATGTCAATAAAGTTTTGTTAAAGCCAAATAGTAGGAAATATCAAAAATAAAGCAGTTTTATTTAAAGCAGTGTAAAGTCATCTGACGTGGATGTTTCAAAAGCACAACATTTCAATTTCTTTTTTGGGTACACTGAGTTTGCCCATAGAATTGCGTTAGGTTTGGAAATTCCGCAAGTAAAAAATTTGCATGCCTTTTAAGTGCGGAAACTAATGAATAATTCATGTAATCCGCACCTAATTATGTCAATAAAGTTTTGTTAAAGCCAAATAGTAGGAAATATCAAAAACAAAGCAGCTTTATTTAAAGCATGATACACCAACAAGAGAAAAAAACTGCAGAATCAAAAACGCCATAAAACGCACACAAAACGTGATCAAAAAGTGCTAGTAACCTAATTGAAATAATAGGTGCACAGATGTGCACAAATTTTGTAATGTTAAAAACTCCACAAAAGCTCATCGTGAGAACATAGCCTTAAATAATTTGCACACGTTGAGTATTTGGTGAGTTTTTTAACTCTGTATTTGGGTTTCAATAGTTTTAAGACATTTTAAATGGGGATAAAAGGAGGAGAAGGGATGGTAAGTAAAAATGGTAAGGGGAGTCAGATATTTATTAGGAGGAAAAACAAGGAAAGCATAGGTACAGTATGTAGGGAGGGGAAAGTGGAGAACTCAGATTACAAGTTGGGAATAATACAAAGAAAAACATAATATACATACAAAACAATTACAAATAGAGTAGTACAAAATCAGAACAAATATATGTAGGTAAATACAAACAACTATTTCAGAAAGTTTTAAAAATTCTCACTGCATTGTGTACCAAGATAAAAATACTTATAAAAGAGAGCTATTATTATACAGTTTTAAGGAAAAGCAAGATTCCAGAGTTTCCATTTCTTTTGAAATTTCCCATGTGAGTTATTTGCTATAGCATATCTAGATTCATAGGATTTGTGCATTGATATCTTTTCAACAATATCCAAAAATTTGGGCGGAGTTGTATTTTTTCTAGAAGAATGCAATTGAATTTTTTAACCACAAGAAAATATGAATCAGTATAGATTGGGTTCATGGGTCAAATTTTCCATGTTCAGTGAGAGAAGAGCCATTTGTGGGGTAATTTTAAGGTTCCGCTTAAATAGTTTGCTAATTAGCTAAAAACATTTACTCCATAGTTTTGACGGGTGTGTCACTTCCTCCTGGGAAATCTGGGGTTATAAAATCAATATGTATTGTGAATCGCAGGTCTTCCATTTAGCTTGTGTGTTTGGTGTTCCATATTAAATAGATTTTGTTTCCTTTGGTGCTGAAGAAGTTAATGACCCTTTCTATGCTGAGTAGAAACTTGCAGCTCCATCTAGCACCTGTTCCTTACCTGGTCATTTCCTCTCCATGAAATCTAGCCAGACCTTTTCTTCCTTGCCAATGAAAGTTCTACTTCCCAGCTCCTTTGTTTACACACTAGCATTTCTTTCCCAGGCCTCCTGAGTGACGATGAGGGGACAGCTTAAGGTATAGATGGAGAACAGTAAGGCCAGTGACCCAAACCTGCTCATCATCAGAGGTACCTTTGGGAACAGGGATAGTTATAGCCCCAGACGTAGAGACAGTGCAGAGCCCTTTTCCTAATCATGTACAGTCACAGCGTGACAATAGGTTTTTGTTAGTATTTGTAAGCCAAAATCAGGAGTGAGCGAAAAATGCAGAAGTGGTGCACGTGTTTCTATTATACTTTTCCTCTGAATGTTCCACTACTAGTTTTGGCTTACAAATAGTGAGCTAAAATACTCATCAAACACTCAACGCGTGAACGTGGCCTTAGGATTTAGGTATCATAGTAACTGTTTCAATCTAAATAGCATGTGACTTATACTACATGACGGTGATGACTACACCACTACTGAATTCTCAACTCCTTCCTTGTCTTGTGTGATGCTACCAATAGAGGCAGCTGGCATGGGGAGAGGGAATGGTAGGCATGTTATATCACATCTTTGAATATTTGTTCAATTCAATTTTGACGCTGCTTTAAATCTTTCTCAGTGACCTATAACAAGGGCATTATTGAGGGGGAAGCACCTAGGACTGTAGGACAGCTGTAAAGGAGTTACAAATTTTCATGCAACAACAATTGCAACTCTTGGGGGAAAAAAAAACAATAACTTGTAAAAATGTATTTACAGTATATATCATTTCAGCATCTGATTTTTTTAAGTAACTGAGCAATTCTGGAATCAATTTTGATTTATTATATACCTCAAAATAATATTGTTATTCAATAAACTATTACAAGATCTATTGGGCATGCATATGTTTGCTACAATACTACTATAACCTTCATTTTTTCAATTACAAAATGTAATGTAGTACAAAACAATTCTCAATGCTGGCTACAAGTTTTTGTGACATTTCTAGCATTCACTAAATACTAGGTACTTTCAATAACCTTGTCACCACAGTTCATTCAAGTGTAATTATTTTATTACAAAATAAAAGCTTATACAAACTGTCCTCATGAGTGGGCATTTCAATATGTGAATGTATTGTACCTATTAGATACTTCAATTTCATTTATTTATTGTTCAAAAATTTGGCACAGTAAATACAAATACCTATTAGTTTAACTGTTTATCTGGTAGTTATAAAATTGATGGATAATGTTTATGCTAGGCCATCAACAGAATATTAGTGGTCTGAATGTCATGAGATAAAACTGCAAAACAGCACCTAGTCACATTTAAAGGAACAGTGTTGAACAGTACTAAGCAATGTCAATAGTGAACCAGTCATGGTCCTCATGTTCCTGAGGAGACCTAGATCTCTTTGTCACACAACAAGACATCAGTATTTTAAATCTCAAATGGTAGGTGGGGTACTTTTTACCAATTCTGAATTGAGACTCAAATGCTTTAATTTATTTCTCTGGATATAACACGCTAAGAATACATGCACTAATCAAAATCAGACTTCTGCAACAGAAGTAGGCATTGCACCCTTCCTTTGCTATTTCTCTTAGGGGAAAATGCATACAACTCGGTATTACCATTCCCCCTGGCAATGGGGAGTGCCTTTACGTTGCGTCTAAGTGGGAACTTTAAACCTTTTCTGAGAGCACCAAGGCTGCAAAAGGAAATTTATAAACCATGTAATGTTCATCTGGGAATTTAAGCATGCAAATAGCCTCTTAAAGAGGAGTAGGAGTTGAAATCTAGGGCCCTCTATCAATTCTAAAAGTTAATTACGAACCTTGCTACAAACTTGCAACTGATGATAAGAAGCCAAACCAGAAACTCAACTTGCAAACACATGTTTTTTAGTGTTGGCGCCTCCTCAATGCAAATTAGGAGATCTGGTTTGGCTAGGTGAGAGACCTCTGACAGTGATTCTAAGGGGAAACGTTTGTCCATGTGGAGAGTGCCAAAGCCAATGGAAGGAGACTTATAGATATAGCTGGGCAAACCCAAACAGTAAAATTCGGCATCTGTACCGAATATCTATTGTTTGGGAATGGATACCAAACAAGGACTTCACCAGGAATCCGTGTTACTGTTTGAGTTCAGCCGCCCAAACACTGCTTCTGAATGGGCGGTAAAATCATTACCGGTTCACACGCTGTCAAATTACAGAGTGAGCCCGCAGACGTGATCAGAGGTATAAAGTTTACCTCCAGTCACTAGTGTTCGCTGATGGGACTACTGCTACCATCAGCCGACACCTGCTGCTGCTAACAACATTGAGAACAGAAGCAGCTGATGGGAGCATGCATTAGCCGGTGCTTGCACTATAAATAATTAAAAAGAAACCAAAACAGGCATGGGTTCCCCTGTATTTTTGATAACCAGCCAGGCAAAATTCACAGCTAGGGGCTGCAACCTCAGCTGTCAGCATTAGCAAGGCTGGTTACCAAGAATAGAGTGGTCCCTGTGCAGTTTTTTTATTTATTTAAATAAGTAATCTAAAAAAAACTGTGTGGGTCCCCCCCGTTTTTGACAGCCAGCCAAACGAAAGCAGACAACTGAGGGCTGGTATTCTCAGGCTGGTAAGGGACCATGAATGTTGGCCTCCCCGGCCTAAAAACAGCAGTCCGCACCCACCCAGAAAATACACATGTATTAGAAGAACCAAGTCTGGTGTATTCCCACTTGACCTGTGGTGGTGGCAAGTGGGGTTCATATTTGTGGAGTTGATGTCACCTTTGTATTGTCTGGCAATATTAGATGCATAAATTCTGGCTCTTTGCCCAGCTCTTCTCACTCGCCCTGTAGCGGTGACAAGTGCGGGTCATATATGTGGGGTTGATGTCATTTTTGCATTATCCGGTGACATCAAGCCCATGATTTAGTAATGGAAAGGCTTCTATAAGACACCTATCCATTACTAGTCCTATAGTTATATTGTAAAGAGTAAATGTGGAAAACTGAGAAATAAAAAAGCACCAAATAGGATTTTAATTGTAAAGCAAAATACACACAAAAATGCTGTCGTTAGCCAGCATAGGGTAAAAATACTAAATAACAATTTGGCAAAAGGCAAGTAACCCTAACTAAAGACGTAAAAAAAACAAACTTTACTGAACTACTTAAGGAAACATTAAAACTCACACTGGACAGTGTGGTATAGGGGACAAGAATACATCAATGGTTAATTATAGATTGAACTAACGTCCTGTAGGATACTCATTGTCCCATTAATACATTCAATAGAAGGCATATGGATCCAGGTGTGGCCCCTACCTATATGCCATGTTCATCATCATATCAACCTACACTGCCTAGTGTTATCTAAAAAATTGCCCCAAGCCTCCCCGACATGTTTTGCCAGATTGATTGGCATCATCAGGGGATTGAGGCTGTAAAAGAGCGCCAAATAGGGTTTTAACTGTAAAACAGGCACAGAAACAGAAATGGATCTGCTCACCTAGTAGTTGCACCTAGGCAACACATATAAATTGCATGTATCAGCTGCGGCAGGACACGAGTCCATAGGACTTAGAAAGAAAATATATCCAGGTGAAGTGTCACTTGATGCGCTGCAGATAGAATTTGACCAACAAATATTTTCCTTGAAAACTTTATTTTAGACTTTGCAAACCTGCTAAAGTAAGGTTTTCAAGGAAAAGATTAGTTGGTCAAATTCTATCGGCAGCGCATCAAGTGACACTTCACCCAGATATGTTACATTGTATATAAAAAAAAGTCATTTATTTCAAATAAAAACAAAAGACACTTTTTCTTTTTTATTTTAAAATAAGAAACACAGTTATACTCACCTAAATCTTTCTCCTGTAAGAAAACAAAATTAAAAAACAACAATATCCCTCACCTGTCCATCGTTCTGTGCCACGCCGTAATGCATGTCTGGGGATAAAACGTTTTCAGCCTGGACAGTGCCAAGATGCGACCGTCCAGGCTGAGAACCACTGATGACTATGCTGCTGCGAGCACAGCATCAGTCTGCAGCGGTGACATCATCTTAAGGTACCTTCACACTAAGCGACTTTACAACGATATCGCTAGCGATCCGTGATGTTGCAGCGTCCTGGCTAGCGATATCGTTGTGTTTGACACGCAGCAGTGATCAGGATCCCGCTGTGAGATCGCTGGTCATTGCTGAAAGTCCAGAACTTTATTTCGTCGCTGGATCTCTCGCTGACATCGCTGGATCGGTGTGTGTGACACTGATCCAGCGATGTCTTCACTGGTAACCAGGGTAAACATCGGGTTACTAAGCGCAGGACTGCGCTTAGTAACCCGATGTTTACCCTGGTTACCATTGTAAAAGTAAAACACATACTCACATTCCGGTGCCCGGCGTCCGCTTCCCTGCACTCCTCCTGCATCCTGTGTAAGTGCCGGCCGTAAAGCAGAGCGGTGACGTCACCGCTCTGCTCTGTGGGAGATGCCGGAGATGTTCGGCGCTGACACAGGATGCAGGAGGAGTGCAGGGAAGCGGACGCCGGGCACCGGAATGTGAGTATGTGTTTTTATTTTTACTTTTACAATGCTCCTCTCTGAACTTAAATATGCAAATAGCCTCTTCAAAGAGGGAGTGGACTTAAACCCTAGCACCACCTATTGGATGTAGCGTTCCTAAAAGTCAATATCAACCCTGTAACAAGCCTTGACACATGACTTAGAATTTCAAGTCATCTTCCTTTTTGAAGAGGCTATTTGTATATTTAAATTACAAGAATAAAATTGCTTGCCCTATAAGCCTCCTTACAATGGCTTGGTACTCTCCACAAAGAGAAAAGTTCCCCCTGAGACCACCAGTCAGAGGCCTCTCTCCTAACCAATTCAGATCTCTTTCTTTGCACTGAGTAGAGGTAAACACCCCAAATCAAGTGTTTGTAAATAGAATTTCTAGTTTGGCTTCTGTCATGCCTCAGTTTGGGAATTTCAGTAACCTCTTGCTCCATGGTCGGTTCTCCTGTCTGCTGAGCTATTACCCATTTCCTCTCTGTCCTTATGCTGATAGTTGCTATTGCCTTTATTTTTTCTTTCTGGGTTTGTTCCTCTTCAGGTTTTTCC